>NC_139349.1:164312636-164585136 GCF_055883805.1 Amblyomma maculatum | reverse complement strand
TTAAAACGGGGCTTTATATGTTGGCGGGTTTCTTACGCTATCGCTTTATACCGATCCAGGCGTCCGTGTGGCGCCTATCATTTGGCGTTTACTCGAACGCCGCACCATACAGCCTACAGAAGCAGAAGCAGTAAAACCAGGAATCAGCGAATCTTCAAACAAGGCTTTTGCCTTATCGCACTTTAGTGGTCCGAAGTAGCACACAAATATTTTTTGGCAAGCACACAAATAGCGGACAGAGTTCAGTTGTCTCGCTTTGCTGACTTCGAATCCGAGGACGTATTGCATCCAATTTTATGATGCTATTCCAATTGTGTTCTAGGATATAATGAATAATTCATTGGTACGGCAGGCGGCGCATTAAACTATCCCCGCAAGAAAACACTAGCTCCTGGGCTTAATTGTCCCCGCCTTTCGGAGTAAGATTAACTCCAAAGGAATTAAAACTCTGGAAGGGAAGCCCAAGTTCCAGCTTGGGCAGCTACGCCCTGTACACACTTCCGTGTGCTGGCTCCGACTTCGCTGAGAAAATATGAACGCCAATTAACGGAGTATCACCACTATTCCCTTGGGTTTACTGTATTTTGCACTATTCAGCTCCCTGTTGCCTTTTTTTCGCACATTTTAAAGAATGCAAGGGGGCGACGTCGGGATAATTAGAACGCGAACAGAGCCCGTTAACTCGCTAAATTCGCATTCCAGGATGTATTGCTTCCAATTCTTCTTTCCCTATCTTCGATCCCCTATTAAGCTCTCCTCTCCCTCCTCCTTTTTTCCAGCAAAACCATTTCGGTATGTACCCTCTGCGAACAAATGTGGTTCTTCCGAGAGCGGCTCTTTCCGAGCCAAGGAAGCCGGCTGAGTTAGAGGGAGAGAGTAGAAAGAAACATGGATCGTTGGAGAAAGGGAAAAGGCGAAAGGAGAGGTCTGTAGGGGGAATGTAATTAGAGCCAAGAACACACGATTATTCTTTAGTTTTTACGGGCTGGCGGGCAGGGGAGAAGAACGGGAAAATAAAAATTCGGTTGCGCGGGGGGTCGTTCCACAGTTCCATGTATGCCTCCCCCACCGCCGTGTGTTTGGCCTGTGCGCGCGCAGATGTCAGGCGGTCGGGAGATGCGCGAGTCCTGTTGTCTGGTCGCTTGCTCTGCCTGGTCGTTAATAGGCGTCGCCTTAGTTAAGTATTAAACAGCTTTGTGGACGCCATGTTGGCCGGAGCTGCGACGCGCTCGCGTCCTTCTCTGGCGGCCCGGTGGCAGTCAACATTACGTTTTCAGCGGCGCGGAAGTCGCGTTTGCCTTAGCTGATTAGAAAACAGCGCTGCCCGGTCGTCGTGCCACTGGTAGGCCCGGCGAACTGTCCGCGGGGGACTGCGGTTTCGGTTGAAGCCGCAGACTCCCTTGATGGTAGCACTCACTGTAGCCATCCACTGTAGCGTCATTACAGCTGCAGACTGTATGAAGCAAAAGAAAAATAAACCGTATTTTTCACAGAATTCACACAATAAACCAAAAAAGACGCAACAAAACAGTAGGGTCTGCAGTGCACGGTAAAACGTAGTGACCTACCATGGTGAAGCTACGTTTCTGTAAATGCTGCTTGCTAGAAATTCTGAATGAGTGGCTCCTTTGTAGACTGAGCAATGGAACAACGTGTAATACGCCACCAGTCGCATGCTCGTGCGGACTTGTGCGGCGATTAGCGGAGCCCTCGTATACAGAAGTTCCACATTCGCGCTGTAAGCCGTTCAGAAATAAAATGTAATACAACTAGCCCAGGTGGCCAGGTTATGACAAATCTCTTCCGGTCGAACTGGTGGATAATAAAAAGCGCTAAAGGAGAGAGAGGAATTGTGGTCACCAAAACATTGTTCTCGGATACAGCCTTGCTTGTATAGAAATTCAGTGGTATGCTACTATTGCGATAGGCCAAAATAGCGGGATCAACACTGAGTGCATTATGCAAAAGTGTAAAAGCTGTAAGCAATGTTCTGCCTTGAAATCATTCTCTAGAGTTATGAGGCCATCGTGAGGAATAAGTTTTCTCGATGCTACCAGTGCGCATATGTCAAAATTAGATCCACTGGCAGCTTTTTTCTTCTCGCTTTCTAAAGCGACAGAACGCAGCGACCAGAATATATGCCTGGAAGGGTCTCGTTTTGGGACAGCGCAGATGACATTTGTAATGTCGGTAGTGCTCTCTCGAAAATACTCTATGTTCCACTCAGTACTTGTGTCGAGAGTTGTTATCCGCTTTATGCGATTTGTAACCCAGATCGTATTCAGATATGTGGCGCAAACAAACACAAACACAGGAGAAGATCCACAACACACGCGCACACTACCAACTGTAAGAAGAACCGGAAAACACGTCATCTTCTACACTCAGGCACGTCTCAACTTCCTCTTCTTCTCAACTTCCTCTTCTTTGCCAAGGGGAAAATGGCACTCTCTTCCTCGCAGACCATAACCTTGTCCAAACATGGCGGTGACCAATCTCTTCTTCCTCTTCTTCTATTCTTTCTCTTCTTTACCAAGGGGATAGTGACACTTTCTTCCTCTCAGTCCAAAAAACATCGACCAAACATGACAGTCACAAATTCTATACTGTCTTGTAAATCCACACCTCTGCATTGCCCAGTAACTCCTACCACGCTGGACAGGCAAATATCACCACATAGTCACAAGTCATACACTAAAAACACCACCACACAAATAAAGCAAATACAGTAGGACATGTCCATCTACACCCCATAACTTAAGTAGTCCCTATGTATTGAGAAACTTTATCTTGCCAACATCTAAGAAGCCACGAGGCCCATGTACTTGAGGGGAAAAAATTCTGCAAACTCCCATGGCCCCAAAAACGTAAGATGAGTCCAAGAATAACAACTTTAGGCCAAGAATAACAGCTTGAGGCCCGATAATAATCTCGTTCTTTGCATAACTCAAGAGGATTGCTCAATAAAATTAAATTCTTTTCTACGTAAACTCAACAAAGCTTCACTAATGCATCTCTCATCTTTCTTCTGTATCCAATACGCCTCTAAAATTTCGCGTACCATTTTATCCCGACTCTTGCCTAATATGTTTAGCCTGCTAAACAACGGCTCACACTTGCATTTTTGGCAGTGCAAGGCTAAATTTGACCCTTTGCCATTTTCTATGGACTCCTCATGTTCCCTAATTCTATCATTAATACATCTTCCTGTTTGCCCAATATATAGATTACCGCACGTCAGAGGAACCTCATAAATCACCCCCACCCGACATCCAATAAAACTCTTAGCATGCTTCTTATCGCATTGCCCTTTGTTTTTTCTCCCTATTATTGCACATAACCCACCCAGTTTATTGGGGGCAGAAAACACAGCTGGCACCTCAAACCTACTAGCCACCTTTTTCAGGCAGTGTGCAACTCTATGTATATAGGGGATCACTTGTGGTCGTTTATTCCTCAACATATCTGGCGATCTTTTTTTCCCTTTCATTTTTTGAAGCAAAGACTCTGCCACCCCACATATAATCATACCCGGGAAACCAGCCGCATCAAGTCTTTGTAATTGATTATTAAAGCTTTCCTCTGCCATATGTACACATGATTTTAACAAGGCCGACTCCAAACAAAGAGAAGCTATCCCTCTTTTTATAGTCTTTGAATGGGCTGATCCATATGGAAGTAGCTCTTTTTTAGCCCTGGGAAAATATGTCCAACACACTTCCCCATTACAAATTTTCATATTTAAATCAAGAAACTGCAATTTGTTGTCCACCGGTAGCTCATGAGTAAACGTAAGCCCTTTTCCTTGTATCTTAAAAATAGAAAGCACACTTTCCACACTTTGACTCACTGCAGCGCCCTTATCCACAATGACTAAGAAATCGTGAACATATCTAAATATTTTAAAACCTGATCCATTAAGGGCTGTATAAATTGCTCTCTCAACACAGGATAAAAAGATGTTACATAGAACTGGGGCAACACATGACCCTATACAAATGCCCCTTCTCTGCACATACAAATCAGACCCAAACGATACAACAGTGGACTTAAGGTAAAACTCAAGTAGGGCTAGAAAATTGTCCACATTGACACCAGCAGAGTTCTGAAAGTCTATAGTCCCATTACTTTCAATGCATTCCCGCACCGATTCGGACAAAGAAGGGGGTTTTGCTGTGATACCGGCTGGACTCTTTGAAGAGAAGGCGACAATTGCAATTGAGAAAAATTTTGTTAAAGTGAAGAAGAAAGTTTGTAGAACAAGAGCTATTGCGTTATGTAATGATATGAAGCTAACCAGGTTGGCAAAAGGGATCAGTGAATGCAAGAAGGCCTGTTTGGATGTGTTCTTCACTGTTAAGACTCATAAACCGGACTCGCCTTTCAGATGTATTGTGTCTGAACGTGATGCGTGGCAGCATCAGATCAGCCGGTATCTTCTTAAACATTTAAAAGGTTTGGAGGTTCATGATCCCTTTGCTACTAAGAATTCTTTTGAAGTGATCAATTTTTTAAAAGATCAAACCAATCTTGGGTACTTTTTTTCTATTTTTTCTATTGATGTAGATGATTTGTTCTATTCGGTGCCACACTTAGAATTGTTTGAATCGGTGCGGGAATGCATTGAAAGTAATGGGACTATAGACTTTCAGAACTCTGCTGGTGTCAATGTGGACAATTTTTTAGCCCTACTTGAGTTTTACCTTAAGTCCACTGCTGTATCGTTTGGGTCTGATTTGTATGTGCAGAGAAGGGGCATTTGTATAGGGTCATGTGTTGCCCCAGTTCTATGTAACATCTTTTTATCCTGTGTTGACAGAGCAATTTATACAGCCCTTAATGGATCAGGTTTTAAAATATTTAGATATGTTGACGATTTCTTAGTCATTGTGGATAAGGGCGCTGCAGTGAGTCAAAGTGTGGAAAGCGTGCTTTCTATTTTAGGGATACAAGGAAAAGGGCTTACGTTTACTCATGAGCTACCGGTGGACAACAAATTGCAGTTTCTTGATTTAAATATGAAAATTTGTAATGGGGAAGTGTGTTGGAAATATTTTCCCAGGGCTAAAAAAGAGCTACTTCCATATGGATCAGCCCATTCAAAGACTATAAAAAGAGGGATAGCTTCCCGTTGTTTGGAGTCGGCCTTGTTAAAATCATGTGTACATATGGCAGAGGAAAGCTTTAATAATCAATTACAAAGACTTGATGCGGCTGGTTTCCCGGCTATGATTATCTGTGGGGTGGCAGAGTTTTTGCTTCAAAAAATGAAAGGGAAAAAAAGATCGCCAGATATGTTGAGTAATAAACGACCACAAGTGATCCCCTATATACATAGAGTTGCACACTGCCTGAAAAAGGTGGCTAGTAGGTTTGAGGTGCCAGTTGTGTTTTCTGCCCCCAATAAACTGGGTGGGTTATGTGCAATAATAGGGAGAAAAAACAAAGGGCAATGCGATAAGACGCATGTTAAGAGTTTTATTGGATGTCGGGTGGGGGTGATTTATGAGGTTCCTCTGACGTGCGGTAATCTATATATTGGGCAAACAGGAAGATGTATTAATGATAGAATGAGGGAACATGAGGAGTCCATAGAAAATGGCAAAGGGTCTAATTTAGACTTGCACTGCCAAAAGTGCAAGTGTGAGCCGTTGTTTAGCAGGCTAAACATATTAGGCAAGAGTCGGGATAAGATGGCACGCGAAATTTTAGAGGCGTATTGGATACAGAAGAAAGATGAGAGATGCATTAGTGAAGCTTCGTTGAGTTTACGTAGAAAAGAATTTAATTTTATTGAGCAATCCTCTTGAGTTATGCAAAGAACGAGATTATTATCGGGCCTCAAGCTGTTATTCTTGGCCTAAAGTTGTTATTCTTGGACTCATCTTACGTTTTTGGGGCCATGGGAGTTTGCAGAATTTTTTCCCCTCAAGTACATGGGCCTCGTGGCTTCTTAGATGTTGGCAAGATAAAGTTTCTCAATACATAGGGACTACTTAAGTTATGGGGTGTAGATGGACATGTCCTACCGTATTTGCTGTATTTGTGTGGTGGTGTTTTTAGTGTATGACTTGTGACTATGTGGTGATATTTGCCTGTCCAGCGGGGTAGGAGTTACTGGGCAATGCAGGGGTGTGGATTTACAAGACAGTATAGAATTTGTGACTGTCATGTTTGGTCGATGTTTTTTGGGCTGAGAGGAAGAAAGTGTCACTATCCCCTTGGTAAAGAAGAGGAAGAATAGAAGAAGAGGAAGAAGAGATTGGTCACCGCCATGTTTGGTCAAGGTTATGGTCTGCGAGGAAGAGAGTGCCATTTTCCCCTTGGCAAAGAAGAGGAAGATGAGAAGAAGAGGAAGTTGAGACGTGCCTGAGTGTAGAAGATGAAGTGTTTTCCGGTTCTTCTTACAGTTGGTAGTGTGCGCGTGTGTTGTGGATCTTCTCCTGTGTTTGTGTTTGTTTGCGCCACATATCTGAATACGATGATGCACCAACTAGCCTCTCAAGCCGTTATTTTGTAAGCCAGAATCTTGCCTTAAAGCATGCGCAGTGAATGCGAGCAGTACTGCTACTGTTGCGCCACAACGGCTGAATCTCCCTCGTTGAAATTGAGTTTTGTGCAATTTCTTTTACACGACGAGTTGGCTCAAATTGACAAAGACAGAGAAAGAAGATAGCTACACAGTATGAAAGAGCACTGAACAAGGAATAAGGGGGAGTTCTAGTTCGCAAGCCGAGCCAACGTTTCGACAAGTGGACTTGTTTTCGCTTGGCCCAGACGAAGACAAATCCAATTGTCGAAACATTGCCTCGGCTTGCAAACTGAGGCAATTCTTTATTCGTTGTTCAGTGCTATTTCATAAAGACGATTATGTGTACTCATAGTTATTGCTTTGTGTCAGTTTACTCATATGACATGTGACGAGAAAGGTCAATGAATGCCTTCTTATCTTGTTTTCTTTTGGGTTTTAGGCCAAGAATAATGCTAAGACGGCAACAGCCTGCGTGGGTTCTTTTGTAGCGAAAGCTCCTTCACAAGGCTAGTAGCAGCGAGTTTCGCTGTGCCTGCACATGGGCCACAACTTCACAGGCGCTGTAACCATTGCAACCAGCGGCGATGTTTCACAGGTGTACCGCAGCTACGCCGCGCCGCTCTCTACCGCTGCGCTGACTGGTGACATCACGTGCCTCATTACGCAGCCTCTGTGCGCATGCCCAAACCGTTCGCCGGTCTCATCCGCTGCACCTAGCGTCCTTAACCACCTATTATTCCGATAATCAAGAGCTAACTACGCAGCTAAACATATAAGCCTGAGCTTGTGCACTCGCTACTCAGATGCGCCATGTACGGAGGAGAGGAAGGGGAGCGCGCGTACAGTGCGTGGCATTTTCGAAGACTGTGAGAAGCTGCTTCAGACGACATGGAAATCATTGCTGGAATGGGGACGCTCGACAGCGTACAAATAAAACACGAAAGGCTAAGGTGCGTCCGAGACGCCGGAAGAACATTTCGCCAAGCGGCGGCGTCAAGGCGCGAAGCAACAGAAACACCGAGTCGAGCATTCACTACGTACCGGTGCGGACAAAAGTAAACGGAGCACGCTATTTGTTTCAGAAAATTATCGCGCGTTTCATAAAGGAAACTGGCAGTTGCGGTAAGTGCGAGCCAATAGTGGACACCATTGCCCTTTCACTTGAACAAGTATTGATTTCTTATCTCCAGTGCAGAAGGTATGATTTTAATTTGAACGGAAAAGCGTGCCCCGTTTACTTATGTCCGCACCTGTACATCCTGGTCTAGGTGAGCTAAGCCACTACGGCATTTTTTTTTTAGGTGATAGCGTTGGACTTCCCGTTCCAAGGCAGCGCCGGCTGTCGATGGAACGAAGACCCAGTTAAATGAAGGGCCTGTGTTTTCATACCTCGCACAGCCCACGCCATAAATATAGATTGTGAGAAGGAATCAGATAAATTTCGCTAAGAATAAAATTTATTATAAGTGGAATGTGTTCACCAAAACTGCCTCCCCTTTGATGTGAATCGAGCGTGGTTCTTTCGCGCCACATAGGCAAATGCGTTTGGTGGCGAAGAAGGCGATAGAGGGGGGGAGGGATGTCACGTATGTCACGAGATGATTGAAGGAGCCATCGTAGGGAATGCATACTGTACCAATTACTAGTGGTGGGTCGCCTATGCCCATGGAACAGCCCACTGCGGATGTGGAGTGTGTAGCACGGAACGTAGCCTTAAATGGCGAAATAATGATGGCAGGCAGCGTGAAGCTCAGGCAAGCAGACGCTGAGCTTCGAGCTCGAGAGCCAGACGGTAGGCAAACCTATGCAGCAGAACGTGCGAAGCAGCGAAAGAATGCGCTCGCGGCTGCTGCAAACCTCTAAAACTGCAGAAAATGTTTTGCTGTAACAACAGAATTTCTGTGAGGCTGTTGACAGCGAACTCTTGCGACAAAAGAAATTTGTAGAGCAAAATGAGAATTCTCTGAGGGCACAATAGAAATGTACTACAGATGTACAGAAAACGAAAAACTGCTACAGAAGAAAAAGCTACACAACTACGGAAACGTACCATAGAACTGCAGACCACCGAAAATTACTACAAAACTACAGAAACGTCTGCCTCTACGACATGAGTACAGGAATGTATGACGTTGCGACTGAACTACAGAATATTTTATCGCATTTTCAACCTGGTTATGAGTTTTTATCAGAATAGCTGTGAAACGTTGCACAGCCGTTTTGCGAATTAAACATTGATTGGTGTTCTCGTGCTCTGCGCGTGAGCGTGTTGGTACAAAGATGACTTGATCCGAGCTCTAGCAGCCCATCCCGTGGTATTGGAGTAGGCGTTCAACGATAGCAATGTGCCGAGCTTCGCGCTGTGTGTTGCGTTTCAGAAGGGTTTCCACGAAGGGAAATCCATGCATGCTATCGCGTTTCAAATCTTGCTTGGGCTAACAGTGCGCTCTCAAAGTTTTTTACCAGCCTCCATGTCCTTTGAACCAAACAATCGCCATAACTCAAAGATTAACGTCATGTCGAACAGGTGCGTTTGCCGCTCCTGGTTCGAAATACAGGATCCCTTAACCATGTTTTACGCCCATATTCCTTCTTGGAAGCAGGACTATGGTGAGAAATTGAGGTAATAAAAAGGATGTCAATGCTTATTTCTTGCTGCTTTTCTGCACTTATTCTTTCCACCTTGTGCAGTGTGCATAAATGCAGCGCAGGACATCTATATTTGCGTATTTACCGCACTGATTGATGTCGCTAGACCTCTATGACCAAAAATGAACAGCTTTTCATCCCAATGTCGTAGTGGTGCCCGCGATATGTCGCACACAACCTCAAGTTAAGCGTCTCACCGTATTCTCGTTCCGGGACCACCAGATTAGGAGGAACTAGTAGCACGTAGAGCAACTCTTGCAGTGCGCTACGGGAGAGCATAGAAGCTGAGCAAGGAGGAGAGGGGGAGGGTGTAATGGGCGCTCTGCCCGCCTGTGCGCGCATTTAGTCGAGGGAAGAGGAACGGTGGCGGCGGCTTTACGATCGCCTCTGAAACAAGGCGTGCCAAGATAAGCGGGGTCCCTGCAGACGCTCCCTTCGGGGAAGCGACTATTGTATCCCATGCGCTGGCTCTCTTAGGCGCCAGCTCCGAACAGCGAATGAGCCCGAAATCTCAAAAGAAAAAAAAAAAAACTGGGAGGATTGCATGTAGCGAAACAGATAACACCGTAATACTGCATAGTATACTTCCGACGCTCTAATAAACAACGATGCTATATTTAAGCGTCCATTTTTTCAGATGGAACATTAAATTCAGGCATTGGGGAATAAAAGTTTAGAACGGTATGGTGTTTAATGAGTTCGCATTTGTATGCCGTTTATATTACAAGTACGGCGAGGACTAACAGCGGTTGTATTCTTGAGATATGTTCATCATCATCATCAGCCTGACTACACCCCCTGCAGGGCGAAGACTTTTCCCAAATACCTCCAATTAACCCGGTCCTGTGCTAGCTGCATTCAACTGACTACTGCGAACGTCTTGACCTCATACAGCTACCTGACATTCTGCCTCTCTCTGCTATATATTCCTTCCCATTAAATTCAATTGGTTGCCCTTGGCGACAATCGGTTGTCCCCTCCCCGCATTATATGTCCTGCCAGTGCCGTGCGATATTTTAGCGTATTGTAGTAACAAAAGGTGGCTGTCACTTAAAAGTAAGGATTAATATTCTTTAAATGTAAAAAAAAAAATCGAAATCGGGCATGCACCCACGCTTTCGTCAGCATACTGCGCTTACTATATAATAATAAATGCAATCAACGCCAAATCTTAGCGGAAGCATAGGTAGGTGGCTGCGGCCGATTTTTATTTTATCTTTACGTTTAAGGGGATCGCTTTGCTTTGGTCATGCGTGGCTTGTACAGAAAGTGTGACTAGTAGTAGTAGTAAGTGTCCTGTAACCTCCCACAGACTTTATTGAGGCGCAACACTTAGGCGCCTAATACATCGATTGCCTGCTGGACGAGAAGGCGCTGTTCTTCTTCACCCTCAACACCAAGCCAGTCCACCCAGGTCCAGATAGCATGGGAGGAGGTGGGAAAGAATTCCGTTTGCAATGCAACCGGACATAAAAATAGGCAGTGTAAAAGGTTGGCATAAGGGGAATGGCAGTTGGGGCATGATGGATCACGACGAAATTTGTAGAGATATAGACGTGCAGGGGTGATGAGTATGTTCAATTGTATTTGCCGAAGGATATGAGCCTCCCGAACGGAAAGATTGGGATGAGCGTCGGGGTAGAGCTTGCGGTCTAAGCGAACAGCATTGTAGTATTCGCTGATGGTGGCGCGAAGAGACAGTCTCGACCCGCCCTCCAAGGATCTTGGCTAGGGGATGGACGGTGCCCGGTCACGAGTTTGATGGGCGAGCTTCTTAGCCAGCTCATTGTCGCCAATCCCCGAGTGTCCAGGGATCCATCGGAGGAAGACGGGGCAGGGCTGCAGCGCAACAAGTGCAGCCTCGAGCTCCGTGGATAGATGATGTGTTAGACTTTAAGATTGAATGGCACGGATAGCAGCCTGGGAGTCAGTGTATATAATAAACTGAGGCACATGTGGGAGAGAATGAAAACTTTGAATGGCATCAATGATGGAGAGAACCTCAAGCGAGATAACATCAGGCGGGTGGAGAAAGGGGCCGCTAGTGCGTGTGACAGGGGTAGATAGACGAGGATGAAAGAGGACCTGGCTTCAGGACCCGCGAGGAGCCACATAAGAGGCATCCGTGTAAGCGACTCAGTGGGTATTGAAGGGCGGTCCATGATGAGCGGCAGCAGCATGTCGGCGGCCAGCATGCAGGACCGGCGACATATTGGCTGGAAGAGGAAGTAGTGGAGGTTAGTGACCTCTGGAGGAGAAGGAGCTGGCAGAGGGACTGACTGGATGGGGGAAATATTAGCCTGGTTTAGAAGCCAGCGTCCATGAACTGTGCCGGAGAGGCGAGCTATCTGTCGGTCACGGTGAAGAGAAAGGAGACTGCAAAGAGATTGAAAAAGCCCGGTTTCATAAAGCTTATCTGTGGATGTGGTTATGGGAATACAAAGAGCAGCTTTATAAAAGCCGTGAAGAGCTGTTGCAAGCGTGTCTAGCTGGCCCTGGGTAAATGGAGATATGGTATTAAGTAAAAGAATTTGTTAAGAGCCAGCGTGGGAGCCAGTCGACAGGCGTGAGCTTCCCTCAGGCCAGAGGATCGTCTGAGAACTCGGCGAAGTAAATGGGTGACAGACTGACAGGTAGCAACAGCTGCATGGAGAGCCCGGACATTTTTGGCGGCACGCAGAGGCATGCCAAGAACGCGACATTGAGAAACTTTGGAGATTAGGGAGCCGCCCAAGGTAAGAGAGATAAGTGAGTTGTGAGCTCGTTGATAAGCAGAGTAAGTCAAAAGTAGGAGTTCTGACTTTTCGGCCGCGGGAGAGAGGCCTGCATGGTCAAGAAAGGAAGAAATGTTATTCAATCCCTGCTGAATGGTGTCTTGAACGTGACCAGGAGATTCGCGTGAGCACCACAGTGTGTTGTCGTCGGCGTAAAAAAAAGTGTTGAAGATCGGGAATAGATGATAGCTGAACCGCGAGAGGAGCCATGGCGATATTAAAAAGGGTGGGTGAAAGAACGGCACCCTGCGGGGTACCGCGGGTGAGACGGCGGGGTGTAGAAATAAAGTTCAATGCTCGGAAACGGGCCTCGCGATTAGAAAGAAAAGCTCGAATGTAGTTATAGATGCGGTAGCCGCAGTCGGTGCTGGAAAGGCAGGTGAGAATATGGTCATGGGAGACGCAATCGAATGCCTTGCGGACATCGACTGTGACCAGGGCGTGAAGCTGAGAGCTGCCACAGGTGAAGAAAGTATGCTGAAGTATGAGGAAAAGGTCCTGTGCAGATACGCGGAAACGAAAACCAATGAGGGTATGAGGGAGCGAGTTTTAAACCTCCAATTGCCTACTAAGCCTAGAGAGCGGCATTCTTTCCATCGTCTTGCCGACACAGGAGGTCAGAGAAATGGGCCGGAGATTTGAAAGGGCTGGAGGCTTACCAGGTTTAGGAATGAGAGAAATAAGTGAGGAAGTCCAGGACGATGGCAGAGAGCCTTATTCCCAGACTGTGTTATATATGTTGAGAAGGTGCTCTTTTGCGTTATCGGGAAGATTGCGAAGAGCGGAGTAAGTGATTCCATCTTCACCGGAAGCCGACCGAGTGGCGTTATCAAGAAGTGCCGCTTCAAGCTCGCGCAGTGCAAAAGGGGCATCGAGATCATTGCTTGCACAGCCTGTGTATTCAGGGTAACAGTGGGACAAATTAGGTGGGAGATAAAGATCTGCAAGGATTGCGAAAACCTCATCGGAAGACTTTGTTGCTAAGGCTTTAACAAGTGTCGGGGCAGGGGCAGGGGTGGCACCAAGGAAGGTTCGAAAAAGAGTCCAGGTGGCTTTTTTTATGGAGCGCCGTGACAAGATTGTTGCATAGGGTATTCCAACGAGAATCCTCAAGCGTAGCACAATATGTCACGGTGCAACAAAGATTTAACGTGATTTTGCGTCAAAATTGCGACGTAACCGTTCGCTACGAAGCATGTAGGGTGATGCCATTTCAGTTCACATCAAGCATCTATCTGGTAGTAAAAAATGAGGCTAGTTAGCAACAGCGATCTAGAACGATGTCATATGTGCCTCCAATTGTATGCCATTCAGTGTAACTGTCCACAAAGAGGAGAGACAAATACTACGCACTTTTACCAATAAGCACAGAAACTAAAGACATTTAATACTTTGCCAAATCATGTTGGAAGTCTTTGAAACTAAAATGCCAAGCAAAACCTAGCCAAACCAAGCAAAACCAAGCCAAAACACTGCTTCACACGTTTTTGTTTTGATAAAGGTGTGATCGCGGGCCACTCTTCACTTACTGTTTATATGCAATTACACCTTTTTCAAGCGTTAATCGCTTTTATTCCCACCTCTTTCATCAATCAACAGTGATGGAAATGAAAATTATTTTATTATCAATAGGTTTGAGTGGGGCTAAACCCATGCTAATTTTTGTATTTTTAAAGGGATACCAGAAGGTAGGCTATATAGTTACTCGCTTTAAAATGATTTTTACGGGATTCTTCTCTCTCTCGGCGACACGAGTTTAATCGCTTACGGAGAAAATGTTTCAATATATTTGCCTGGAGAATAACGGCGTACGTACCATGCACAGGGAGCAAAACATGACCATAACAAGACAGCGCCGTAAAATCAGTTTTTTGCGGGAAAATAAAATGGAGGCAGTTCACGGCATCTCTTTACGTTTCGTATCGTGACAAAGAAGCCTTTGCACCGGTGATGTAGCAGTTCGATATTCAGCACTTTATCAGGAAGCGACGAGACTGATGTATTGTAACGAAGCATGTAGTCCACGCTACGGGATTGTAGCTACGTCTCGAAGGTGACCAGCAGGCTTGATGCGTAACTAATTTAACTAGGGTTTATTAGCTATAAATCAGGATCATAATTCCATCTGGAAGAGAGAGATCCAATAAAAAATAGCAGTCATTGCGCGACATATTTAGAGCCGAGCTCCCAGGGAGTGACCGGATGGGGATCGGCGCTTTGTTGAGTTGGGGGTCCGACTCCCTGTGCGCCGAAAATAATTTTCTTATTTCTTTCCTAGCATTCTCGAGACACGTGCTGAAACCAATTGGAAAGGGCAGCAACACGACAATAAACTAACAAAAACATCCTTGCCACTAGCTGCGGCAGAGCGAAGAGCGTTCGCTGATAGTCTCCGATAAACGTGGCCGCTTTCTTTTTTTCTTTTAATGATACTGTTAACCCTCGCTTGAGGGTCGATACAAGGAGGGCATAAAATAAAATACAATTCATAACATATTATAATGACGTCAAGTTGTCAAGTTGTACGCTCTCTATACAAAACTTCAATGGATCGTTCGAATTTGTGCACATCCGTCTGCCCAACAACCTACAATGGCAAAGTATTCCAAGATTCAATCACATCAGGAAAAAATGAGTTGCGGAAAACATCAACACGTGTGACATAAGGCTTGATTGCTCTCGTGTGGTTTGTTCTGGCGCTCCGTTTTCCCAGCAATGAATATATCTATCTTTGCTTACTTTTAAATGTCCATGGAGTATCTGAAATAAAAGCTTTAACCTGGATTTTTGCCTTCGAGTTTCAAGTAACTCGAGTTCACATGTGTTTAATATTTCCGTCACTGAATCCGTTCTTCTGTACCTTGACAAAATAAAACGAGCGGCCATTCTTTGAATATATTCTAGTTTATCTTTTAAAACTTTTTGTTGGGGGCTCCAGACAGCACAGGCGTAGTCCAAGGATGGGCGTATGAACATTTTGTAGGCTGTTAATTTGACATGTTTTGTTGCATATTCTAATTTCTTTGTCAAAAAGTAAAGTTTTTGTGAAGCTGTTGAGCACACATTATTAATGTGTTTATACCACTGAATGTTATGTGTAATTGTGAATCCTAAATATTTGAAGGTATCACCAATTTTTAGTTTATTGTTCCCAACGTGATACGAATATACTTTAACACTCTTTTTATTTGTTATATGTGCGAAAGGTGATTTGGTGTAGTTAATTTACATGTCCCATTTCTCGCAAAAAAGATGCAAGGAAGGAAGGACTAGGTTTATTCTGATCTGGTCATCAGTTTGAGTTATTCGAGAGTAAATTAAACAATCGTCTTAAAAAGGCTTCAACTCTACAGGAGACTCAGTAACCTCGTTATTATCGTTAATATACATTAAAAGCAATAATGGAGATAGAACCGACCCGTGAGGAACGCCAGAGAACACTTCTAATGTTGAAGCGAAACAGTCACCCATACGCACAACCTGCCGGCGGTTGTTCAAATAAGCTTCAATCCACTTCAGAATAGTTTCCCTAATTCCTGCTTTGTGTAACTTAAAAAGTAATTTACTTTGTGGAACTTTGTCAAATGCTTTCGCAAAATCTACGCTAATCACATCAGTTTGTTCTTGAGCATCTATGGCTGAACTGAAATCATGTATCGTTTCTGTGAGCTGTGTTATGGTTGATAGTCCTTTTCGGAACCCGTGTTGATGCTGATAAAAGTAATCGTTATCCTCAAGAAAAGTCAATATAAGTTTATTTATATTATGCTCTAAGAGTTTACAACTGATACTTCGCAAGGAAATTGGGCGATAGTTATTTTTGAATAATCGGTTACCGCTTTTAAAACAGGTGTTACGACTGCGCAGCGCTAATCTTCTGGCAACGTGTGAGTATGTAGGGACTTCATAAAAATTTTGTGCGAGAAAAATGATGCCCACTCCGCGTATCGCTTTAGAAACTGAGTGGGTATTCCGTCTGGTTCACTGGCCTTTTTAGAATCCAGAAGCAATAGTTGATTAAACACGCCCTCCTGAGTAAGAACCAGGCCTCCCATTGAACATCAAAGGGAAGAAGGAGGATACCCGCCACAGTCATCATTGCATGGTTTAGAAAATACTGATTCGAAAAACTGATTGAAATAATCTGTTA
The DNA here is from genome assembly GCF_055883805.1 of Amblyomma maculatum. Classification (NCBI taxonomy): domain Eukaryota; kingdom Metazoa; phylum Arthropoda; class Arachnida; order Ixodida; family Ixodidae; genus Amblyomma; species Amblyomma maculatum. The sequence continues at coordinate 164,569,031 of NC_139349.1, read as the reverse complement.
TTTTTGTTTGCCTGTCACTATTTCTTCGCTAACTTGAATTCTGTTTATTTCTTCTTTATTGCCATCCAAGTAAAGCCAGAACTTCCTAGGTGCTGTTTTGATGAAGATATTCAATTTTTGACTGCAAAACTGCTCTTCTGATTCCTTTAAAGCTGCTTTTAATGTACTTCGCAATTTCTATACCTTCGCTGAGCAATCTTCCTTCCGGCGTAACCGCTTTATTTTGCGCTTGATATGTATAATAGGTCGATTATTCCAATGATTGCGGGGTTTTATTTTCTTTTCTCGAGAAAGAACGAATCTGTCAACGCAATTTTAGACAGTATTCTTAAAGCGCAGCCATAGTTCTTCAACCGATTCACAATCGCAGCCAAGTTCGAATTCACCAAAAGACAATTCTAAAAAATCCAGTGTGGGCGGGCCGTCTGCCCGCCCATAATCCTTAACTTGCACAGGTGTGAAGGGTTTGGCCCGTGAGCTCGCTCTGACATCGATGTGCACAGAAACCATCTTATGATCAGATATCCCGTCTTTTACAGATACACTGTAATCACCCACTCTATCCGAAAGAAACACCAAGTCTAATAGTGACCGAGAATCAGGCGTTACCCTCATGTTCGGCCAGTCGAACATGAGGGTAACGCCTGATTCTCGGTCACTATTAGTCTTGGCCGAACACGCCGCCCGGGTCCAAGAGCTCCAGGCCGTCGTGTAGGCGGGTAGGTTGACGCCTACCCTGTATCTGTTGGCAATTAAAGTTTTTACCACCACCATCACCCTCCTGTATTCTTGTACGATTTGTTATAAATTGTGCGAAAACATTATTTGCAGCAATATGTGAGACGTGTTCTAGGCCGGCGAGTACTGCAGGGTGTCAACCCCCTCCCCACCAAATGATAAAGACGAGCGATGTGCAGGCTGTTGCGAAATGGGAGTCCCGTCAACGGCGCCACTCGCTGCCTTTATGGCGCCCGGGGTCGATTACAGGGTATTTTGCTGTCCCTGACTGACCAGGGTGAATTGTCGGATAATACCTAACAAGTCTAATAAAAAGAACATCCCGGTTCTACAGTGTCAAGGCATGCGCTTTCCTGCCTCTTGTAGGGCGCTAGGGCAGCCTACAAATAACCGTTAGAGGGCAACGAAAAGCAGAGCGCGATCAAGAAACCTACCCGCGGGTCTGGTGTTGTCTTAGAAAAGTTGCCGCTTACAAAAACTGCTAGGCAGGTTACACGACATTATCTTTGCGAGTTGCAATGACCTTTTCATGGGTTCAGTAAATCATAGCACTGTCCGTACAAATCCAGCTTTCATGACAGCTGTTATCATTACGGGCGAAGTATGGAAAGTACTATTAGGCATTACTGTAGAAACATTAACGTGAATGGCCCAAGCTTCTGATGCACATCACAGTTTCGATTTTTTATGTCTGTACTTCACTCCCATCGAGCGTATAAGATTGCCATAGAAAGCCTATACGGGCCGTTTCTAGCGATTGCAATTACATCGACAGAAACAATTTCAACACTCCATGGAGGAACCTGTGCGGATATACTGATTGTGGTAGTGAAATTGTTGGTTATGAAAAAGAAAAGCTGCGTTCAAAAGCACCTTCTGCTAAACATTGAAATTATATCTCTTTGCGTTGTGGGTAAACATGCACGCTTGCTAAACATTCGCTGTACTATAAGCAAAAGTCGCGGCCAACAATCGTGGCCAATCTAATGAAATCACAAACATTGTGTGAGACTCGTGCACTGCGTACACATTCAGGTGAACTTAGTACCATATTTAAGCAATTAGTGTAGACGAGGAAAGAGAGTGGAAAACAATGCTGTCATATGACACCTGCTCTGACAAGCCTCCTTGCCTGCATTAACGCCTTTCTCTCGAGACGCTGAAGCAGGCTTGACCTGATCTATTTGAGGTGACAGGTCAGCCTTTCCACCATGTCTTTAACCTCCTTTCACTGGGTCTTGCGGCCCGGCTACACGTATAATTATAGAAAGGGCTAGTACTAAAATTCATCCTTCTTGGAAAACGGCAATGATTGATGTAAAGAGAAAGTACTAAAAGACAACATTTAGATAGTGTCCTTTTTTTGCAGCTTGTCAGAAAACTCGAGTAGCTAACTTTAAAGATTGTTCAGAATGTGCTTCGGAACTCTTGAATTAATCCATGCACAATAATCTCATCATCACTCTTTACACTCCCATGTCACCGTTCCTGTGTTATCCTGTCGCTGTCACGAATCACGCACGCATGACTTCAGATGCCTCACAATGCTTCTGAAACAAACCAGCAACGCACACCCGGACGGCTTGGAACTTGGCGATACCTGCTTCCTTTTCGCTCGCGCAAATACGAGAGCGTAACTCGGCAGCTCCACGGAGGGGAAGCACGACATCCGGTCGGTGAGCGACGGAGAAGCGGCGTTCCTTTCTGCGGGCGCTCGTCGGTGGCGCCAGGCGGCGCTCTCTCTTCCGCTCTCAATTATGCTAATGGTGTTCCGGGTCCCAAATTAATGGTGATGTCTCCCTAATCTATCTGAGTTATCTAACCAGGTTCATTTAAGAATTATACACGGCCTTCATCCACCCGCTTTCCGGCCGGCGAAAGCGCGCTCTATCCGACGCAGTGTATTTTCTCCGAGGTGAGAAGGGAATTTCCCGAGGAGGAGGACGCTGCTGCGCGCGTTGTCAAATACACTTTGCAGCAGAGTCTGTCTCCATTCGACGCGCTCCCTTTCGCAGTTTAGCCCCAGTTCTTTGGTATCTTCGACCCTTTGTTCCTGCGGCCACCGACGCTGAGGCGGGTAATCATGGCTGTTTTCTTTCTGCCCGGCAGCCATCTCCGCGAATAGTAATCGATGACAGGGGAGGCGGCTTGAAGTCCACGTTGTTCGTCGTAACCCTTTCCTTCGTCGCCCTTTCCTCACTGCTGCTTTTTGTTTTGTGAGTCCGTGGTAATTTTACTTATTCTTTCGCGTTTAATATGCTAATTCGGTTTTTTATTCTTTTTCTCCCTCTCACTTCGTATTATTTTTGCACTTCGCAGAGATACAGTTTAGCTATAGTGTTTGTCGCTTATGTTTGCTTATTTAGTGTTTTGCCTAGCGCGCGAGCGCACATGTCCGTTAGTGCGTGCGCTAAGCCATTTGCATCAGTTCGATGACCTTGTGCCGTTACGTAAGCCGGCGCATCAGGTCATCATTTTCTTTTATCCGTCCGCGCTTCTGTACTTTCTCATTATGCATCTCCCCGCACACGTCGAAGGCAGTTGCGGATAAACTGCCTCGCAGAGCTATATATTCGGGACCCGGTAAAAAAAAAAAAAAAAAAAAAAAAAAACAAATGCGGGGGGTGGGGGGATGCAAAGCCACGTCGCCCCATCAAACCACGAGAACACAGACACACGCACGCACTGGAAAGTGATGAGGCAAAGGGCGTGTTTAGAAAGATCGCGGCTTACCGCGCGCCGCGCCATTAGTTACTGCGGGTTAATTACGCTGATTACTCGCCCCTGTGCGGGCCCCGTCGATCGGCTGTAGTAAACAGAGGTAACTGGTTGTTTCTGACGGAGGTATAAATGGTCTGAGTAAAGGGTTTCGATTTGCTAAAGTATTTAAATTCAACGTAGCCTTTTTTCACACAATTCTTCCAAATATTTAAGGAGTACAAAGCTAGGGCAATTGATATATGCACCTATTACGTCGTGTTGCATAAAATTTATTTTATCAGAATCCTGTGGTTCTTCTCTCTGGCGTACCTTTTATCGCTTCTCAGCTATAGCTTTGGTTTAGTTTTGTGATTTTCCTTTTTTTTTTTTTTTTTACTATTCATGGCAGACTATACTTACGTTATAAAAGCAAGCAAGGAAGCGCGGAGGCATGCCGCTTTTCACTGTCCTTGTATTCTGGTTAGTCTCACTTCGCAACGAACGATCTGCTTCTGCTTCTATCTGCTTCTATCTGCTTGCTGCCTGTTCATCTTAGACATCTAGTAAACACAATATGTCGTCAAGTCTGTTTTCTAACCAGCAACTCGAGCCGTTGTTACTAACTGCACGGGCTGCCTCTTCCAATTAGTCTAAATATGTTGCTTGTTCTCAGCGGAACACGTGCTTTCAGCAGTTTGCAGGTGAATGACCTGGCCGTTCCCCGATAGGTCGACGAGCCGTGTGACGACATGCGTCCGCGTGACATGGCCGAGTTGGACAACTCGGGTTTCTCCCTCTGGATGGGAGAGCGAGACTGAAATGGAACCCGCCAGAACACTTGCACCCACAGTCAGAAATGCTTTTCCTTGTAGAAGGAAACCGAAAGCCTTACCTGGCGAGCTAACATTTCGACAATGGGACTTCGTCTAGGGCACGGAGGCATGTTCGTGCGCTTCGTTGAAACGGGGCTTTACATCTTCGCCGAGCAAGCATCTCACATAATGTGGCACCCTGCGATTATGTGCTAGTATTGATGGATGATATGACAGCGATACAGAGTAAGGGATGAAGTGATTAAGCGAGGGGCCTGCAAGCGAATCAGGCTTCGCAAGGGGAGCCGCAGAACGGAACCAATAATACTGCCCGGTGATACCCTAAAGGCAGAGTTTAAGTAGGGGAAAGAACTGTCAAAACCCAAAGCATCTGTGTTAACCCAGAGTAACGCACGTATAGATATCACCTTGCACAGAAATTCGCAGAGCACTGTGGAAAGCCTAAGCGTTGCTAGTCCACACAGTGCATCACGGTGCTCTAATTATCATTATCAACTAAATGCACCGTCATTAACAATGCTAATGCCATCGTTGTCATTATCGCTAACTGCAGTGTCATTGTCATCGCTAGTATCATCCTCACGGTAGAAAAGAAGAATTATGATGTGCGTTTCACAAACTCGGGCCTGAACGACTGAAAGCGCTCGGCTGGGAATTCAAGGACCGGAGGTTCGAATGCTGCTGGAGACAAGATTTTTATTTTCTAATGACGTCATCGTGATGTCCTTTGATTGCCAGCTATAGTGTGACCAAACAAATGAACGGCGACAATATGAATCATTAATGGCTTTCTCCTTAAAAAGGAACATTCAGCGATGTAAGACTGATTAGTGTCACATATCTGTCTACAAGCCAGTGCCTCTGGTTTCTTTTCACCGACGATATATACCATAGCATGCTCATGCTTAGAGGCCGAATCTCATAGGCCCCCCGCAGTTTTTTTTTTAGTTTGTCTTGCGCTGGATTCCAGTAATTGATTGCCTTTGAAAATCAACGGGGAGTGTTTTTGATCATAAGTAGCAGAAAACTGCAAAAAAAAAAAAAATATAAATATTAATCTTCTGGAATGCTTACGTTGTGGGATAATGTGACGCAATGCAAAAGATCAGGCCGGGCTGCGGAGGCGCACATTTCCGCGGGCATCGCCTGTGCCGGTAGAATACCGGCGGCACTGGCATCTTTTATATACAGAATAAGGGTTTTCAGCGCTATGCGCTTCTTTGGACATAATAAGTCGAATATGCTATGCCACACCATTCCTCAACATCAGGACCAATGAAAAAGATAAGATAGGTGCACTCATCAGGCGTTGCGTCAAGAGGGCGCTGGGTCTACTCATCTCCTCTTCTACGGAACGCCTGATAGAAAATGGGAGTGCATAATAGCTGGACGGAACATGCGCGGTGAGAATCACCCAATATGAGAGATTAGGTAGGTCAAGCACGGGTCGAACCATCTTAGAATGGGTGGGTCGAAAAATAGATAGGGGCACAGCCGACAAGGTTGCCCTACCGCCACAATGTCGCGAGAACATCATTGTCCGTCCTCTCCCCCGCAACATGCACCCAGAATACCCCAACGAGAGACGGGAGAAGAGAGCAGAAGCACTGGTTAAAAGAGCAAAAGAATTCAGAGTAAAAGAAGTTGCCTACGTAGACGCTGCAAGCGGCCGATCAGGGGCGGCAGTCGCCGCGGTAGTCGATGGTAGCGGCGCACCAGTCGTCTCCGCCACCATCCGAAGCAGAAACATAGACACGGCTGAAGAGGTCGCAATAGCGCTCGCTTGCGTCGGAACGAAGGCTAGATTGATCTTTAGCGACAGTAAAACTGCTCTCTGGAATATCGGAAAAGGCAGGGTCTCGCAAGAAGTTGCCCGAATTCTAACAGCTGCAGCTAAAATCGATCGCAAAATCACCCTAATTTGGATCCCAGCACACACGTCTGTCCCCGGCAACAAGGCGGCCCATGATTTAGCCCGAGATCTTTACTTCCGGGCAAACGCGGAGCCGCCCGACTGCCAGGCGATGGACGAACGTTTGCAAACCTATAAAGAAATAATCGAAAATTATAGATTAGGAAGACATCTGATGGCGCCACCGGATCCTAGCTTAAATAATAAAGAGGCCATAGCCTGGCGGCGATTACAAGCCGAAAATTTCCCGAACCCTGTCTGGTTGTTTCACACCCAGATAGACGAGAGACAAAAGGATAAATGTAAAGCCTGCGAAGCGAGGGGGACCCTCGACCATATACTTTGGGAATGCCCTAAGTCTCCGGGCGCTAGGGACAACATTAAAAGTAAAGAAGCCTGGGTAACCCTGCTGCGAAGCGACGTCCCCGCTGACCAGCAAAAAGCCGTCCGCCTGGCAGCAGAGGCCGCGAATAACTAATGTATATTCGCCAGTCCTTAGTCGCGGAGATTCCAGTCCCCGTTCCTCAGGCATCCGTGCCAGGAGCAGGGAGTAGGGGGCCTCCTAAATTGGTAGAAATTAATGTTTTAATCAATCAATCAATTAATAATGTTGTCACTTAGAGAAAACGAGGGGGGGAATGTCAGTCGTTGCCGCGGCAGCGGCTTTGTTAGAGGCTCTGTTGCCGAATTTGCAAAGCTGCGCTTCAACAACTTGCAATGTTCCAATTCATATGGCAAACGCGCTTTTTTAGAAGTAGGTGAATACTTCCAGCATACCTGCCAGTTTGGGAAAAAATTCTAAATGTGGGAATCTTGTCAGAAAGGACTTCTGTGGTACAGGCTAAGCTCTTAGAACAAGCGCTAAAAGGGCGAAGTTGATGACGCGCAGAATTTCCAATTTGTATTTCTGGTATGCTTTGAAGACAAATTAGCAGGTTATTATGCACTGTAGTCTCACAGAGCAGGCTGAGTGGTTGAACGCTTCGGGGTTTCTCTCTACGGCTTTGCTGCTGGTGGGTGAATCGTTGGGGAGAAAAATGAAAAAGCCATCTCCAAACTCAGCAAACACGGTGGAATGGGTTGGAAAAATTTGTCGCGGTTCTTTATTGTCATAAGACTTCTTGAGCGTTAAAAAAATGGTTCAAAAGTTTGCAGTTATTGTAGTGTTTTGTGCTCCCCAGAGACTTTCGGATGTGCGTCAAGATCTCTGGTGGTCAGTGGAAAACTGGCTGTTGCAAACCGAAACACCAAACCATGTTTAATAAGTGCGCCGTGGGTGTGGTATATTCTATCCCATTGTAACGTGGCAAAATATGCATATAATCCAAATTGGAAAACCGCCTTAGAAATCACCGAACAACTTTATATCCTGAGACGTGAAGCCTTGCACATTAAGGACTTCCATTGTCTCTCTTGATTTTACCCTATCAGAAGAGTTTTAATAAAAAAAAGATCGAACAAAAGTGCATAATTCAACCATTAGCTGTTGTCATCGAAAATAGTTTATGGTCAAAAATGCCTTCTGTTTCTTTTCTTCTTTCTGTTTTTAAATCGGAGCACGTGCCTATATATAGGGACACTATGTGTTTATTTCCTCTGTTTCTTCGTCAGAATAGATCAGTTTTACATCTTACTTCTACTGCGTCTGTCTTCGCTGATTCCGTCTTTGTAAGCATTACGAATCATCTTCTTCGGTAGTTTTCGTTCTTGAGCAGCGTATGTTTAGCTAACTGCTGACAATAAGGCGCAGTATAGAGGCAAATTGAAATCGGCCCGTATCGATAGAATAAGACTTTCTAATGACGAAAAGCCAATCGCACCGTGAGCGAAGTTAGGAACGGCAAAAAAAAAAAGCAACGGAAATCACAGGTGCCGCGACATGCGTTCGATTTCGTAAATAGAAAGTGTGCGTCGTCATCGCGCAAATTCCAGTGAGGGCTCCGCTACACTGGAGTGGAAATAGAAGCCAAGCAAACGAGTTCTTTTCGGTGTGGAAATCCCGGCAATAATATTTTAAAATTGAAACTTTTCAGGCATTTTTTTTTTCTTTTTTGATGCCAAACAAGGTTGCGAGGGTGCGTGCTAGCGTTCGTGGACCCCGTGTAAGCAGTAACCCTCAACTGCAACCATGAATTAACTTGAAGTACGCGTTAAGTGGCGAACTAAATAGAACATACACATCTGCTATATCTCGTGAATTTTTGCATTGGATGCATTATGTGTAGAATGTGCAACTTCTCCCATCATCTTGTCGTTATGGTTCAAGATGTGTTGACATTCAACATCGCTGCCATTCCAGATCATGTGTAATCAAAGGCGACTCGTGCCCTCACCCCTGTGAAGCTTGAACCTTCGGTGGATGTTACGAGAAGAGCACCACTACACCACTTCAAAAAGGAAAAAAAAAAAGCCTTCTCTCTGCAGCATTTGATAAGAGCTGTGCTTCTACGAAATAAAAGCCGTTTTTTTTTAATCGCCCATCAGTTGATGCTTTATGATTCAGGATAATACTTTTTTTTTGTTTGTATTGATTCCTATTACTTACAAGAAAAGCAACTGCCAGGTCAGAGTTCATATGCTCATCTCAAATAAAAAAAAAAGAATGAAAGCTGTGCACACAAATTTTGGTTCCAATTTTTTTGGCGTTCAAGGTCTTAATTGCTCTAAAGAAATAACAAGTTCGCTGGAATGTATTAACAGCCTTCAATGTAAATTCTTTCCGATTATTTTAAGCACCATCTTGAACGTTTTCAGGGAAGGGGTTCGTCGCTTCTTTTCAGCGTGTGGTGATTTCAGCATCCGAAGGCGCCTCACTCAGACCCAGGCCGTCTCGGCCTCCGGGCGTAACGGTGCTCGCGAGCTCGATTATACGCCCGAGGAAGGCGGATGCGGTCGTCGATTCCGGGCCCGGAAAAAGCGGCAGCGTCAAGAATTAGCCCACAGCTACTCGAGAAAGCGATGAGGCGCATCCGGCGCCATCCCCGACACTCGTACGCCTTCTCTGCCTGTTTTCGTTTTCTTCTGCGATGCCGTCAGCATCGGCCATCGCTGTCCGTTGGGCGACTGTCGCGCGAGCGATGCGCAAACAGGCGCGTCGGAAAGGAGTAAAAACCAAAGTGGCTAGCAGCAGAAGGCAGGGTCTTTCCATGTCGTCCGGCGGTTTCTCGTTCGTGATGGAGGTGCGGATGTTGTCTCCGCCGAGGCCCGGCCTATCGCTCTCGGAGAAAAGGTTCGGCGTCTCGCTGCTTTTTCTTCCGGGATTGCGAGCCCGCCGTCCCTTGCCGGGTAAGTGCACTTTAATTCGAACGGCCAGCCTGCCCTCCGCTTTTCCAAGGAGCACTCTCTCACCCTTCCTGTAGGCTCTGGCCAGTTCCGGTGAAAGAGCTCCGCAGCGAGACTCCTCCCCGAAGGGCCATCCATCAAGAGCCCGCTTGCTGTTGCGCCCCTTGGGCCCCGTGTTCCATTTGAGGCGGCGCGTCTACGGATGCTGCCGCGATTTCCTTTCACGAAGCACGCACGAGCCACTGCGATGTGAGATATGAAAATTATGAAATGTACCAGTTAATACCACGTTCCCCAAAAAGAGGATAACTAGTATGCAACCAACCGGGTATTGGATATATGCAAGCGACAAATAGCCTCTAGCTGTTGCGTACTACTCACAGAAATCTTCTCACTAAAGAGAAAATTGCTGTAATGCACTTGTTGGACGATTCAGTGACAAGTTCCACCTAGCAGTGTCCCCTCTCGAAGCTCAACTAGGCCTCACCACTCAGCACACTACGCATACAAAGAGAGAAGCTCTCTCCGGTTGCGCAAATGCACGCGACGTAGTGTGCGCAGATTGATTTTATCAACATATGCAGATTTTCTCTTCTTGGGCTCCAAGATTACCCCGGAAGGAGACTGCAGCCATGAAATTAAGATACGCCTGCTTCTGGGAAAGGGAGCCATGGTTAGCCTTGACCGCCTAGTAAAGAGCAGAGGCATTACACTGCCAACCAAGATCCGTATAACTCGTGCTATGGTATTTCCAGTTGTGATGTATGGATGCGAGAGTTGGACTGTGAAGAAGGCTGACCGCCGAAGAATTGACGCGTTTGAATTGTGGTGCTGGCGAAGACTCTTGAGAGTTCCTTGGACTGCCAGAAGATCAAATCAGTCGATATTGTCAACTATAAACCCTGACTGCTCATTGGAGGGTAAAATTTTAAAGTTCAAGCTCAGCTACTTTGGTCATCTGATGAGAAGAGAGGAGTCGCTGGAGAAATATTTGATTTTGGGCAAGGTTGACGGTCACCAGAGAAGGGGTAGGCAGCGAACGCGATGGTTAGATGGCATCCTCGAGGTGCTGCAGATGAAGTTATGTGATGTTAGGAAGATAGTGACAGACCGGAAAGCGTGGCGTGACATGGTCCATAGGGTCACGAAGAGTCGGACACGACTGAACGACTGAACTGATTGTCGCAAATGACGTATCCGCTGCTTTGATATGCACTGTGCGTTTTGTTGCATTATTTCATTGCACTGTCCAGGAAATGAGCCTCTGAATGGGTGACAATGCCTTAGAAAAGTGGTAAAAACATTTACTTCGCTGACCACGACCGTTGTCCGATAGCTACGAGGTTGTCCGATAGCGCAGGCTCGCAGTTATGATAAATAAAAAAGTGTTCTTAGCGCAAAAAGAAAAAAAAACGGACAGACACGCATGCTCGGCTGCTGCCAGCCATCGAGTAATGGTTATTTCGAAATCGTGCATTTCATTATCTGGCTTTGTTTTAACGGTCGCCCCAGTTACGGTGCTTCAGATACCAGACAGCAGATACCGGGGCTGGCAAACATCATTTCTTTCCCTTTTTTATGTCTAATAATGAATAACCACATACTACTACTACTTTATCAAAGCGCTTGCACAAAAAAATGCTCTACAATTACAAAAGCAATAGTTCGGAATGACTAGGATGGCTACGATGCACAGCATCTCCATTCTCGTAGATTTTGCGCCTTAAATCTGAAATAACCGTGAAAAATTGAGGCCTTCCTGCACTCCTATCAAATTGCGGAATCTTTACACTGCATATACGTGCAATAAATAATATCCTCAGCACACGCATTTAAAATTGACATCAAATATTTATTGTTTTAAGGTTTTTAGTTTGTTATACCAATCTTGTATCACATTATTTCGAAAGTTTATATAGCCGAGAATTCAACGGCTTCCAGTCCGGTCAGGAATGGTGGCTTGATGAGGTTCACTGGTCATGTGCACTGACCAGTTAACCTCACCAATTTTTTCTTACTTAGCTAACACTATGTGTGCTTTGTTATATGGGCATTTATCTCATTTGCGCCTTTTAACATAGTTGCGTCTTAATTATTGCAATCGGACATTTATTGTTGCATTCATTTTTTATCAGCGTATTTGTCGCGATTTTTAGTAGACGATGAGGACGGCTACCACGTATAGGTGTTGAATTAACAACGAAGAGAATAGATTACATAAAAGAACGAAGCCATGTTTAAGGAAGAAAAAAGTAAAAGAAAAGCATTCGGGACAATACATGCATAAAACAAAGGAAGAATGTTTCGTTATAAGATGCACAAAGCACTACAAGCTAAACAAAAATAACGCGTTAACAAGTTATTGAGGTGCATCCGTGGCCGGGCTGAACGCAGGCGGATGATAGAACGGTGGTGAAGGTCTCAGGCGGAGGGAGAAGCCGCACGAGAAGGGTACAGGAAGAAAGTAGGAAGTTCTTGACGTCGCATTTTCTCCTTGACTAAACTAACCGAGGTTGAAATTCCGACTTTGGATGCCTGTCATGCATATTTTTGGACACTTCCAGGTGAAATTTGACGCTACGACAAAGTGAGCTAAAAATAGAATTACTGAAAAAATATCTTATCTGAGAAAAAATGGCGCTCCACAAAGTAACACTTCCATGGTAGTCAACGCATCAGAGGCAAGTAGATGATGACTATTACAAAAACAACGCATGAAGGAAAATACCTGTCATGCTCTTTGATTCAAAGCCATGATCCGCACCGATGAAAGGTTTAAAAATAATGAGTGTGGGTCGAGTTGCGCTGCCTACTTCATTGCGTTTTCTCACCGCTTGTGTACGTTGATGTGCACGCTAATTGAAGCCAGTGGAATTTGGGAGTTGAGCAGACATTGCGATTAATTCTCAAATTAAGGTGACCGAAATCAAAATGAAAGCTGCGCGTATCAAAGCTGCAGCTTTCTTCAATTGCCAGTCTTGCATAGCCCATGCCATATTTGATGGAGACTTGGTGAATCACCAGAGTTCACCTCACGATTATTTGCAATATCAATTCTATGAGATCTACTATAGAGTTCATATGTTTCGCGGACTCCATGCAAGTCCTTACTTCAACCAGCAGCAGAAAACCATCCATGATAGCTTGGGTAGCCACGTGACCGGTTAAGGTGACGTCAATGCGATATTTTACGTTTCTTCGTCAATATTGGAACAAGTGAACTTGATGCAAGCAGTAATTCTTCTGAGTGAAATCGCGCACACTCGGTGCTAGCATTGTGAAAAAGAATAGAACTAAAACCATTAGTTTTAGTTCAATTCTTGCGCTGCGAGAAAAACGCTGGCGAGCCTGCTTTCAGCGCCGACCGTACACGGAAGGCGAAGCCAAGCCTCCACATCTCCTTGGTGGAAGCCGGCGAAGCGTACGGGGCAACGTTTTTTCTTCGCGATCACCGAGAGGCGAGGCGGTTTGATTTATGAAACATGTCGACACGATCGACAGCAACCGACGGGAGAGGTGAGAGCCGAAGCGAGGGAGCTGCCAACTCTAATAAAAGTGCCAGAGTTACCGGGCGAGCTGCTCCTGACGTTGCAATCGCATCCACGTTGATGCCGAGACCTTTTTTTCTTCCTCACTCTTCTCAAAGCGCCGCAGCTTAGACGCCGTTTTGACGAACTTTCTCTGACGGCGGGAAAGGGATGACCGCGTGGAGCTTTCAATAGCCTTCCATTTATTTTTCTGTCTTTCCTTGCCATTACTGCAAAACTGAAAGCATAGATGTACAACAGAAATCGAGAAAAAGATGAGAGGCGATTATATTAAAAGTCATCTTGAACGGAAGGTGATATCTTTGCTATTTTCATTTCTTCTACATACATCTTTCAAAGCGAGATGAAATGTAACCGCATTCTGTAGGTCACCTTGTACGGTGCGTGAGATATAAGAAACCTGAGCAATGTTTTAGCACAAAGAAGAAGCTTAATTTTTCGACCACAATTGCCAGTTTTCGCAACGCATGATGCCTGCGTGTTTCAAACGGGACACTGCGAAAAAATAAAGGACTCAAATCTCCATTCTGCTTCTGACAGCAATGGTCCGGCCTCCCGTTGTATGGCGCCACCGTCGTCTCGGTGGAACAGTGCCGCCCGCGGCGGAGTGCCGAAACAGCGGAATGCCGAGGCAGCTGAGCGGCGCAGTCGTTTCCGTTCTGCGAGGCGCTTTTGAGCCTGTCCCTACCCGTCGTTTTGCGGTGTGGCTTTGAGAGCTTTTGAGTAATCGCAAGGAGTATTTTTTGATCGGGAAATCTTGAAAAAGAAAAGGGCCGTTTTCGGCAGGGCGTGCGTGTATTTTCTTTTTTTTTTTGAAACCGTCCGGCGCATGGTATTTCTGTTATATACTCGAAAATGCCGCGGGCGTGATTTCACCATGCGCTAGGAACACCTTCGTTAGGCACTTGTTAAGGCGACTTCGAAGACGGGAATTGCGCCTGCACTGCGCGTCCATCTTATATTAGGCCTAGTCGAAACCTGCCTGAAAATCAAATACCGCCGAGCCGTGTAGCCGTGGCGCCGTAGTAGTGGTAGTTGTAATGGTCAGCGTTCATGTAAAATGAAAAAGATGCTGCACCTGTCTTTTTTGGTAATAGCTAGGCTCAAACGATTCAGAGTAGAATAATAGCAAATGACATTCCAGTTTCAACCTTGCAACGAGAGCTGCAAAAGGAGAAAAATAAACAAGCAAGACAAAAGTAGGATACTATTTATGGTTGGAATAGCAAACACACATATACTTCCAGGACTTCCTGCACAATTACGCTACAATAGCTCACTGAACCCGGCCTTGAGACTATCAAACTTAATCATAATATAAGCCAAATGAGTAATACCACCTCAGCATCATTTTTTCATATACGACAATGCTCTTGTTGAACACGTCGGAGCTGCTACATATAATGGACTTAGAAAATATTATACTATACATGCTTTCTCCCGACATGCTGCGGAGATTGTGAAAAGAAAAAAACTAAATGTCCTGCTAGCGTTCTCTCAGCGCAGGAAGTTCAATGTGATTGACCGCACCTGCCTTGAACATCTGAAGGCAATAGTCCAATACTGTCAAACTGGTAAATACAATCGAAAAAAAAAAGAACACAGAGTGTGATGTGTTGTAAGATAAGCCACCGACAACTAAGAGAGCGTTCTATTGTTAAATCAATCCCTCTGATGGCTCGTTCTCTAAGGTGGTCTACTTTCTCAGCACACCACGAACTTGCGGGGCCGATACCTAGCTGACCTCGATACCTGATGAGTGTGAGGGGACACGACCATGTATGTAGTTTCCTATTTGCAAGTAAAGGAATCCGGATAACTGAAAGCCATTCCTTTTGAAAGTTTGTCACTGCAGCTTGCCGGACTGCTGCTAAATCTGTTTACATTGGCCATAGAAGCAATTTCTGAGAAAGGTAAAATGGTCCTGTCATACTACGCCACAATCTGGAAATCTCACGTTCACTAAAACGCCGATGAGAAACACATCTATTTAGGCAGGCCAGGAAATGGAAGCTGCTGAGAAAATACGTAAAGCCGTGTCATGTGCAACGTGAATGCGAAAAAAAAGAACGGCTACACGGCCTTCGAAATAAAAAAAAAAAAGTGCTACGTTTATGCTCGTTTCCACAAATTAAATTGTATTTTTTTTCTTGTTCGACTTTTATATGAAGCCGATAGCAGATTTTGTGAACATGCGGTATTGATTGAGCTGTGAAATGAGTGATTTTATTAGGCGAAATGGACATGCCACAAACAAATGTTAACAAATTCTAAGAGTATCAACGCAGAGCTCTCAGCGCATTTTCATTGGTTGACAAACGAAAAGAAGAAAAATGGCAAGATCATGGTAATAGGAATTGTTCATGTCTCCTATCTGCTCTTTCTGTTACGAGAAAAAAGTAAATTATCTTTGACTATGTCAGCGAAAGTATCTGCACAAACATAGCCTCTGCCCATCACTTAAGATCGTAACGCAGCCCGAACGACGATGGTGGAGCTGCCTTTTATTTTCCGTGCTGGGGTTTTCTTGTACACAGGCGGGGAAATGCTAGCGTTGTAACTTACGCTGTTGGGTTATTTCGATTTCCAACTGTCAGTAAAGTGACTACAGATGAAGGAGTGCGGCTTCGACTCCGAGACTCTCGTGCCGTCACTACTGGGGTAGCAAGCGGTAGCAAGCGGAATTTTAAAAATTCGGCACTTTCCATGACCACACAGTAACCAAATACGTAGATTAGTGTCTTTGCCTTTCAAAGAACCATGCTTAGGTCACCCGCCACTCATGCTTCTGTGGAAACGCGTAGAAATGAATCGACTTAAAAACGTCCGACGAGTTTGCGTAGCTGCCAGTGGAGTCAGCAACGCACCACGTTTCGCTAGCCTTGTTTGGCCAGACTTCATTTCACTGGACATATTCACACAACTAGCACAACTTTCTGTTCTCTTGAGGATAAATTCACGCACAACGTCATCTAAACCTTAGGATTTCCAATTTCCACACAAACCAACGACAAAGAGTACGCTCCAATGTGCTGGCAATGCGCCGGCCGGGGCCGGCGCATTCCGGCGATTGAGCGATGCGCCGAGAGGCGGCGCCACCCGTTCAGCTGTCCGGTCCCTATACATGCTGTCAGAACAGGTTTGTTATTTTCGGTAGTGCACGGCTGCCAGAAACTTAATAGAAAATTTGAAGTACCTATAAAACAAACCCGAGGCATCGAGTCGCTTAGAGCGAAAAGAATTTCACTCCGTTTAAATTTAATCAATACAGTTGCTATTATCTGCGTGCAAGCGCATTTGCCAAGCTTACTAGAATTATAAACCGAAACTTGATCGTATCACTGTTGAGTGAAGTTTATGATAACAATGCATCAGGCTGGCGCTCCCTTGAGAGGCCATACAACCCAATCCAACGATTCAGCTTGACATTTTATTAGGGATGGGGAAGGAGTATAAGAAAAGGAAAGGGATGAAATCAGCGGTAGGAAGTAGCCAAGGAGCTGCGTGGTTCGAAGAGCAGCGCGAAAAGTTAGGCGAGTTCGTCTACTTTCATGATGGAAGGGCGCAAAAAGAACATGAAAATAACACGAAGAGCAGTTGGAACTTCATAAGAGCCGAAGCTAAGACGACTACTGATGCTGCATCAGAGTATGCTGCACCAAAAAAGAAAAAAAAAGGTGGTAGGAGAGAAGTGCAGTCTTCCAAATTGTTTCTTCAGACTTCGGTATCTTGCTAGTCCTGCACGAGTGTTCATTACTTGAAAGCTCTGGCTATGGGGCTAGCAATTCTAGTGCACTTGCGATCGGCCCAAGTGACACTGCGTGGAGCTTCCTTCAAGCATTATTCTTGTCCTTTACTCATTTTCTGCTCTTGAAATGTCTTGAAATATCCGTATTAAGTTTTGTATTGATTTAACGCATATATTTTAAAGCATCCGGTTCCACTAACAAAATGTCAGCACCATTCATTAGAGGAAAATGGGATATAATTTGCGTAATGCACGGTTATCCCTGTCTAAAACAAACAACCTAGGCTGCCGACAACGGCACAAAGTACGCCCGGCTTTATTCAGCGCCTCTGTACTATGCAGTGACATTGCATGTTTAGCAATCCCAGAGGCAGCTGTTAATAAAGAGCCCCCGGGTTGACTTTTTTTTTGTTGTCACTGTATAGCTAAGGGACATTGAACACCCTATTCTATGTGCACCGTACGGGACCGTACCGCACCATACTGACTCAGTGCGTGCTAATCAAATTATACTACACCATGTCATAATGTACCATATTATTTCATGCCATGCAAAGCACCGTGCCATACCGTACTACAATATACCATGCCAAGCCATACAATGCCTTACCATTCCATACCATACCGTGCCACACCATACCATACCATACCATACCATACCATACCATACCATACCATACCATACCATACCATACCATACCATACCATACCATACCATACCATGCCATACCAGGCTATACCAAGCCGCGCTATATCATAACAACCCATGCCATACCATTCCGAGCGATGCCGTACTATACCATACCATGCCATACCATACTATACCATACTATTCCATGCCATGTAATTCCATACGATACCATACCATGCCATACCATACAACTCCATATCATGTCATGCGATACCATACCATGCCATAACATACAACTCCATATCATGTCATGCGATACCACATCATACCGCAATATGTTATACCATACCACACAATAAGCACCTTTAATTAACCTTCGTGACTGCCCAACTGAGGCAGACTTTCGTTGTTTTCTGTCTGCAAATGCAGAAATGGGCGCAGCGAAGAGATTCAGCACGTAAAATGTGTTATTATTTCTATTTAATGCAGATTGGGCCGATATGCGCGAGTTTATTATGTGCCAGGTATATTTATTACTGCTTCTTCTGAAATTAATTGCTGTGAATCTATACGCGGTATTCGCAAAAGCCTAAAGGAATTGTACGCAGAAAAATTGTGACCTTTGTATTTTCTTTTTTTTTTTTTTGCGTGCCTTGTGAAGGTTTTTTTTATTTGTATTTTATTTTATGCCATGCATTTTGTTGTTCTGATACCGCTTAGCTTTCAGTGGCACTTCCTTTCTTTTTTCTTTCTTCTAAACAAAGCTAGTTTTTATGGCTGAGTATTGTTGACTGCCTTGCTTCGCGTGAGAAAAAACAGTGATGGCTTGAGCGACCCTGGTTTCTATTACTGTACTTTCAGACTGGTCGATAAAAGTGTTATTATGCCCAATATTTAAATCTGGCAGAGGCGGTATACGCAACATCATAACTATTATTTCTTACCATGACCATCTCTTCGTCTTTACAGCCTAGACGCAAGGTAACGATTACTGATAACTGTAGCACGAACAAATCAACTCCTGCGGGCGCAAAAAGAGTGCAGGCCTCGATGAAACCCGAAACGGCAATCTGGGCTGTCCACTTAAGCCGAACTTGCCTGTTCCCAGTCGTTGGCGCTGTGACGGAGGAGACCCCGCGGCGGCCTCCACCACTACGCGGAGCGCGCGAAAATGCGCAGTCTTAACAGTGCGGCGGCGGCGATGCATTGTTTCCTAGAAGTTCAGGGGTCATTGTACAAATATTTACCCAGCTGCTTCTCCGCCGGCGCAATGGGATCGTTGCTAGGAGACGACGTGCTTGTCATCACCTTAGGAGAGCGCGGCCCCAAGGACTGTCTTGAGGGCTCGTGAAGGGAAGCATCACAAAACAGCCAGTGTGCGCAGTCCTATCTGGCGAGCGCGTGCGCGCCTTCTCGCCCCGGTAGACGCAAGACTCTCATTACAGTTCTAGGCGTGTCGGTGTGAGTTCGTCGTAGGCGCGGTGGGTGCAGGGACCCGTGTGTTGTGTGTTTGGTCGCTTGAGCAGCCTCCATCCTTGGCGGCTTAAAAGGAGCCGCCCGGAAACGGTGAGACAGCGCTTAAGAGGGTGAGGGGGACCGCAAAAAGCGGTAACAGTGCGCTCGCCCTTTCAGAAAGAACGTCATAAAGAGGATTCTGGCTAGAAAGAAACAAAAGCGCGCTTCGTGCATTGCTTGTCTCCTGTACGCGGCGAAACTGAGTGACGCAAGAAATGCAGTCAGAGAGAGCCGTTAGCGAAGAGTACAGCGTTAGCGAAGGCCAGCGTATAAAGATGAGGCTCAAGATTATGACTACGCGGGCAGCGTTATTTCTCCCCAGCACACAAGCGGCAGGTTATTTACGTCGTAATTGGAGACTCTTTTGATGACCTGGGTTAGCGTCCGTCTTCCAAGATTGGAATTTACTCGAATAACTGAAAACTATAAAATAAGGGGTCGAAATTATTCCGAAACCCTCTACAAAAGCGACCCTCATAACCTGAGTCGCTTTGGGGCGTTAAACGTCGTACACCGAACCAAACAAAACAAAATCACGTTTATGAGTGTAGTGTAGTAGCGCAGGCGCCTAACCAGCAGGAGTGTTTTACGTGTCACGTCTCCCAGGACATTTAATGTATAACTTAAGGAAGGACATAATTGGTCAAGGTGTAATAAAATACACGAATAACCAAGCTATACGTGAAAGAAAGGAACTGTAGAGTGGAGGTGTAAAGGTGCGGAAAGTTAATTTATGGTGGTGGTTTAGACAGACTTTACGCTCCTAGAATACTTGAGTTTACTCACCAATGTATTGGCATCAGAGGAAAAATGCCAAACTCCTTATTGGTTTTTAATTTTTCGTTGCCATTAATTCATCGGCATCAAGGACAAAACCAGCGTTTGTTTTTAATGATTGACTGTTTTGGATACAAATTATAAGTTATTGGTGCAAACGCATGGTCTTCATAAATTGAAATTTGCTATTGAAGCTTCTGAAGAATGTGCGGTACTGACTTACGAATGTACGCTTCTCTGCAGGCCTCTCTTGAGGCAGTTGCTGGCTGGCGTGCGAAATGAGCGTGTACAGAAACATAAAGAGGAAAACAACTGCTCTCGTAGGCGTCACACGAAGGAAGCGTGCCTTGCGTTACACTGGCAGCAGTGCGATTTGCAAAGTTGACAGGTATACATATGAATAATGTATCATGGTACACACCTCGCATATCGGTGATTCTGCTGGTCAGAAGTTATTCATGCTAGAGAGAAAGCTAGAAATAATCTCCTGATACAAAGCTTTCGGCGCATAATACATTTTTAAGGCCCAAGTTGTCATATCCGTCAGTACTGAAGAATCACTAAACCATGAGGGACATCGAAAAACTGGAACATATTTAGAGAACTGCGGTAAGGTGCATACATAGCAAATACAGAAGTGTATTCTTTTTCTTTGTTTATGCAAGAACGTGTCATTTCAAGGTTAAAAATACGGCAGAAAATAAGTCGGCGGTTATTTCGTTAGTTTTTAAACTTTACAAATTGTGTTCAAGAAGCTACTATCAGACGAACAGGAAAGGCTAGCTTTGAATTCTTTGAAAACATACTTTTATAAGAACAGTTTTTCCCTACAATCGTGAAGAAACGGAACGGACTGTCACCAATCGTTTTAAGTCTAACGAGTTTTTAAAATATCTAGAATGCATATTTATCTACATACAGGCACCTTGGGTATAACAGTATCCTTGAATTGTGTCCTTTTTCTGTCCATATGCCCTTCAGTCAAGATTATGTCCGCAATTTTCTTTTTTTTATTGTATTGCCTCTTGTGCTCTTTAGTCCTTTCCGTTTAATTCCCCTCCTGTTAAGGCCAAAGCACTGGACTGCATTATGGGTATAAAAGGAATTAACCGGAAATGATATCCACTCTGTTCAATATGCATCGTGCCTGAAAACAAGTTGAAGAGAAATAAGATTAATCGTCGACATAGGGGAAGTAAACAATAGAAAACGATTACTTGCTGGAAAGATAAATCAGATGGGGAAATCTGCACGTGTATACAAGACGCACTTAGATGATGCAAGATCATCCTGATGACCCAAAAAATGTTTGGTTGTGTGCACCAGGGCGCGCAGACAAAACCATGAAAGTGTGACACACATATCGTGTTATGGGCATCGCCAGCATGTAACGATATCGCATTACGAACGCTCAATTTAATTAGGTGTCCCTGCAAATTTCAGTTCCTGCCTTGGCGAATTGGGAAATGAAGGCTTCAAACTGAAGAGCGAAATCCTCGACAACAGGCACGTACCTTCGCAGTGCAAATGGTTATTCACTTCCGAAACATCGCCAGTTCAACCGCAACTTAACATCTCAGCCATGTAGAGAGAAACCAGAATCCGACCGTATATTCCTGTGGATTTGGTCGAGAAATGAATATGAACGCAGTTTCAGGCCCTTAGTATAACACTCTGAGGACGCATCGGAATCTAGACGTCACTCCTCTGACGGTTCGGTAAGAATGCTGAAGATGAGAGTAGCCCCTTTCGCAAAGCAGCAGCTCTCAAACATAGAGTTTATATAAGGTCAAGTTTCGGGCTAATTAGCCCGACACTGTTGCGCGGTTCGTTTGTTCGCTCAACATTGGAGATTCGGAACGTCTGCGCCGAATAAAGGCATAGCGTCGCAGCCAATTGCAATGGCAATTGAAAAGCAGCGAAGACAACTTTACGAAAGATTTATTGAATAAAGAAGAAATACATTGAATAAAGAACCCTGCCTATGATCAATGTCTGACTGAAAATGACTCATTTTGTGCTGAGTGAAATGGACGTAAACACTTCGTTGTCAGCGCGAACCTCAGTTTCGACTATAGTGTAACAGTTTCGCCTCGGTTACGGAGCTGTGCTCGACACTTTTTCCTGAGAAGAGGAGACGGAAATATTTCCTTCTTGGAATGCGTCACTAGGAACTTTGCAGAACTCATCACACACGACAATGCGTCCTAAGAAAATTGTATTGCAGAAATAGTAAGTGCTGATAGAGCTGCCGATACTATTCAGTGGTTGTCCGAGAGATGCGGAAATTTGAAGAGCGTGACGCGGACATCGAATATCTAATAGTCGCCTGTTTCATTCAAGGGATTAAGTGCTTGTATTTTCAGCGCTCCTATCACCAAGTGTACTACATTTACTGCTGGGCAAAGGCTTCCCCAGCATCTGCCGAAATAATCCGGTTTTGACTTAAGCCTGCAGGGCACTGAACACATCGAACGATTTGTTTTTGACCATATTGCTTAGCTTTAGCACCATTCCAAGTTATTTCTAGGCAGCCAACAAATCATTTGGGGGACGGCTATGCTCCGTCGTTAACGGTATGAAATGACGGGCTTCCGCCAGTGACTCCCCTTACTGATGCTTGCTCGCATACACGCACTTTGCTATCATTTATTCACTAATATCTTAATTTGTGTCTCTATTATCAACACATACTCATTAGCCGGCAGTCCTGCTTACTCTATGTCAGAGACCACACGACGTAGGTACAAAGCCCCGCTTCAACAACGCCGCACTTACGTGCCTGCGTGACGCATGCTTAAATCTCGATCCAAGGGTCCCGGTTTCGATTCCCACGCTCCGTGTAAAGTTGCCTTCCAACTTGGCGTCTGTCGTCCCGATGTCACACAAACCGGTAACCGATCAGCACAAAATGATGTCGCCACTTGCCAAAGGCGTTCCGTGATTTTTCGCTCAGAAAATTGCCTGCTACAAAGTAGACGCCGGGCTCTCTGCAAAACGAGTTCTGAACCTTGTCACGTTGAAGGACAACTCCGAAGGTTTTTAAAGCGAACGCCTTTATAGGATTACGAGTGTGGAGAGAATTTGTGCGTCTACGGGGGTGCCACACCATTGCTGCCGAGGAATTAATTGACTGACGAGTAAAATAATGGTTGATAAGGTAGAGAGCGAAACAACGTGTCTGCCTGAAAAGTTCGGTTTATGTGGAATAATTAATTAATTACAACCAGAAAAGTCAATTTGGTGTCAAAATAGGCAACGACGTCTTGTGTAGACGTTGAAATATCTACAGACGTCGAAATTGGCCTAAATAAGTAAAAATTGCGCAATAAACGTTCAAAAACGGCGCAAAGCTTTAATGCCAGACCTCTTTATTGTGTTACAATAGTGGAAACAGTTACTCAAGAGTGAAAGGGTAAAAGTAGTAAAAGAGAAAAACAACCGAAAGAGAAAAAGTAGGCACAGTAAAAAAGAACAAAAATAAAGAAAAGGGGGATAAAAAAGAAGAAAGTGAGTGAAAAAGAGGCAAATGAGTGTAAACAGTTACAGAAAAGGATTTCGCACTTAAGAAAGATCTAAGTGCCTCAAAGAAATCTTTTCGACATTAGCTTACTCTGGTAAACATTTTACTGCAGGTTTTTCTTTCTGCCCTGGCCCATTCTAACAAATATGGACGTCATGGGGTAATTCATCCATTTGAAAATGCGCAATTTTTGCAGCCTCAGGTGTGTTTCAGCCGATTTTTGCAGGCAGTACTGAGTTTGTGATGTTACAAACATTATGCTCACGTTTCTGCCAGCTTCCCGCGTGATCAAGAATGTTTGAGGGTTCAATTAAGCTATCTCAGGCACTTTATGTACTGCGTTATGATTTCTGGTCTTTATTTCCACTATCCAGCGTGTGCGCGAGTGTCGTTTAAATACTGTAGGTGACGTAATCGTTTCGTCGACTGGAACGTCGTTTCTGCCCATGAGACGGGGTGTCGCTTTCGACTTGCTGTTCCCTCTTTTCTGAAAACAGTTCTACTTGTAATTTCGAAAACCCGTTAATTGTGTCGAAGTCAGGACAGAATTTAATAGAATCAATACCTCAATATGACGAAAAACCATTGGGGTTGCTCTTCCAAAGGAGACCTCGTCTAACGCCCTAGTGTACGGCCGGATTAGCATTCAGTATACCATTTTCTAATGCCTTCATCACATTGGTACGCTTTTTTTACACTGACAGCGCGTCTAGCGCGCCAGGACCAATAAAACGCTGTCAGCCTCTGATCGCTTAAAGTCGGCCTTGGATTGGAAGCAAAAATGATTTTCCTGTACTGAGTACAGGACAACAGAACGGAGTAGCGAAAAGCGAGGAAGAGGCTATAGAATGGCGACAGAAAGAACAAATAAGGAATGAACACCGGATGATAAGACATCTGCTCGCCTTTGTTCCTGTTACCGTTGCCTGTTTGGAAGAGCTCAGAATTGCTACCACCGCTGCATGTCGGCGTTGGACGCAGCTAGAATTGTTTGGGAGGAATCTCTGCCGTTGTTATTATCTTTTGTCGGGTCAGGGCCGATGGGAAATAATTGAGAGCGGGGTTTTGATCGGGCTTTTATCGCTGGCATTTGGCGCCTTTTGTTGTGTTGTTTGGTTAGGGGCTGCTGATCTCTTGTATCTTCGAGTCAGGTTAGTGAAATTAGATTTTTTCATCTTGCAAGGCACACACGCTAAAAGCAACGGTGAGTGCAAGCCACTGCAAGCTCAGGGGTTCCTGTTATGGCACTGGAAATTAATGATCGTCCTCTGAGAAGCGCCGGCTTTTCTGCACCTGCACGTGATGAGGGAAAACTTAACTCTGCCTCTTTGATTTTTCTTTCCTCGCCTCAAATAGCGCTCGCAATTTTTTATGACAACTGGTAGACTTTTTTATCAATGCGTATAAGCTTTACTATAGTCCCATTACGCAAAAATTCGTCATTCATCGTTGTTACAGTTGGCGCTGTCAACGCCCGATGATATTATTTAAGATGGCGGGTACTTGGACGGCTGAGAAGTAACTGAATAAAATACATTAGTCGGCTTGGCGTTCGATTTGAGGACCTCTGCTTGCGAGGCGGTCACGCAACGCATACGCCATGAACTGTAGTTGTTTCATACGTGTACGTGTTGGGATACGTATAACTTACTGACGCTGTTTGCGATGCATAATAATGATTAACGACCCTATAATGCAGCAAGGAAGCATGGTGATTGAGCCTACACGATCATGGTGCACTAAGAATTGTGTGCAGCAAACAAAGATAGAGCCTCGAATTCACTTCAACGACGCCCTGCTAACAGGATATGAAAACTCGGAGCCTGCCATCGCCGTGCCGCGGCAAAGTCCGAACATCGCGCTTGTCTGGAGTGACCAACACGCAAACACACTGCAAGAAAAAACTTTAATGGGTTTAGAAAAATTTGCCGCGAAACTGCAGCCCAAAAGAGTGGGTTTGTATTTTAACGCGTAAGCAGTCTTAAGTGTCTCTACCAAAACTTTGCGTGCTTGCTCTTGGCTCTTTTAACCATAATGACAGTGCCCGAGATTAATCGCTGTAGAGGCCAACACCACCTAGACTACTACAAGGCCTGTGCAAGCTTATGTGGCGTCATCGTAGTGAGAACATACTGAAAGTGGTCTTCAGACTACGCGTTTGAATTTTTTTTATTCAACGCTGCTCTGGAGCTATCTCATGAAATTTTTAGTTCTAGCGATGAAGAGGGCAATACTTGTGTTACCTGTGTTATCTAATATTGCCAGTCTTTTTAAATATATCAGAAGTTTGACACAATCCACCTGGCATTTATTTTTATGGCAGAAATGAAGTTTCGAGGAAATGTTCACCTTCATTCAGAGTTACTTGAATAAACATTAAGATAGGCACAAAATTCATCTGAGAGCACATTTATTGTTAGCTGGATAGATAAAGCTAAGAATGGTAGGCATATATTCAGAAGGGGGACCTTGACGACACTCGGTGTAGCTTGTCGTGGTCACTTTCGCGGAAGTGCTGGTCACAAAGCTGTAACGTAAATATAAAAAAAAAAGCTGCTTAAGCTGGGAGCAGCGATTGTCATGAGTATATTAACGCAGCGAGCAGCTAACTCTGCTTTAAACCAGTCATTTACTACGGCAACTGCAATCACGTGGCCACTAGTGAAATAAAATTGTTGCCATAAGAAAATAGTTTAGGTTGCAAAATAATTTTGTTCCGCACTCACAACAGGACGGATGCTACTCGATTATTAGTAGCTGTGCTGTCCAAATCGTGTGCTCGATATGGGAACGTCTACGCTTTAATAGACTGTGCTAAATCACATAGTGGTGAACAGCAGCACGAGTATTAGGAAGCAAACAAGGACGCTTTCTTCCACGGCACAGCCTTTGTCCACGCTGCATTTTGAGCCGAGGCCGACGAAAACTTCTACACTTGCGCTTTCGATCCATTGGCATAGTTAGAGCGACAGTTTAGCGCAAAACACCCAGACATTGTAGACACCTTGCTTGCAAGCGCCTATGCAGCACAGATTAGAAACACAGCAAGCATAGGCTGAAAACACGCACACTCAGGCCGAGTCTTCCTTGCTTGCGTACGCTTGCGCTCGGTGCCGCCGATCTATCCTCAGATCTCACTGTCGTGACGTGACGTAGGACTAGTCAAAAGGGGGACTTGCGCTGGCCTTCTCATAGTCTAGGCGGTGTTGGTAGAGGCAGATTATCCCTATTTCTGCCTACCGTGCTTTCTATCGCAAAATTTTACCAAGACGCGTATAGTCGTCCCAAAGGTGTCTGTGGTAAATTGCTCAACTGGGACGCTTATTATGACGAAGCGGCGTCCGTGTGCTGTGCGATGTCAGCGCACGTTAAAGATCCCCAGGTGGTCGAAATTACTCCGTAGCCCTCCACTACGGCTCCTCTTTTTCCCTTTACACTTTTACTCCCACCTTCCGCGATTCCCTTACGGGGCGGGGCGGGTCAGGTGTCCACAGAAACAAGTGTGACAGACACTGCGCCTTTATCTTCCTGTGAACAAATTATTATTATTATTATTATTATTATTATTATTATTATTATTATTATTATTATTATTATTATTATTATTATTATCATTATTATTTTATTATTATTATTATTATTACTATTATTATTATTATTATTATTATTATTATTATTATTATTATTATTATTATTATTATTATTATTATTATTATTATTATTATTATTATTATTATTATTATTATTATTATTATTATTATTATTATTATGTGGAAGACAGGAAACGCGTGTTTCCTGTCTTCTTCTTTTTTTTTTTTTTTTTTTTTTTTTTTCAAGATGGCGCCCAGTAAGGACGCATGTGCGCTGTGCTCCCGCCCGTTTTTTGGCAAGCAGCAGTTTTTACGATGTGCCGACTGTGCGAAACGTGTTCACACGAAGTGCGTCACCTGGGCGGATGACGAGCTGCAACTTTTGAAGTCCGGCTCTCGGCCATTCTTGTGTAATTTGTGTGCGTCGTCGTCGTCTGACGGTGTTAGGCTTAGCGACGGTGGTGCTAGGGTCCCTGGTGCCCCGCTCCTGCCCAGCCACCCGACCGGTTTTCCCCCTTCAGCCGCGACCGGCGAACATGGCGGTGAGTTTGCCTCGCTACGGGCTCTCCTCCTCGACGCGCTTGAGGGAATCTCTTTTCTGAGCGATGAGGTTGCCCAGCTACGGGAAGAGAACGAGCGCCTTCGTGTAGAGAACTCGCGGGCTTTCGTACAACAAGCCGAGGTTATCGCCTCTCTACGTGCCGATGTTCACGGCCTACGCCAGGAGCTTGTGCGGTGCGCTGCTTCGCAGTGTGAGCGTCCTCTCGTCGAGCGTCCTCTCGTTGTCTCCGTGGGCAATCCTACCCGTGAGGAGCAGCCATCTGTGGACTACTCCGCCGCTCTTCATCGAGGGATGACTACTGGAGATATTACCTGTTCATCTTCTGCCTCTGCTCCTCGCCGTGCGGTTGACTTACCCAGTGCGATGAAGAAGCACCGAAGTCGAGCCATTACTGGCGCATCCAGCTCATCTGTCCTGAACGTTGCCATTTACCAAAAGAAGCGTCCGAAGACTATTTTCGTCTCTAAACTCAGTCCCGATACTACATCGGTAGACCTTACCAACCATCTAAAATCAGTGAATATTACTCCCATTTCCTGCCGGCAGCTGAAAACAAGGTACGACTCCTACTCGTCCTTCCATATTGAAATTGATGAAGAATCCTACAGTAAGCTTGTTGAGCCTTCGATGTGGCCGATGGGCTGCATATACAAGGACTTTCGTGGGAAGCTTTACGACGATATGCTTCATCCCTCTGAACTGACGCAAAATTGCAGTGGCCCCTAATTTGGATATCTATTATCAAAACGCCCGAGGTCTTCGGACTAAGGGATCAGAATTTTTTTCTAGCGTCTTGTCCTCTTGTTATACCGCTGTTGTGGTTACCGAAACCTGGCTGTCAAGTGATATTCCTTCCAATGATTTCTTTCCAAATAATTACTCTGTTTTTCGTAGCGACCGCCCTGAAACAGGTCCCAAATCAAGAGGAGGTGGAGTGCTCATTGCTATTGACAGTTTTGTGAAGTGTGTTCGACGTTCCGATCTGGAAACTGTTGAAGAATGTGTGTGGCTCGAGATCACTTTAAATCGACATGAAAAACTTTTACTTGCAGCTTTCTACATTCCTCCAAATCTACCTCCTTCAGCCTATGATGATGTTCTGCTCTCAATCGAACATGTTATAACCCGTCATAGCAAACACAAACTTCTTATTTTAGGTGATTTTAATACTCCTGGTATCAACTGGAACTCACTTATTTTTTCTCACAACAATCATTACATATTAAGTAAGTGTAACGCTCTACTTGATTTTATAGCCTTTAACTCTTTGCAGCAACACAATTTCATTGCAAACTGTTGCGGTAATATTCTTGACATCTGTCTATCGAATTTTGAAAGTGTTCGAGTCTCGAGTTCAGACATACCGCTGACTCGCTGTGACAAATTTCACCCTCCGCTTCTAGTTACTACTGCTCTCTCTGCCTCACCTTCTATTAATTCAGATCGGGTGGGGAATTCGCCCCGTTTCGCGTATGCACGTGGTGATTATGTCGGTCTTTTCAATTTCTTCTCTTCCGTCGACTGGTCCCTTTTAAATGACATTAATGATTCAGATAGACAAGTCAGTCGCTTTACAGAAATAGTTCTTGATGGTATGCGTCGGTACATACCTTTGTATACTCCTACGCGCAGGAAGTTCCCTTCCTGGTTTTCAAGGGAACTAATAACGGCGTTAAAGCTCAAGGAACGGGCCCATCGTAAAGCGAAACGCCCTGGGTTTCACAATTGGGCAGATGAGTTTCGCCGTGTGCGTTCTCTTTGCAAACGCTTATACAAGCGGGACTACGACTCCTATCTTGAGTCTTTAGAGAGGAATGCCTCAAATCGTCCTGGTCAGTTCTGGCGTTACGTTCGCAAGCGTTCCATTAAATCAGATTTAAGTATCAGCTTAGTTGACTCTCAGGGTTCGGAAATTCGGGATGTTGCCGACAGTTTTTCACAACATTTTTCCTCCGTTTACAAACATCCACATTGTGATTCCGTTTGCCTCCCATCTGGTGCACTATCTAATTCCATTCTCTTTGACGAGGAGTTGATAACTGAGAGTCTTAAGCGTCTGAGACCATCTTTGTCTCCTGGACCTGATGGCATTCCAGCTGCCATAATAAAAGCCTTCAGTTATATCTTCGTACCAGTACTGACTGCCATATTTAATAACTGTTTAAAAAATGCTGCCTTTCCTCGCGTGTGGAAAATGGCACGCGTGTTTCCTGTCTTCAAGTCTGGAAACAAATCTGATGTTTCCAATTATCGTCCGATTTCTCTTCTATGTGCAACCTCTAAGCTGTTCGAATTAGCTTTGCACAGCGTACTTTCCTTCCATCTCAAACATATCATAGTACCGAATCAACATGGCTTCATGTCGGGCCGCTCTACTTCTACCAACCTTGTCACGTTTATGACGTATGCCTCTGCAGCAGTCCTTCAGAGGGGTCAGGTTGACACTGTGTACTGTGATATGAGCAAAGCTTTCGACGTTGTTACTCACTCACTACTTCTTGAAAAACTTCTACTCTCTGGCGTTGAAGTCTCACTCGTAGCCCTCCTACGCAACTATCTCCTTGATCGCTTCTGCTTTGTCAGTGTCAATGGACAGACTTCTTTCGTTTACCCTGCAACGAGTGGAGTTCCTCAAGGTTCAGTACTAGGCCCGCTTCTCTTCTCCGTTTTTATTAATGATGTTTCCGCGGCGATAAAGAACTCCTCGTTTCTTCTTTATGCTGATGATATAAAAATATTCAAGGTAATACATTCTTTTCAAGATTGCGTGTTGTTGCAATCGGACATATCTGCCTTTTCTGATTGGTGTGCGATGAATCGACTTACCCTCAATTCTTCCAAAACTAGGGTTGTGTCCTTTACTCGTAAAACACATAGCTTTCTCTACCATTATTCTGTGAATTCCGTGCTGTTGGATAGGGTTGATGAAATTAATGACCTTGGTGTACTTTTTGACCGCACCCTCAGCTTCTCCTCTCACACTAACCGCATTGCTCAGCGGGCTATGCGCACACTCGGATTCGTTTGCAGACTTTCGAGAGAGTTCCATACTCCACTTCCGTTCCTAAAACTGTACCTGTCCATATGCCTGCCGGTCTTGGAGTATGCGTCGGTTGTTTGGAATGGCACTTGCAAATCGAACTTGGACAAGGTTGACAGAGTACAAAAAAAATTTTTACGGATATTTCATTATCGCTTTCCTTGCGCAACTTCCCCCTCTCGCTCCACCAGGAGCGCCCAACTGAATCTTCCTACCCTTCACTGCCGTCGCATCAGACTTGATATCATATTTCTGTACAAACTCCTTCATGGCCACATTATGTGCCCTCAGCTCTTAGAGTACATCCTACTGCGCGTTCCGCGAAAGAGCATGAGGGAATTCAGACCATTTCAGGTTTCTCCTCTTCATTCCCACTCCCCTCTGGACAGGATGCAGTGGTTATTTAACTCTTTTTGTCCTCACCTTGACATCTTCCAAAACTCGCTCTGTTCATTTACATTGGATGTTCGTAGCGTTGTATTCTAAATAGTACTTTATCACTTAAAACTCCCACTTTCTAGCCTTAAATTGTATTTACTTCACTTTTTGCTTTTTCTCCTGTTCAATGCTCTCTGTATCGTGAACTACTTTTTATCCGTTTCTTACTTATATTTCAACTTTAAACTTTATATTCGAATCTTACTGCCCCTTGTTCAATTTTACTTCTTTATTGTATTATTCTGTATTTCTAGCCTGTGTTTTAAGTACCATGCACTTGTTGCGCCTGGAAGGGTTGTTTATTTTATGTATATTTCTATATTACTATAATCAATGTCAGTTATTTGTTGTTTTTTTTTTTGTCTTCTATCTACCGTTCGTTTTTTTTTTTTCTTTATTTCCTGGTGTGCTAAAAAATTCTCTCACTGTGTATATAAGTGATGCTACTCATTGTTTGCTTACTTTCCGTGATACTTTTCGTCTGTTTCATTTCATGTATTATTTATATCTTTTTTTGTGTTCTCTTTGTGTGTGTAAACATGTTAGTGCTTTTTCATTTTTGTTTCTTTTTTTTTTATTTGTGCTGCAGCACAAAGACCACATGGTTGTTCCTGCGCACATTAAATAAAGATTGATTGATTGATTGATTGATTGATTGATTATTATTATAACGCTCTACTTGTAACGCTCTACTTGATTTCATAGCCTTTAACTCTTTGCAGCAACACAATTTCATTGAAAACTGTTGCGGTAATATTCTTGACATCTGTCTATCGAATTTTGAAAGTGTTCGAGTCTCGAGTTCGGACATACCGCTGACTCGCTGTGACAAATTTCACCCTCCGCTTCTAGTTACTCTGCCTCTGCCTCTCTGCCTCACCTTCTACTAACTCAGATCGGGTGGGGAATTCGCCCCGTTTCGCGTATGCACGTGGTGATTATGTCGGTCTTTTCAATTTCTTCTCTTCCGTCGACTGGTCCCTTTTAAATGACATTAATGATTCAGATGGACAAGTCAGTCGCTTTACAGAAATAGTTCTTGATGGTATGCGTCGGTACATACCTTTGCATACTCCTACGCGTAAGAAGTTCCCTTCCTGGTTTTCAAGGGAACTAATAACGGCGTTAAAGCTCAAGGAACGGGCCCATCGTAAAGGGAAACGCCCTGGGTTTCACAATTGGGCAGATGAGTTTCGCCGTGTGCGTTCTCTTTGCAAACGCTTATACAAGCGGGACTACGACTCCTATCTTGAGTCTTTAGAGAGGTATGCCTCAAATCGTCCTAGTCAGTTCTGGCGTTACGTTCGCAAGCGTTCCATTAAATCAGATTTAAGTATCAGCTTAGTTGACTCTCAGGGTTCGGAAATTCGGGATGTTGCCGACAGTTTTGCACAACATTTTTCCTCCGTTTACAAACATCCACATTGTGATTCCGTTTGCCTCCCATCTGGTGCACTATCTAATTCCATTCTCTTTGACGAGGAGTTGATAACTGAGAGTCTTAAGCGTCTGAGACCATCTTTGTCTCCTGGACCTGATGGCATTCCAGCTGCCATAATAAAAGCCTTCAGTTATATCTTCGTACCAGTACTGACTGCCATATTTAATAACTGTTTAAAAAATGCTGCCTTTCCTCGCGTGTGGAAAATGGCACGCGTGTTTCCTGTCTTCAAGTCTGGAAACAAAACTGATGTTTCCAATTATCGTCCGATTTCTCTTCTATGTGCAACCTCTAAGCTTTTCGAATTAGCTTTGCACAGCGTACTTTCCTTCCATCTCAAACATATCATAGTACCGAATCAACATGGCTTCATGTCGGGTCGCTCTACTTCCACCAACCTAGTCACGTTTATGACGTATGCCTCTGCAGCAGTCCTTCAGAGGGGTCAGGTTGACACTGTGTACTGTGATATGAGCAAAGCTTTCGACGTTGTTACTCACTCACTACTTCTTGAAAAACTTCTACTCTCTGGCGTTGAAGTCTCACTCGTAGCCCTCCTACGCAACTATCTCCTTGATCGCTTCTGCTTTGTCAGTGTCAATGGACAGACTTCTTTCGTTTACCCTGCAACGAGTGGAGTTCCTCAAGGTTCAGTACTAGGCCCGCTTCTCTTCTCCGTTTTTATTAATGATGTTTCCTCGGCGATAAAGAACTCCTCGTTTCTTCTTTATGCTGATGATATAAAAATATTCAAGGTAATACATTCTTTTCAAGATTGCGTGTTGTTGCAATCGGACATATCTGCTTTTTCTGATTGGTGTGCGATGAATCGACTTACCCCCAATTCTTCCAAAACTAGGGTTGTGTCCTTTACTCGTAAAACACATAGCTTTCTCTACCATTATTCTGTCAATTCTGTGCTGTTGGATAGGGTTGATGAAATTAATGACCTTGGTGTACTTTTTGACCGCACCCTCAGCTTCTCCTCTCACACTAAACGCATTGCTCAGCGGGCTATGCGCACACTCGGATTCGTTTGCAGACTTTCGAGAGAGTTCCATACTCCACTTCCGTTCCTAAAACTGTACCTGTCCATATGCCTCCCGGTCTTGGAGTATGCGTCGGTTGTTTGGAATGGCACTTGCAAATCGAACTTGGACAAGGTTGACAGAGTACAAAAAAAATTTTTACGGATATTTCATTATCGCTTTCCTTTCGCAACTTCCCCCTCTCGCTCCACCAGGAGCGCCCAACTGAATCTTCCTTCCCTTCACTGCCGTCGTATCAGACTTGATATCATATTTCTGTACAAACTCCTTCATGGCCACATTATGTGCCCTCAGCTCTTAGAGTACATCCTACTGCGCGTTCCGCGAAAGAGCATGAGGGAATTCAGACCATTTCAGGTTTCTCCTCTTCATTCCCACTCCCCTCTGGACAGGATGCAGTGGTTATTTAACTCTTTTTGTCCTCACCTTGACATCTTCCAAAACTCGCTCTGTTCATTTACATTGGATGTTCGTAGCGTTGTATTCTAAATAGTACTTTATCACATATAACTCCCACTTTCTAGCCTTAATATTGTATTTACTTCACTTATTGCTTTTTCTCCTGTTCAATGCTGTCTGTATCTTGAACTACTTTTTATCCGTTTCTTGCTTATATTTCAACTTTAAACTTTATATTCGAATCTTACTGTCCCTTGTTCAATTTTACTTCTTTATTGTATTATTCTGTATTTCTAGCCTGTGTTTTAAGTACCATGCACTTGTTGCGCCTGGAATGGTTGGTTATTTTATGTATATTTCTATATTACTATAATCAATGTCAGTCATCTGTTTTTTTTTTTCCTCTTCTACCTACCGTTCTTTTTTTTTTCTTTATTTCCTGGTGTGCTAAAAAATTCTCTCACTGTGTATATAAGTGATGATACTCATTGTTTGCTTAATTTCCGTGATACTTTTCGTCTCAGTTTCATTTCATGTATTATTTATTTCTTTTTTTTTTTGTGTTCTCTCTGTGTGTGTAAACATGTTTGTGCTTTTTCATTTTTTTTTGTGCTGCAGCACAAAGACCACATGGTTGTTCCTGCGCACATTAAATAAAGATTGATTGATTGATTATTATTATTATTATTATTATTATTATTATTATTATTATTATTATTATTATTATTATTATTATTATTATTATTATTATTATTATTATTATTATTATTATTATTATTATTATCATGCGATAGCGTAAAGGATTCGCTCGGCCAAAAAACCATAGCCTTACCCCCGTATTAAGAAAAACGTGTCGGAAAGAATACGCACGTGATCCCAAAGTGTCGCCTGGCGTCTCTTAGAGTCGCTTTGGGACGGTAAATCCCACAAACCAAACCAAACCGGCCTCGGCGGCTGCGTTTCGATGGAGGCGAAACGAAGAGGCGTCGTGTGCTGTGCGATGTCAGCGCACGTTAAAGATCCCCAGGTGGTCGAAATTACTCCGTAGCCCTCCACTACGGTCCCCCTTTCTCTCTATCCACTTTCACTCCCACCTTCATCCCTTCCCCTACGGCGCGGTTCAGGTGTCCACAGAGCAAGTGTGACAGATACTGCGCCTTTCCCTTCCTATGAACCAACCAACCAACCAACCGACTGTTTCTTGGGCAGTGTTCAGCGTGGTGGCATACGATTTCGCTGCACAATTAGCATCCATCTGCTAGTCAAAGTAGAGGGTAATTGTGATAGCGACTCGAAGAGACAATATCTACAAACACCTAAATTTGCATGCTGTTCATTCTAAATATAAATGTCCACCGAAAAATAAGGCAGGTACTGTGCCCTCTTTTGTCCAAAACCTAAGCCTACTAAAAAAATCACCGAATGGAAAGGCGCTCTTCAAAGCGCTATCGCGTCTATACTCGTAAGGCGAAGCTTAAGGGGCCACGGTAAAGACTACGGTCGAAAACATTTTCGTCACCGGGGACTGTGAGGCTCCGCTCCCGGAATCCAAAGCAGCAAACATTTTTATTGCGAACGCAGTACTGCTAGCACTTCGAGCCTTTGGCGTGTAGTGGCGCCTCCATACATGATCTTTCACGTGACCGTGTGACGTCACGCCAAACCGAGAGATGGGGCCCCAGCTCGCGCCATCGGATGGTGGCGGCGAGTCCATACACGGCGCTGTGTCGCAGCCGAGAGAGGGCGCTCGCTGTTTGTGACGTCACGCTAGGACGATAAATGGGGATGTGGCTCATTCAGCCAAGTAACAATGTATAGCCATAAGTTAATCAAGGGCAATCATGGAACACCACCAGCCGAACAAGCCGAACAATCTTCCAGGCTTAACCAAGCTAAGCCTTCAGCCAACTTTTTTGAAAACCGCAATTAGTAGCCAGTTACAGCCATCGCAATCAACCGATTCTGTCGTGTTTCTCGAAGTTCGCTCGCAGAGGGTTTTCCCTCTCTTGTCTGACCGTCTAGCCTCCGTACATCATGCCTCTGCATGAAAAAAATTCCTTCCTTCCTTCCTTCCTTCCTTCCTTCCTTCCTTCCTTCCTTCCTTCCTTCCTTCCTTCCTTCCTTCCTTCCTTCCTTCCTTCCTTCCTTCCTTCCTTCCTTCCTTCCTTCCTTCCTTTCTTTCCTTCTTTCTTTCTTTCTTTCTTTCTTTCTTTCTTTCTTTCTTTCTTTCTTTCTTTCTTCCTTCCTTCCTTCCTTCCTTCCTTCCTTCCTTCCTTCCTTCCTTCCTTCCTTCCTTCCTTTTCCGCCTTTGGCGGGAGGCGCGGCATCTGTACGAGGGCTCTAAAAACGGCGCAGCCCTCAGAAGCCTGGGAGCAGGGACACAGAGTGCACGGCAATGAAACGGGTGAGAAAGAGAAGCGCGTAGCGCCATCCACCGTTCACCCGTCTATATGAGAGACGGACCAGTGGATGTCGTTATGGGTATTACTTCTTCATCCAGGATCGCCGGCCAGAGATGAGGAAAACTGGCTTTCGAAAGGCAGCAGAGGGAGCTTTGAGTTTTATATTCGATGCTTTCTGGCGCACGCATCGCCGTAGTACTTTGCAGAAACTATTTCGATACATGATCCAAGCTTTGTGTTTGTTTGTTTGTTTGTTTGCCTGTTTGTCAATCGGTCGATTGGTCGGTTCTTTTTTTTTTTTTGTTCTTGTGTTATTTTGTCCTTTTCAGGCTTGTAGGTAATGACACTGCGGAAGAAATATTTATCTCTCTTTTTTTAAATATTTACTTTTGCAGTCTTCCCCTCCCCTCTTTTTTTTTTTTTTTTTTAGAAAAAGTCAGAACTTGGGAGATTTTATGGTAACGAAATCGCCGTGCTAATAAGTGCTTCACTTTTCATTTTCTTATTCTTGTTATCAGTTGTTGCTGTCCGATTTCCTAAATGTTAATCGTTCTTTCAGAACTAAGAGCAAATAATTCCGAAGTCTAGGCCTTAACAATTTGATCAATAACTTGCAGTCATATCTTCTACAGAAGACAATAGCGAAAAAAAAAAAACGAGGAAGGGATAATGATCAAACGAAATCAAACGGAAGGGGCACGCACGTGTAGAACTGGAATATATTGGACAACAAGAGGCTTTCCGATCTGTCTGTGTCGCACGTTTGTCTTACTGCTTTACTGGTAAGCAAACAAATGCAGCAAAAGTCAGGGGCTTCGTTATGAGGTACATAAGAAGAAAGCCTACATTCAGTAACACAAAGGAAAGCATAGAGAGCCTTTTATGTTTCGTATTGAGTGATGTTATGTATAATATAATCGATGAAATAATCGATTGGAAAGAAGAAAAAACAACCACATGCCAACAGTGGGATCCGAACCCACGACTTCTGGATTAAGCGTCCATGGCTGTAGTTCTACTATCTAATTGATTATTCCACGATTATATTATACTTCGAATCAACTAACACGAAAAACAAAAGATCCCTCACGGCTTGCTTTATGTCAGTAGCTTCTGGCTGCCATCTTTTGCTGTTACAAAACTCATGGTACACCTCTTACGTAGGATCACTTCGCCTCTGCCGAACGCATTTCTCGTTTCCTGTCATGACTGGACTGCCACTTCATCCTCTGCTCTATTGCGAAATAGCAATTTTGTAAAGGCAGACTAACCGATTCCATGGGAAAGCAATGTTTTCTCCATTTGAAGCTAAGCTGACAAATCAATTTCTAGAACTTTGTTCCTCAAAGCGCCTATTCAGCGATGAGGCAGTTTTTAAAGAAGGAAACAAAAAAAAAATTGTGCAAGGAACAAACATAGGCTAGAGGGAAGCCTGCGAGGCATGGGTTATTTTTTGTTTATTGATCTTCATTAGGTCTTCGTTACTGCACTCTCTTTCCCTAATCTGGTCCGTTGAAGGGCGTCGGCGTTGTTCCAAATGATTACCATAATATCATCAGCGTATTTGTTGTGATATGCTGATGCAGACTATTGAACAATTATGAGTATATCACTTCCTTGAAGGACGACGCCGTACTTGCGACACGTCTAATATGTGGGCCATGGCTGATGGAAGCAGAGTTCTACACCCCTGGAATGCTGGAATGTCAAGCATTATATTTTAGATAAAGCTTTGTCATTAGCCAGCTGTACAGCACCGCTTAAACTGTTTTCAAGTTGACATCCTAAAACTGTTGGCAAAGATTGAGGTGCAAGAGAATCGAGATGGGCCAGAGGAAAAAAAAAAAAAGGGCTGGAACAGGGATAGCATTGCAACAGAGCGAAAAGTTGAGCATGTTGGTACTGGTTCATCTTGAAGGAAGAACAGCGCCGAAAAAGACAAGACACTTGAAGGAACATACCACGAGCGTGGTGTGTTCCTTCAAGTGTCTCGTCTTTTTCTGCGCTATTTCGCCTTCAGGATGAACAGGGATAAATTTACGCAAGACAGGCACTCTTATCCTTCGCAATTTTGCAGCCCATTGGTTATCGATTGTTATAGTCGGTTCTTTCTCCGAGCTACCTTTTGTTCCTGTCGCTGCGTTTGTTGTACGAGAAAGTGCACAGAGATACCGCGTTTTGTCTCCAGATTACTCTCGTAACGGAACAATTTTTGTCGCTTTTTAAAGACTCGCAATCAATGTCACCACACCACGCGTACTTCTTTATGCTCAACCGTATTCTCAAGTCGCCGATCGCAATTTCAGTGTTTTTGTCCTAGGTCACGTAAGTGATTACATTGAAATAGCGGTATTATTTCCGCTTCCACAAGGCTAAGGAAAGCTATCGGGGACGTTTTGACCAGCCACGCAATTTAGCTAACGGAAGGGCCGCAGCCTATTACTGCGAAAGCATTTCTTGCCTGATGAGTTGTGTCGTGAGAGTATGCCACAAAAGCGTGTTTTCATTATGAAGAAAAACGGGTCATCGATAGGAATTGAACTGTTATCCTCCTGTGTGCCAATCGAGTGTACTTACAATAACATAGCGCAGGAACGCTGTTCTGAAATCAAATGAAGTAACGCCGAAGCTTTGCAAAGAATCAGCATTGTTTATTCCAGTGGCAGATGGCGGATGAAATCTTTGTTCAATCGTATTCCAATGGCAGACTGGAAATGAGAGGTGTCTTTTCCAATGGAAGACTAGCATCAGGTGTGCATCACAGATCGCTGCGTGGAGCAACAATATTTGCTCTGCCAAAATCGGAGGATGTTTTATTTTTGTTTCCGCTTTTGTTCTCCGTCACAACCGGTGCATCATCGCGTCCTATAGTCACTATACGGTGATCCGAGCTGTTGTGGATAACACGAACCCAGCGTATTCCGCTTTCCGACCTCCAAGAAGTGAACTTTCACTGCAAGACTCTCGCTGCGAAAACTGCATGCCGGGCTGCAGCGATATCGCCGGGCGATCCTGAGCCAGGAGCGGACGCCGCTGGCAGGCGTCGCCATCAGGTCAATCGCAGTGGGCAGCCGTCGGAGCGATGCTGCCCGCTGAATTAAGCTCGTTAGCATTATTCGCAGTGGCTGTCGGTCGTAAATACAGCGGCTACAACATACACACATCGACCAAGCGTAAGAAAATAAGAACCGGGGCCAACTATAAATACCGCACCTTGCAAGTTTGAGTAGCAGCCATGAAAAGAATCGTCGACCACGACGCACATTGGCTGTTGTCGCACGCGTTTGCTTATATATCTGCCACAATTTTTTTCGTGTTAGCCTTACAAGGCATATCCAGTGAGCTGTGTGCATGATTCTCAACGTTGTTCATGCACGCTCGGGTGGCAGCAACGCGACGAAACCCCGCCACCAGCCATGACAATTTAGTTATCTGAAACGTATTTTTCCCCATTCGGATCTGGTAAATGATTTCTTATCACAACGTGCATACGAAGAATGTTTGCAAACATTCTTTACGTTCTTTGCATTACAACGAGGCATCTGCTGGATCACCTCAGGGAGGAAAAACTAGCATGCATTTCACTTGAAAAGCCAGCCGCCTCGGGGCGTCAACTTTTTCAAACAGGGCCTCTACCACATCAGGCACATGTCAGCTTCGACCCAATATTTGATTAAGCTTTATCAGGAACGCAAAGATCCATGCCATTAGTTCTTGTTGTTTTGACAACAGTTAAAAATATATGGCGTGGGGCCACAAGAACCACTTCTGCGCGCTGATTGGCTTACGTCCACGGGACGCTGACGGGGAGCGTGCTTCCGCGGGAAAAACGCATTCTAAAGGCAATGACAAAGAATGGATCTCCGCCAGAGTGACGCGCTCCGTTTGTAATCCGATCAAGCTGTCGCGATCTACTATTGGAATTCAACACAGCAAAACGCGCAACACACCAGCAGGCTCATTCAACAAATTGACAACAAGCAAGCTGGCATAACGAAGGCAAATTTGCTTAGGCCACTACAAGCCTTTGTAATCGGCAGGATCGTTTTTGCTACGCCGTATCTCAAACTCACCATCTCAGAAAACAAGCGCTTAGAGATCATCACAAAGAAGAGTTTGTAGACAGCTCTGGTGCTACAGCAGTAGTATTCGACTAAAAAGTTCGCAATTTCGGTGTATCAAATACCACAGACGAACTCATAGAGACTGCGCTCAGTGCGCAGTTTTATCAATTATTACCTACGAAGGCTGGTAGATATATCCCCAGGCTGCTCGGATACTCTCCCACGCAGACCAAAAACACGAGGGGAGGATTCCTGCTGAAGTGAGGTAGAAAAGAAAATTCCTCCCCCGCCCTTTCATGCCACGGAATTCGCACCTGTTTTACCATGAGGCATATATGAAAGGCACGACGAAAATGTTGCATCTGAGGTACGCAGGGCGGCAGGAGATCTTATATACTGATGCAGCTGTGCCCGCCGGTCGAACAGCAACAGTGGCAGTGGTCGCAGAGAAGGAGTGGTAGAAGGAGTGGAGAAGGAGTGGTAGAACCCCAAGAAGAGCGCTGGATGGGAGCTGCCTGCAGGGAGCAGCTATCACAGGGGATTGCACGGCGGTTCACATCTTGATGGCGGGAGAGCTCATCACGGACAATTTAGCGAATCATGTCGGCCAAATGCGGAGGCTCATGTGAAAGCTCGTGAGAATCGACGCTTGCAACAGTGGTCACGCTAGGCAGACGGCCGAATTTCGGGGTTATGCGACGCAGCTTTAAAGTTTCGAACGTACGACAGCGCTTGATCACGGCCGTGGGAGAATCTAAGTTTTCTTTTGTAATTAAAAAGTTATATACGTCCACTGCGATGCCCTTTAAGAGGTGGCCAACTCTGTCTTCGT
Organism: Amblyomma maculatum; assembly: GCF_055883805.1. Classification (NCBI taxonomy): domain Eukaryota; kingdom Metazoa; phylum Arthropoda; class Arachnida; order Ixodida; family Ixodidae; genus Amblyomma; species Amblyomma maculatum. The sequence continues at coordinate 164,528,007 of NC_139349.1, read as the reverse complement.
CAGACATGCTCGGATTCACCGCTTTGCAGAGTTTTAGGACCTCTTCTATGTACATTGTGCATGTTTCACCAGGCCCTTGGGCTCGCTGGAATAAAGTCTGCTCAGTGCATTTCCATTTTGCCGTGGTATCTCCGAAACAATTTCGAATCTCCTGTTCAAAACGATCCCAGCTCGTTAGGGACGCTTCATGGTTCTCAAACTATATCAGGGCTGTGGAGTCCAAGAAAAAAATAAATTTTGCCAGCATTACAGTGGCATCCCGGCAATTGTACTTGCTCACCCGCTGGTAATTGGTGAGCCAGTCGTCCACGTCTTCGCCAGCCTTGCCAGAAAAGGTCCGCGGCTCACGGTAATGCTGCCATGCGGGTGCCGCTGGACCTGGCTGCCGTGCATCGCCGTCTTCGATCATTGTGGGTGTCAAAGGGGGGAGCCCAGCGAGTCGTCGGCTCGAACGAGGTAGAGAGGAATCCGTGGTGATCGTTGCAGCGCCTTCCACCACGCTGTTAATGTTTATTTACAGAGTGGTTCTGCACCTTAGCCTGATGTGCTAACCAACAGATGGTGAGCTTCCTCCTCTTCAGCTGCTACTCCGAAGAGCCTCTTTATGCACCTCCTTGTTCTCTTCTGTTCTCATGCCTGACAATATTAATGATCTACCATAGCATGTCTCGTCCTCAAACTGCTTATTTACTAACGATTGTGTCATTTATCACGCAGTTCCTAACGCTTACCAACATGCTCTTCAAACTGACATAATCAATGTGCAAGGCAGATATGATGCAGTGGTTAATCACTCTTTACCCCCCAACATGCAAGCTCATGCCATTCACGAGGAGTTCACGACTGCTTCCTTCGACCTTTACAATAGAAAATATGACAAATAAAACGCTCAGATATTTAAATAAAGACATGACATTATCAAATGATCTGACCTTGACCGCGCACGTTTACAACATTTCATCGGCAAAAAAGAAAAAAAGAAAGCTAGGATTCTCTCGGCACCAGATTCGCAATCCGCCAAAGTATTTGAAATTACTAGCATATAGCTCTTTCGTCAGACCTATACTCGAATATACTTCACCTGTTTGGGATTGACATTACGAATATCCAAACACTCACATAAAACGACTTCAAAATCTGCTGAAAGGCTCGTTTACTTAGCATATTCATGCGATTTGAGTGTGCCATACTTGGATGCAGAAATTAAACTACCCTTTCTATCCCATCACCGGCGCATTACTAGCTTCTGTGTTTTTCAGAAGTTTTTTAACAGTTCATAGCGCCGAGCAAATTACATAGTACGCTGCACGCGCATCTCTCAACGCACCGATCATCCGTTTCAACTTTTCCGTCCGCGCTCCCACACCACTATCTTCACAGACTCGTTTTTTTCACGAGCAGCATCTGAGTAGAACGGCTTTCCTGAACATGAAGGTTTTTCAAGAAATAACTCATCTGAGTATAGAATAAAGCATGTATTTCAATATATGTAACCGAAACCCTTATTTAATACCTCTGAATAGGGGTGTTTAACGACAAATAATTTGACCTGGCTGACCTGACCTACACGTCTTGAATAAAGATATGTTCAAGGTAGTCCGATCTCAAGCACTCTTAGGTGCAATAATACGCACACCGCCGAAAAACTCCCTAAGATCTTGCTCATGAGAATCACGGTAATACAATAGCAGACATTTTACACAATAGGGACAAATATTCATTATCATATGAAGCCAAAATTCATTCTGATAGCATATTGATCAATAACTGGCTTCCGCGCTGAACGAATGTAGTTTGCGATAATGTAGATTATTATATGAAAATAGGGGTGTACATTCATAAATGCATTTGCGGAATAGCTTTAAGTGATCAGCGCATTAAATTCAAGCCTCTTTTTTAATTGCTGCTTCTCATTGCTGATGCATAGGATTCGCGAATCTCTCAATAACGTCGACTGAGGCATCGAATTGATTTTTGGTGCGCCTGACTTTTATCCTCCAGAAAACGCGCGAAACATATCGAAATATTTCCAGTTGAAACAGTCTGAGCAGATTGGCTCTACCGCTTCATACTATCTAACCTTTTCTTCTCTGTTCAGTATTTCACAAGCGTATACAAAATTGGCTATGGCCTCTCTTCAGTTAGAACACATATTCAAAGCCCAGATTCGTATGTGCCTGAGAGGCGTAACCGTTTCGATAATTCCCCCGCAAACATATTTCCTCCAGGTACGCACACCAAATTCAGTGAAGGAGCCGCCATGAGCGGAGGATGAACTTATTGCCGCTTGATCGTATAGCGTGACTAGTTGACGATGAGGTCTATATCAAGTGTATTTAAGGCGACATATACGCAATGAAATTTCATCTTTCTGGCACGCAGGAATGTTGAATTGTCTCCCACATGAACCATCCAGATGTATTTGCTAGGAGTTCAGTTCTTGGCGTTTGGCGCGCGCCGAAAGTCTTGCAGGCCGTATAACCATTTCACAGCATGATGATTATGCAAAATGTCTAGAAATGTCATTAATAAGCAGACAAAGGCTGTTCGGGCTTGTCTGGAGAATTCCTTTCTGAAAACCTTTGTTAGTTATTCCGGCGTGTCCATATGAAGATCGAAAAACAAAGTTCCTCTAAACAAATATCCATTCCAAAGGTGTGAAGACATCCACTGCGCTTCACACGAAAATATTCAAAGTCGTAATTCCTGAGTTTGGATGCGGATATTTGTTTTGTAAATGTGATGTGCCCTTTGTGTTCTGACCAGTTTTAAACAAACGTACAATCTCTTGAGCAAGATGTGTGCTGTTTGGATTGACAAATACAGGGTTAAAAAGACGACACAAACAAAAACAACCGTATATGCTTCAATCTAAGCAGGACACGTTTGCATGACTATGTCATATCTTTTGCACTTCTTAACTGCAATAATACATGTAAGCGCAGAACATGTGACAAGAAAATTTACAACCTAGCATTAACTTATAAAAGAGGCAAAAGAATGCCGCCAAGTTAAGCCTAGCGTCCGAGCCTAGCGTCCGGCCTAGCTGCCCTCGAGGGAAGACCCTCGGAGCGTGGACGGCATGGACTGGCAGAGCGAGGAAAATCAGAGCTACCAGCCGAACTCTGACACTAGTAAGGACGGAAATATGGAGGCGGTTGAGGCCTTAGAAGAAAATTCATGGTTCCGCCGACAAGGAGGCAGATATGTGAAGGAATGCGACGCAGCGTCCCAAGCGAAGAAGGAGGCACCCGTGAAGGGGAGCGAAGGGACCGAGGCCGCCAAATCGCGGCAAAAAGCGATAGGAAGGTCACTCGCCGAGAGATCCGTAGGCACGGTCAGATCGAAAATACCGAAGGAGATGTTCCGCGTAGTGCTGCGACCGCACGGCGGCGCCGATCAGCTGACAAGGAAAGCGGGACCGAAGCTGCGCCAGGTCCTGGTTACGGCCGCAGGCCTCAACCTGAACGGGGAAGACAGATTCATCGCCAACCCGAAGAATCAGTCCCTACTAATTATGACCCCGGAGCTCGGCAGGGCAAAGCGGTACGAGCAAATTACGACCATAAAAATCGGGCCAGTTGAGATAGACGCAACTGCTCACGCGGCCATGCCGGAGGGCGGCAAGGGCGTCATATACGACGTTCCGCTGGACGTCACGGAGGAGGAAATTCGGCAGGGACTCAGAGATAACCCTGGCTACATAGGAGCGAGGAGGCTCGGGAAAAAGTCTAAAACCGTGCTCATCATTTTCGAAGACCAAGAAGTCCCGCGAGAGGTGTGGTTCAACGGATTGCTATACCGGTGCAACCTCTACAAAAAGGAATTCGATGTGTGCTACGCATGCGGCAACCTAGGACATCGGTCGGACGTCTGCCCGGACCCCACCAGCCCTCGATGCCGAGGGTGCAGAATGCTTAATCCACCGGAGGGGCACGAACAAAACTGCGAGCCGCAATGCCTACTGTGCGGCGGCTGCCACCCCCTGGGGCAAAACCGCTGCAGAAGCATGTACCGGACCCCGCACATTCTCAAAGTCCGACAAGCAGAGAAAGAAGCCACCCAGGCTCAAAACAAGCAGCAAGAGCCAACGAAAACCCGGGGCAGATCGAGAGAAAGAGGCGACGCCGCGGGCACAACGGGCCGTGCGAGAGACTCCAGCGCATCCGTCACCAGAGATGAGCCCAGATCCAAGAGCAAGAACAGGGGGCCGCCACAACCACCGCCACCCAAGGAAGACAAGAACCACTGGCCGAAGCCCGGGGAGACGCCGGCCGGACAAGCAAAGACGAATGAAGAAGTTAACGCAGGCGGTAAGTCGGTCAGCTTCGCTAGCGGGGTCTCCAAAGAAAAAAACTTGGAACTTTCGGAATTACAACAGACTCAAGCCGAGCATAGCAAAGAAATCAGAATCATTAAAGAAGACATCAAAGAGATTAAAGAAACCCTCAAATCTCTAGTCGAGGTAATTAAAGAGTTAAAAGAGGCAAAAGCTACACCTGCACCGGCACCTCCGATGCTCAGGCCGCCCGTCATACGGGGCCCCGGTGGGGCGAGCGAGAGCAATTGTGGCAGGGACAGTGACGACTCAGATGAAATGAATATCGATCAGGCTAGACCTGCGAAACGTAAATCGGACGACACTAGTGTAATTGGACAAGCCAGAAAGCACGTGGCTTTTAGAAAATTAGTCAAGGATGAAATCATAGACTTCGAATTGAACCTGAATAAGAAACTTGAGGCGAGATTTGGAGTGCTAGAAAAGATGCTTCAAGCCCTTTGCAACGCATCGGGTATACAATATCAAAATCATAATGGATCCCAAAACGTCTAAAATTTGGCAATGGAATTGCCGGTCGTTGTCAATGAAGCGATGGCTCTTGCAACAGTACGTAGCTAGCCAGAACACACAGCCTTTGGCAATGGCTCTGCAGGAAACGCGAGGTGTATGGAAGCTTTCGGGGTACAAAAGCTACGATAGCGGGAAGGGAAGTAAAACACAGGTCGTGACGTACGTCAAAAACAACGTCGCGGTCGTCCAGCACGAAGTAGGTAACAGGGAGACCGAAACGGTCTTTGTGGAAATCCTGACCGGTAAAAAGAACAGAGGCAGCATATTTCTACTCAATGTGTACAGCTCCCCGAAGTGCACGAAGGCGAGGTTTGGCCCGATATTTAAGAGAGCGATTAGCCTGGCAGGTAAGAACCCACTAATAATAGCCGGCGATTTTAATGCCAGACATCGAGAATGGGGTTACACGACCAGCAGCCCGAAGGGTCAAACGCTGTTGGAAGATATCACTGAGTCAAATCTCTACATCGCTAACGACATTAGATGCCCGACGAGGGTGGGCAACAGTGTGTCAGCGGACACAAACCCGGACTTGACTCTCTGCCATAGAACTGGCATAGTCAAGTGGACGAACAAGCATCAGGATCTAGGTAGCGACCACTACGTGCTAGAGGTAGAACTAAGTAGGAAAGTGAGCGTTAAGCGCGCTGTGTGTCGGACGGAAACCCAAGTGGATTGGGATAAATTCAGACAGATCAGAGAACGGGAAGAAATTGGAGATATAGAGTGCATTCAAAATTGGGCCGCCCAATTAATTACCCATGTCAACGAGGCCACCGAAGAAATTAAAGGCGAAGCTCTGCCTGAGGCGATGGATAGCAGGTTATTCGGCATGTTCAAAAAGAAAGAAGAGCTAACGAAGAAGCTCAAAAAGCAAAAGTGGAACCGCAATCTCAGGAGAGAGATAGCCAGACACAACGTCGAAATAGAAAAATACGCCCGGAAACTCGAGTCGCAACGTTGGGATAACAAATGCGACGAGATGGAGGGCACCATGAATGGGGCCAAGACGTGGCAACTGCTCAGGTTCCTGATAGACCCGACTAAGTCCAAAACGGTCGCCAATATAGAACAGGTCAAGGCGAGGTATAACTTTAAGGGTACGGACAAACAGCTCATTGACAAGCTCAAGTCCATGTACGTAGCTCCCCCCGCCACAGCGCATTACAGAGATTACAAGGGACCGGCGAACAGCGAGCTTGACGCGTCCATAACAGTGGCAGAAGTCAGAGCGGAGCTGCACGGCCTAAAAAGACGCTCGGCCCCCGGGCCGGACCTCGTTAATAACAAGATGCTCGCAAATCTGGACGACGAATTGATCAATGCCCTAACCAAATATTTAAATCAGGTGTGGGAGAGTGGTCAAGTACCCCAAGAGTGGAAGAGGGCTAAGATCACCCTAATCCACAAGCAGGGAAAACCACCGGGCTTGGAGAATCTCCGCCCAATATCGCTAACATCCTGCGTAGGCAAACTACTTGAGAAAGTTATTCAGAGGAGGCTAACCAAATACACCGAAGAGAATGATGCGTGGCCGGCTGAATTGGTCGGATTCAGGCCCGGCCTTTGTACGCAAGATACCATGCTCAGACTACATAACGATGTTGTCAGAGACTTCAGGAAAAAAAATACGAAAGCTATTCTAGGCTTAGACCTTAAGAAAGCTTTTGACAACGTCAGTCACGACGCCATTCTCGACGGGCTCGCTGAGCTTAGAGTAGGCGAAAGAACCTACAACTATATTAGATCATTCCTGCGAGACAGGACGGCGATCATCAGCTTTCAGGGCTTATGTTCGGAGGAGTTCCCGCTGGGTAACAGAGGCACTCCGCAGGGGGCTGTGCTCTCACCTTTCCTTTTTAACATCGTAATGAGGAAGCTCCCCAGTAAGCTTGGCCATCTCGATGACTTAAAACTAAGCATCTACGCGGACGATGTGACCGTCTGGATGTGCGAAGGGAACGACTCGTACATCACATCCAGGCTCCAAGAGGCAGCAAATATAATCAGCTATCACGCAGAGGACGTAGGTCTATGCTGTTCGCCAGAAAAATCGGAGCTTCTGGTAATGACCAGCAGTAGTGGGAAGATAACTCCAGATATCAAAATTAAAGTCAACGGAAACGAAGTCCGGAAAGTAGATGAAATTAGAATATTAGGTATGATTATCAACCGCAGGGGTAGTAACAAAAGCCTGATGAAGAAATTAAAAGATCAGGCGGAGCTCGTAGTCAGAGTATTTAAGAAGACGTCCAACAGAAGGAGTGGTCTCACGGAGGCTAGTAGACTCAGACTCGTACAAGCTTTTGTCACGAGCAGAATGTGCTACGCGACTCCATTCCTAAATATCAACAAGACCGAAGAACACAAATTAAACACCATAATTAGGAGATGCACGAAGTGCGCTCTAGGCCTACCCATAACTACTTCTAACGACATTCTAGAGAAGATGGGGTTGCATAATGAGTGGAAAGAGCTGGCTGCGGCGGTCAGGCTGTCCCAGAGAGAGCGACTCGCAGGAACGGCGGCGGGTAGGCAAATCCTCGATTGGGTAAACCTACTAGCGCCCGGGGAAGGCGAAAGTGTCAGAGAAAGCATAGATCGAGAAATCAGAAAGCATCTATACGTCTCGCCCATACCGAAGAACATGCACCCCGTACACGACGAGGGGAGGAGAAAAAGCAGAGCTAAGCACCTCGCTAACAAATTGGACAAACTCCCGCCGGGATCGGTCGCCTACACCGATGCAGCGATCGGGAAAGAAGGTGACGTAACCTCGGTCGCCCTATTGGACACTGCGATCACCATAGGAATAGAAAGAAATCGAGATCTACCGCCGGTAGAGGCGGAGGAGATTGCAATAGCCATTGCCATTGCACGACCAGGCGTGAAACACGTCATCAGCGATAGCAAAGCGGCGGTTAGAAATTTTAGCAAGGGTAGAGTCAGCAATCGTGCTGCAAAACTTCTGAACGAGTCGTCTCTCGCCGAAAGCGTGACCATAATCTGGACCCCAGCACACGCCGGTCTCGCCGGCAAGGAGGCTGCCCACATGCTCGCCCGCTCCTCGCTACCTCGGGGTGCTGCGGACGCCTCCACAACATCTAAAACCAAAGAATGTATAGGTACCTTTAGGGATGTAACGGACAACTTGAAGAAAGACCGGAGGATATATCCGCCACCGGTTAGATCCCTGAGTAAAAAGGAATCGTATGACTGGAGAAGACTCCAAGCTCGAAATTTCTTTTCGCCCCTGTGGAGGAGTTGGACGGGTGCCAGAGGGCGGAAGAGGGACGGTGCAGAAACCGAAATTTGTAAATTTTGCGGCCACGTGGCAACATTAGATCATATAATATGGAGATGCGTTCGTGCCCCAGGGCGCAACGCGATTAAAACTAGCGATGAATGGGAGACCACGCTAAGAAGCTCCGACGAAAAAACACAGCGATTCGCCGTCCGCCTGGCGGCCGAGGCTGAAGACCTCTTCTCCTAGACGAGGCCGGGTGTCCTCTGGCCGCGGTGTGACAGACTGCCTCCCCGGACGCCTGCGTGCGGACTCGTAGGTGGCTGCTGCACCATATTCGGCGGAAATAAATGTTCTTCCTCCTCCTCCTTCCAAAGCGCCCACGAGAGGAAAGAAAAAGCGAAAAACGAGCTGAGCCCAAACGGGCCAAAAAAGAGGGAATTACTGGGACAAAAATACTCAAATATAGATGACATGCTTTGTTTACTGGATATTTTGAATTCGCCAAAACATTACTGAAACAGTCATACCATTTCCTTTATTACTGCGCATCTTCGACGTCTTCTTATGCAAGAGTGACAAGAAAAGAATGAATAAATGTTGCTTTACTTACCGCTCTGCGGCAGATGGGTTACTAAGAAACATAATGTATATACAGTGCTCGGGACGGGCAGCATAATGTTTACGCGATCGCATTGTTGACCGCAGCATCAAACCGTAAAGAGAGCTCGGTGATGTGCTCGCTCGTCGTAAAACCGTGAGTTTATGCAGCTTTGTGGCACGTCGTATGGATGTCAACGCATTTTACTGCACGCCACAAACAAGCGTCCAATTGCGTCTGCTGCCTCGGGCGGATGGTCTCGCTGCTTTGCTAGCGTATGCGGCTCTTGCGGTCTCGTGCAGGCTTTAGCTGGCCTCTGTCTTTGTGCAATGAAAAGTTGTAGAGGGCGCACGAGATTTCACGAGCACAATGACGGAGTTTCGCTTGTCTCTTGCGCGCCTTCATCCTCACGCTGTCACAGGTTGTCGCACTGTCGTTTAAGGAAACAAAAACAAGCGAGGAAGACGCCATTTCGTTTTGTTGCGCGACGGCATCATTCATGACGACATATCCATCAGTGCCATCTCCTTCTCTGTGCGCCAACTTTCATGGCACGTGGAGTTGTGACCTAATTTTCAGCAGGGTTTTTCCCGCTTACAGCACTGCTGAGCACGAACAAGAAAGAACAAATGTTGTCATTTCTATCGAAACAATAGTCTGAGCAATTGAATTTTCTCTTCTTCTCGACTGTCGGTCTTTTATACTGGCTGGGGCCATATTTCAGACCAGACCGCTTATAATAAAATATATAATGGCATAATGAGCATAGTAAGCCTTTGTTTATCTAGCTTAACTTGCTTAATTTTGATCGTATGCGGGAAAGAAATCTGCACGATTCACACACAGCATAATTAGAAACACATTCATTTCCAGGGTTCATATTTATTAGTTCATTACGATGCACAAGAAACTTCTCCTTGAACCCTTTTAACCTTAACTTTACTAAAATACGCATGGCGAAAGTCCTTTACAGTGTGTTGGTGCAAAAGTATGAGATAAAATTCCGGTTCATATGAGAAACACTAATTTCAATAAGAAACTGAAAAGTCATTTTCTCATGCCGATGACTGTCCTCTTTATTAGATATGCCTTTTTATGATCCTTGACGTTATGTTTGACTGTGTTCATGTATAAAAAACACTATGTCGCCTTTTATCTTTGCTCATTAATCTAACATTACGTGCTACTCCTCCTTGTTTAGTATCTTTTCTAGTACTTTTCAAAATAGTAGGTTTTATAACACGATATGTTTCAGGACGATAGCTTGTGACAATGTCCTTTTAATTGCCGGAGCCGCCCTAGCCTTCAACCATGGGCCCAAACACTGTTCTACAAGAGTTCTGTACTTCTGCAGAAAATAAAACAAAATGAATGAATGAATGAATGAATGAATGAATGAATGAATGAATGAATGAATGAATGAATGAATGAATGAATGAATGAATGAATGAACTGCATCAAGATGCAGAATACTTACATATTCGATAACTAGAAATAAACCTGTGCTAGTAAATTCGGTAAAACAGCTCTAAATTACCGGTTACAAAGAATTATATAAACCAACACGTCTCATACAGGAGCGAGGCTTCCTTTATACAGTAAACCTTGGCATTGAAATTCCGACTGGGATCAACGCCCGCAAAAAAAGCAGACCACTATGCTTTGGCAAAAACGATGAAAAATATGGAAACAAAAATTTGTTCTGTTTAATGGTGCGCAGGACCACGAAATAGAGATGGGTGTCTTTATATTGCATTGAAGTGGTGTTTACCTACCAGCCGTTTTCCAACAGGTAAAAGCAAAGTCGAGCTCTTAAATCTTCCGAGACAGGTTTGTCCTTCGTGTTAAAATCTAAACAGCGCTCAGTTTTTAGAGCGGGAGGTTTTTAATTAGAGTTTAAGGAATCATGCTCATGAATTTCAAAAAAATTCGGGCAGCAGAATGAGTGAACACATTCGAAAATGCCGCAAATAATGACTCCCGACGTTAAAGATACCTCGGTGTTCGCAGTTACAAGGTGCAACTAGGAAGAGAAATCATCTCATCTGACGAGAGTAGGAAATCTGGAAGCTCGTGCGTAAGCAGTCACTCAATTCTTCTCTCAAGGAAAAAAAGCTGAAATATCTCGCCTTGAAATCATGTTTGCACTTTCAAGGAGGATATCATGTGAGTGCGTTGATACGATCGTATGTGATTTCGTGTCCTTCTTTTTGTTGATATGATCTCCTGCGTATATAAGCAAGTGGTCTGTCAAAAATAACCTCAGCGTTAGTCAACGCTCACTTTTGTCAACTGTTTTTTCTAAAGTGTTTTCCTGCGATGTCAAAAAAGAAACAACAGTAAAAAGAACTGTAAAAAAGAACTGTCGTATAAGCAAAACACTCTGCACCGTGAAATAATTACACTCAGGTTGTGTAAGTCTGAGCACTCACAACAATAACAAGAAGCAAAATAATTTTGTCCAGCAGCCGTGTTTGTCTCATGTGCAGCCGATACCACGAGACACGGGTGCTGACGGGGTGCGCATCTCCCTTCCTGCTGCAACCAAAATCACCGTCGCCATCGCGCACCACGCGAGCCATGGTTATAGCATCGCCATCAGAACAGCCTGTCGCTGCCACGGGCTCCCCATCAATAAGCCGCGTCGGGCGTGTTGCGGCCGAACGTTGTGCTCCTCTTGGGACCTGCTCCTCTTGCCTGCGTCTCCCTTCCCCGCGAGCTTCAGGATCCTGCGCGCCTGCGGCTGACAAGCTTTTGTTTTCCGATATTGTAATCTGCCATAAACTGCTGTTAGCGAGTTGCATCGCTTTATCAGTATGTGTTTTCATCATCTCATCGCGTTTACGTGTGCTGTTTTCCCGTTTCCCTTGTTTTACGCGATAACGTAAGGGCACCGTGTCGCAAAGAAAAACGAGCGTCGGCGCTGTCGTGGTTGTGAAGCGAAAGTCAACTCGTTTCTACGCACGTGATTTTGTATCAAAGCTGCTACGAAATCGTTTTTTATGCAACGTTCAGGGTGCTCTCGTACTATTTGGATACCTTTCTAACATCCATCTGATAGTCAATTTGGCGGCTCCTTTGAGATGGGGATCCGAACCTCCAACTGTATCTCCATTTGTATGCCTTCGTTAGTGTTGGTGTCCACAGAACCGTGAGACGGCTACAGCGCCTTCGCTTAAAAAAAAAATATATATATATATATATATATATATATATATATATATATATAAAATATAAAAACTGACCGCATACCTCATAATCATTAGTAAATGTAAGCACAAAGTGCATGGTTAAGCGTACCGGTAAAATTGTACCGGCAAAAATGGGCACAAGCGTCCCCCGGCCTGGCGCTTTCTGACAGGTTTCTCTTGTGGGGTGGTAACAACTTTTATTGCCACGAAATGAAAGGAATTATTTCGGGCTGGGGCGAGTCTAGGGTGGCCTCCAGTCGGGAGCGACCTCTTGAGCTCGCGTGACGAGGGCCAGTTGCGTAGTTTTCCTTGGGCTGGCCAACAGCTTGTCCCATTCCTCCGCTGAGGGAGCTGGCAAGAGCGTCTTTGGAGGGGGATTGCTGGCGCATTCCCACAGTATATGGTCTTGAGTGGCCTGCGTCCCGTCACCGCAGTGCCGGCATGCAGGGTTGAATTCTCCGTTTGTAATTAACGATAGTCGGTAGGGGCTAAGAATGGCCTTTGTTTGTAGGCGTCTGAGTGTCGTGGCTTGCGCCCGGTCGAGGTCGGGGTGAGGGGCGGGGTACGTGCATCTTAGCTCGCGATAAAAGTTTGTTACCTCCGCGTATGTGCGCGGTGCCTCCACAGGCGCGTCCGTTCCCGATAGATCTCCCGTCTCCCGGTTGGTTAAGCCTCGGGCTAGACGGTCGACCCCTTCGTTTCCGGAGTTACCCGCGTGAGCCGGAACCCATACGAGATTGATGTTGTGATTGAGAGATCGGTTGCGCAGAATTCGCGCCGCGAGTGCGCTTACAGAATTTTTGGCGAAATTTTGAACGGCGCTTTTTGAGTCGCTTAGAATAGTTTTGGTGTGGGGATCCGCGATGGCCAGTGCGATAGCTACTTCCTCTGCCTCGCATATGGAGCTAGCATGAAATGTTATAGCGTTAATGAAGGTTGACTTTGGAGTGGCCATACATGCCACGTATGCTCCGTTTTTGATGTGCTGAGCTGCATCCACGTACACTGCTTGTGGATCGTCCTCGTACTGTTTCTCAAGAGTCTGTGCCCTTGTCTTCCTGCGGGCATCATGTCTACCTGGTAGCATGTTTTTGGCTATTGGTTTAACAACTAGTCTACTAGTTATGTCAGCCGATAAATGGGATGTTGCGCACACCTCCTCAGTGGGGTGGATGTGGAGCTTGTCGAGAATTACGCGTCCCGCAAGGCTGCGTGACAGGCGGGTCACTTGTGCTGTCTTATGGGCTTCAATTAGTTCAGATAGTGTGTTAAAAATTCCTAACTGCAGTAGTCGATCTGAGTTAGCGTATACTGGTAAGCTAAGGGCCGCTTTGTATGCTGTTCTAATTATGCTATTAAGTGCATGTTCGTCCCTACGACGCAGATGATAGTACGGGCAAGCGTACATGATTCTGCTTATCATAAAGGCTTGGATAATCCTGCACAGGTCTGCTTCTCTCATACCCCTGCGACGTGTGGCAATGCGTCTCACCAGCCCACCTATCTGGTGCGCCGTGACGCGTAGCCGGCGTATAGCTTCTGTGTTCTGCGTATTATTCTGAATCAACATTCCGAGAACTCTGATCGTGGCTACCGGGGGTATCGGATGGTTGTCAATGTGTAACTGGATAGGTTCTCGAGAATCTGGCTTTACCTGTGAAGCTTGTTTGTTCCTTATAACTAATAGTTCTGATTTAGCCGGTGAACAGGTAAGGCCGTTTTCCTGCACATAAGACTGTACCGTGTCGATAGCTCGTTGTAATGAATCTGTAATATCTCCATCGGAGCCAGAATTGGTCCATATGGTGATGTCGTCGGCGTATATGGAATGATGTATGTGTGGGATATCATCTAACAGACGCGGGAGGCCGCTCATAACGATGTTGAAGAGAAAAGGTGAAAGTACGGCGCCTTGCGGTGTTCCTCTCGTCCCTAGTGTAATTTTGTCGCTAACTTTGTCAACGAAATGGAGCGTAGCCGTACGCGCATTCAGAAAGGCAGCGATGTAGTCGTATGTCCGTTTGCCTACGTGTAACTGTGAGAGGTGATTGAGGATGGAAGCGTGTGACACATTGTCGAAGGCCTTACTCACATCGAGTCCCAGGATGGTTCGCGTGGCTCTTATGCGATTTGTATCTAGAATGTCTTGTTGGATTTGCCACATAATGTCCTGAGTCGAAAGACCTGCTCGAAACCCAATCATGGACGGGGGAAACGTGCCTTCCGCATCGGTGTGCATAAGGAGCCTGTTTAAGACAACGTGTTCCATTACCTTCCCGAGACATGACGTTAGCGAGATTGGGCGGAGGTTCCCCATCTCGAGTCTTTTGCCCGGTTTAGGTATGAAAATAATTTTAGCGTGCTTCCATTCCTCAGGGACGCTGCCCTCTGTCCAGTACCTGTTGAAGAGGTCCGTAAGAGCCTCTACTGACTGGTCTTCTAAATTGCGCAACATCTTATTGGTGATGCAATCTTCCCCCGGTGCCGAGGTGGTGTTAATTTTGTTAAGAGCAGCCCTAATCTCTGCTACGGTAAAGACGCTATCCATGCGAGGATTATCCAATCCTGAGTACCCATCTGGCGTGGGTATATCCTGGGAGGTGTTAATGTATTTATCTTTTAAAGTGGTCATGAGCTCTTCGTCGGTGCCTTGGAAAGATTGCGAGATCCTATGTAGGTTCTTGTGGGAATCTGCCTTAGTTCTCGTAGGGTCCAGTAAATGTCTAAGTAAAAACCACGTGTTCTTGTTGCCCAGTTGCCCATTAAGGCGGTCGCAAGTCTGATGCCACTGTTCTCGGCTAAGTTCCCACGAGTAAGCCTCGATTTCCTTTTCAAGCCGGGTTAGCCGAATTTTTAAACGTCGGTTATGCTTATTTTTACGCCATCGAGCATGGATACTTCCTTGTGCTTCAATCATGTGCACTAGCTTAGCGTCCGGACTGGGGCTGCTGTCCTCAAGGGCAACAGTTTTTGAAGTGTTTGCGGCGTCTTGCAACAGACGCTCCGTCCATTGTCTTAAATCTACTATACTTTCCGCTGGCCTTTGCGAGCGGACATATCTAAAGGCGTCCCAGTTCGTGTGCTTCACTTCCTGGCGACGCATTTTGCAATGCGTAGCTCGGAAAGTGGTACATAGTACATAGTGGTCGCTTCCTATGTTCTCTTGTCGCGGCACTAAGCCATCGCCTGCAATTGTGCGGCCATAGGTTGGCACTTGCGGTCAGTGGCGTTCTCCTCGCCTTCGTGAGCGGCCGCACAATCGTGGTGTCGTCGGCAGGGTAGAGTCTTCTGCCGTGGCGTCTAACTCACAAAGCGATCACGTTTCGCAAAGCGCTTCCTACATCTTCTTAAGTCAGGCTCCATTGCTCGGCATAGGCAGCTTTGACAATGGCGGCTCTGAAATTTAGAACAGTGCAGGTGGGTACGCGGCCACGCACAGACGCTGGCCTGACAAGAACGTAGGAGAAGCAGCGTGTTCGAGTGCTCCCCGAATGTCTACACAACGGTGTGCTAGAGCGAAGAACGTCATCAGCTGACGACGGAACGAATCAGACTCGACTCCAAATAACCGAACGCTTTTCGAGCTGCTTCCGCCTCTACCGCCTTCGTCGGGCGGCGTTCTACGTGCGACTGTTCGGCGCAATCCTCGGGTAGGGCGCGGAAGCCTGAGGGTGGTAGTGGTGGTGGTGAAAAACGTTTAACGACTCAAATGGGGTGGAGGTATGCATGAGCCGGATCTCTTAAGAACCGGCCCTTACAAATACTATGTGGGGTCCCTAGTACGGGACCCCAGTGGCTTCGGCCGCTGCCCGAACGTCCTCGACCAAGACCTTTTGGGCCTGCAGGTCATAGCATCCGAGCTGGGTCGCCTCCCAGTCCTCCCGAGTGGGGTTGGGTTGAGGAGGAATAGCTGGGTTGGATGGGCAAGCCCATACCATGTAGTAGATGTCCGAAAACTTCTCCGCACAGTGCGGACAACTACCAGTGAAGAAAGGATTAAAATGTTGAAGTGCTGCAGGGCACAGAAGAGTGTTGGTATAGAGATGGTGTAGAAGCCGCTCCTCCGTCTTAGATATACCTTTATTCGGGCGAGGGTAAATGCGATGGCAAGATTAATAATAAAGAACAATGTCTTTAAAAGAATAAGCGGTTTTGAATTCGAGATCATGATCTAGGGGGTCGAGATGGGAGGCTCGGAAAGAAAGCGCGCGGGCGGTGGCGTCGGCTGCCTCATTTCCCTCGAGACCCATATGAGCAGGAGTCCATACTACTTTCCGGTGAGCGGGGTCCCCGTTATAGGTGCAATTTTTGCCTTAGAGAACTCGTCTCGTGAAATCTCATTCGGTGCCCGGATGTTCACGTTTCGGTGCCCAATTGTTGGCGGTCGATTATATTTCGACGCCCCTGAAGGCCGCCGTCAACGGGAGCTAAAAGGATTTGTTGCTTAAAATCACAAAATGAAAATGTTAAACGGCGCTATCGCATCTTCACTGAATATAAATCCTGAACACCCCCTAATTGTTCTATGCACCCTATAACATTGCGATATTTGCACTATTTTAACGCTTCTACATCACTCCAAGGGCTTGCTATCTAGAGTTTGTCTCTATCCTTAGATATCTCAGACAACACGAAATTTATTTCTCTTCTTGACCCACGGAAAAGGTCGCAAAAAAGCGGCACAACCAGCTTGACGGGTGCGCCAGAGCTTTTCATGCAGAGCTGTTGGTAATGAACTCATACAACGCCCAGAAACTACCCTTTGATATTACAAAAATCTAGTAGTGGGAAGATCTTGCTTTGGAGAAGTAAAGCAAGCTATAGACACAGGCGCTGTCCCGCACACGTATTGCAAAAATTTTATGTGCACATCACAACGGTGATAATGATGCCAAAAGGAAACCACGAAACACAGAACTTTTATTTGATCGCAATACTGCTATCTTGTCAACGTTTTTTTGCGTTGCTAGGAGCCAAGACCTTCATCAAGCTGCTCGATGGGTTTTAGTTTCATTTTCTACAATGAAGTAAAATAAACACTGAAACAGTCACAATGGTTAAAAATTCTAAAAATATATTTGGGGCTTGTTTTTTTCGACCATTTCGCAAATCAGAGCTGCGAATGCACCACGTGCACTCGTTTCCACTATCCTTATTTTAATTGAAATAGAGGCAGAAAACTCCCATTTCAAATAAATTAACGCACTTCCATAATTCATTCGTCCATATGCTGACCGTTCATCGGCATATACATTGCGAGACGATCATTAGCACTTTTATAAGTGTTCGGGCATGTCAGTAAATGATAAAACAATTTGCATTCCCGTCCCGTCTGAAAGTGCTCATATCTAGGCACACAGGTGGATTGAAGGCGGGCTTTAGTAGAGAGTGCCTCCGTCTATTGAGGGGAGTCCGTTTGCTTCATCTGGTCAGCAGCCGACAGAGCTGGCGGATGACGTCATAAACAAGGCATGCATGCAATGGAAATTTCTGGCCGGATATCGACTGTGTAATGCTGTCAAATGCAGAGTGGAGGGGTCGGAATATCTTGGATTGGTGAAATAATAGTACTAAATTGGAACCAAAATTTTCTTGATGGAGCTTCGCAGTAAACGGCTGACATCTAACGTATTGCGGTAACAAGCTTATTAGATTTGATGCTGCATTGCGTCGCCATCAATAGGCAGCGCTCGCGCGACGCTGAGAGAGGGTTCACGTGTGCAGCTCTTACTGCTCTGCAATGTGTTTTCAAGCCGTTTAGCTTTAGCCTCAGTGGCTTTGTGTTGCTTTTTACAGTCAATATGAGTCATTAGATCCACCTTTTTGGCTAGCAAACACCTCACTAAGTGAGTGAGCTGTCACATAGTCCAAGAGGGGTATAATGGTGTCTGCACAGGTCTCACTTTAGGGAGGGGCTGGGTTCGAATCCCGAGTGCGACCGGGTACCTTGCGACGAGCAAATTGGCACATGCTTATCTCTGCGCTTAAGTTGGTTGAACTGCTTGGGTCAAGGTGAAAACAGCCATCAAAAAAGACGCTACACACCGCAGAAGACTTCAAGTACGAAAGGCTTGTGTACGCGAAGTCTTCTGCACTATGTAGCGTATTTTTTGTTGACTGTTTTTACCTTGCACCATAAAGCAACTAGCTCAGAAACAAATCCTTCTTCTTGGGTCGTTTATCCCACAATGAGGAAAGGTTTGATAGCTTTTGTGGGGTTTAACGTCCCAAATGCGACTAAGGCTAGGTTAAACTACGTAGTGGAGGGCTCGACCACTTGGGGTCCCTTAACGTACACTGACATCGAACAGCACACGAGTGCCTCGCTTTTCGCTTTCACCGAAAAGCCATGGCCGCGACTGGGATACGATCCCGCTTCCTAACGCTGCAAGATTTGCCCGTCGCGTCACGTTTTAAGATTTACCCGCCGCTGAGAAAGGTGCAGCAACCAACATTCCACGGCCTTCGTTAAATCCGAACGGTGCACGCGGCAACGCGAATAAGATGAGTGATCACGAGTTCATTAATCCCACTTAAAAGAAAAATTCCAATCGTAGGCCAGAAGTTGATGCAAGCCATACCCACGCATCGGTCGATTTGGATTTTTGTCGAAGGATGTGGTGCCAAATGAATGCTTCTTTGAGGGTGCAGGTCCGAAATGTTCATGACAAGTGGTTGTATCGCACTGAGCATGCATGCAGCGCGCAGTGTTCAGAAGGGAGCCGATAACTTCAACAATTTTCTTTTTTAATATTGCCATTTCAGCCCCTCACGCCAGCTATCGGTGCTGGTGTATCGTGTGAATCCTGTTTTTGGATGTCGCAAGGCTCGCGTGATGTCACCGGGAAAGGGCTATCACTGGCGGCATGCAAGCATGGCCACGGTAGGTCTCGAGGGTACTGATGTGAACGGGATCGGGGGCCTAGGCTTCATGGGAAGCAGAGACGAAGAACCAGGAACAGCCAGGGAGGAGAGACGAAGAAGAACGTTTTATACAATTTTTACACCATGGAATATTTACAGGTATGAGGAAGAAAACGGAGCTCTCATTGGAGACAATTTCCACCACTTAAATACGGTCGGTTGTCCCCATTTCCCTAATGCGAGAAACAAAGTTCAATCGGCGTAGTCCAATCAGTGAGACACAAGAGATGACTCGGTGTACCTCCCATTGACGAGGGTGGTGCTCGAACCTCCTCTCACATTTTTCGGTGGCAAGGGCGAACTTCTGTGGTGTCGATGACGATTTTCTGCGCGTGATGGAGATCCTTCACCAGGGCGATATATCCCGCGAATTCGCCCTCTGGCGGCGATCATTTCCCCTGCGTAATTCCAGGAAGGTCACCTGCTTCGAGAATTCGGCGAGCGGGGTCAGGCTGCTGGGTGAAGCGCCTCTGGTATATTCAACACAAGGACAGGTTCCCCACTGTCGCCGCCGTGGATGCCAATAGGAATTAAGGCCCGAAAGGCAGTCTATCTCCATCTCGAAGAGGGGAGGCGGGGAGGGTTGGCCGCCGCCGCAGTAAACAAAGGGTCACTCCCCCGCCGCCGCTTCGATGCCTTTGGCAGCGGTCGCTCGCTATAGTCCGCTAAACCCGTTTTTCTGTCTTCAACTGCTGGAGACTGCGCGAACCTCGGCTGGAGCCCCATTCACAACAGTACCCCCCCTCCCCTCAAGACGAGCCGTGATCGGACAGGAGAAGGTTGCCCGTTCCCCCTTGCCCTTCTCTCTTTTACAGTTAAGTTGGGGTGGGTGACCAAGCCGCAAAGAAAAAAAAATAGCTGAGCTTGGTTAGCTTGGTGGCGCATTCGTCGGCCGAGCGATATATCGGTTTGATCTGTTTATGATTTTCGCGCCATGTGCAGCGTAAGTGCGGAGATGAACAACATGAATGCAGTTTTTAATTACCGATATGTCTCGTGTGCCGGGAGTCGATGGGCGATTTCATATTTTTTAGTATTGTCTGCTTCTTTCACCTACAGTGGACACCTTTTTAGAGTCCCTTTATATGATTTAAGACCGAGTGAGCAAGGCAATGGAAAAGATACGTCCTTCGACGATGCCGAGCAATTTTTAAAGTACCACAACTGCATAGATCTCTTTCATCCAGCTCCTTCGGCGGGGACAGCGACTGCTACTTAGTAAGTAAATTAACGACAATCAATGAACGCATTATTTCTCCCTGAATTGCTTTTCGCACAGGGTTGCCAGAATTTCTTATGGTTCGTCCATTTTCATTCTAATTAGATATTTTTGAAGTTTCCGCCATTTGGATGAAACTTTGCTCTTGAACCGTGCTCGATGGCGTACGTCTGATGTCGAGACACGGTGGCAGAAGCACAAATAACGTGCCGCGTTTACAGCTACAATGCGTGATCACAATGTGCAATCAAGAAACTCAATGCACTGAAAAGACACCAAACAACTCGATCTGTGCTTTTACGACGCTATATTTTCTGCAACCGCACTTTGCTGTAGCAGCTAGAGAAGTCACGTGACCACCCTCGGGGTCAGAGATCGACCCAGTGCCGTCCGCTCAAGAGGTTGAGCTCGTTCTTAAGAGCCAAAGCCATCAACTGGCCACAAAAATGTAGCGTACAGTAGTGGATAAGAGCGGAATTGAACCGCAGTCGCTGTTTCGGGCGGACGCACTACCGCCAAGTACTCCCATCCTCGATGCCTCTACTAACTCAGTCTTTCGCGGAGCGATTGCTGAAGCTGTGCGTAGGAGTTGATGGATAGGGAGAAAGGTGCTTTCGTTTAGGGGGCAGCTTCAAGAGTAGAGGGAAGGAATTAAAACGTTTATTTCTTGACCCTGCCACCCTTATTTTTTTCTAACAGCAAATTGAGCCCGACCTTTTCTTTGGTGTTTTAGGAGAAACCGGCTGGTCCCTGGAGAGCAGCGGGTCGCACTCCCACCACGTACGCCCATCGTCCACGGCGGCAGAGCTGCGCCGAGCAGGTGGCTCGGACGAGATACCGCGCAAGGAGCGCGTTGCCGAAACGCCCAACGGAGACCAGACGGGGCCCGCCTTCGTGCAGGAACCTCCCAGCAGAGTGGTCTACTTGAACACCACGGGCGCCTGGATTCACTGCCAGGTACGTGCAGAGAGACACAACGAATCTACCGAGCTGTCTATGTGCTTGCTAAGGTGCGGAAGTTCCGTCACATAAATTAATTTATAAAATGGAAAGTCGCCTAGACGTCTTACGCTCTGTGGTCACCGCAACTTCACCGAGAATGGATGAACGAAGGAGCTAGAGACGAAGGAAAATCTCCGTTGTGGAGGAGTGCGGAATATTGTCGGTCATCGAAATATGGTTTACATAAGCTGGCGATTCTCGTATTTTACCTCCATTGATATACCGCCGCGGCTGGGGTTAATTTAAAGAAAGAAAAACGATCTCTCAGGACTACCCCTTGGAGGAGGAGCATGCATGGCAAAATTACTTTTGAGAAGGAAATAAATGCATTACAAATTGTTTTGCTGAAAGTCGCAGACTGGTGATTAAATTAGATTACACCTTGAAGATCCTAAAAATGGATAATAATGCGTTGCAATTACTCCGACTGAGTAATTGGGTCACTTTTAAATTACTTTCTAGTTTTCATGCGTGCAAAAACTAAGGAAAGCTACTAAACAAAACATGTTCTCCAGACGCGAAGCACGCACATTCTTTTATCTTTCCTCCAGATTCCGGTGAGCTATCTCTTCTCTCTTTTTTACAGCACTTGCCATTACAAAAATAAGCAAACCGCAACAAAATAACAAAGGCAGAAGCGTAGTCGAACGGTTTGTGAAATGAGCGGCGAATCCAGCGTCTTGCTGGCCCGAAGCTTTCTCCGCCATTTGAGGGGCCTGAAGAAGCTAGGTTATTTGTTGTTTCCATAGTCCCAAAAATTGACCTCGGCCCCTTGCGTTCAGTAATGCTCACGCCACGGTGGCTCACACCATGGACCTTTCCGCTTATCTCCTCCCGCCATCACCCACCTTCGCCCCGTGGTAACGAGTGTAACCAGGCACTACTGTGACCTATCCGCCGCAACACGGAGTGCTACTGTGCCGCGCTCCCAACTAGTTTTCATCTCCGGCCTTCTTGCACCACCCGTCCCTTGTATCCTGCTGCTTGTAGAATGGTTGCCATGGGATAGCCACACTAAGTAACTCTGCTGTATACGAGGTCTCAGAGGCAATGTTCTGCTCAATTCTGTCTCCTTTTGCTGATCGGTTACGCTGACTTCGGCTGGCCGCACGTCGTTTCTGCTTTCGCGGCACTCTACTTTGTGGTCTATGGAAAGAGTAGTGGTGCACTTTAAGTAAATTCATGAGGAATTATGCACTTTTGCTGCGAAATCACTGCCAAAAGTAATTCATTACATTACTAAACAATACAATATGTAATTACTGTAATTGAATTACTGCCATGTCTGAGGATGCGGAAGTTCTAAGAAGCGAAAATTTCAGTGTGTTGTACAACACAAACCACGCCTCTGAGGGGATTTGAAAAATGGTTGCACTGAGGCTAAAGAGGGGGCGAAGGAGAACAGCATGTACATCCCTCGTGGTAACCGAAAGTACAGACAGGAATAAGCGGAGAACGAAAACAGAAAGCTGCGTGGAGTTAGAAAGGATATACCGTAAAGCAGCTCGATACACCAGACTATGTGGAACAAGCAGGGAACGACACGAGCGCTGTCTAACAACGGAATTTTTATTTCTCGGAAGGTTAGTTATATAGGAACCAAACATAACAACCAAAACCATAAACCGTTAAAAACCGTACGCGCGTGCAAAGAGAGGCAAATGCTACCTCTGCGCAAATAGCTAGTTGAAGCTTTTCGCCCAGTTCAGATATGCAGAGGGCTAGTTAAAGGGTTTTTTGATAACAAAGGAGTCATATATATGTGCAGCTTCGCCTCTGTCAATCTTGGGGAAAGAGAGATTCGCACTCTCGGTGAATATGTGGCGGCCAGGTGACAGCAGATGCTTGCCATGTAATAGAATGCTAGTTATCTAAGACGATGCGATTAACTCTCCTCATCACGGTTTTTTTGATGGTCTTATGATGAGTTTGGCTTTTGGTTTTAATAATGATTGGTTCGCAGGAAGGGAAAGGTGCAATATCTGTCACACTTGTTTCTGTGGACACCTGAACCGCGCCGTAAGCGAAGAGTGGAAAATGTAAGGGAAGGTAGAAAGAGAGAAGAAGGAACCATAGTGAAGGGCTACGGAGTGATTTTGACCACCAGGGAACCTTTAACGTGCACTGACATCGCACAGCACACGCACGTCTCTCCGTTTCGCTTCCATCGAAATGTAGCCGCTGGCGATCGGGATCGAACCCGTTAACACTGGCACCGTAGTCGGACATTTTAACCACTGCACCCCCACAGCGGGGCTGCCTTTTGGTTTTAGATATTGTGTTTCGTGCCTATATAACTAACTTCTTCAGAAAAAAAATTCAGTTCTTAGAAAGTGCTCATGTCGTCCCCTGTTTCTTCCATTCTGTCTCGTGCATCGGCTGTTTTAAATGAATATACTGATCACACCGTTGTCTCCAAAATTCATTGCAAGCACTTAGATACCGCTTAAGTACTTTGTAAAGCGAAAGTGGTTATGGGAATCGTTGGGCTCAATTGCCGTGTTTCAACTCATTTGTTTCTTTTTTGTACTAATTTCTTTACTCAAGCTATATATGGCCTCAAGTGTATTAATTACGTTTAATTAGAGTTTTTGTCTAATGAAAGTAAAATCCTGCCTAATTATTCATTTTTAGAGATCTCGAAGTCTTTCCGCCGGATGTGACATCATTATTAATAAATTTATTTGTTTTTTAGCCAAAATAGGTCCTTCGGAGATCTGAAGTATTATTTACCCTTAATTACATGTTAATAATCTAATTCCACTCTAATCCGTCGTTTCTAACCAATTTTAACATTTTTGTAATTTTTAGACTCCGAGCCGTTTTCCTGAACCCTAAATTTATCAACGTCCGTTGCTATTTCGACGCAGATTTGACTTTTGTGGCTGAAACTAATTAACTTATTATTCTACAGTCATCAAGCATTGCTTATCAGGTTCATTTTGTCATCCTTTATCTCACAGAATTATTTTTTTCTCCTATTTGTATTCGTTCAAGCGCTAGCAGGGACGGACACCTCGCGCAGACGTGAACTTTCTGCGCACAGCATGAGCCTAGGAAGGCTGTCACCTTAAAGATTGCAGATAATTTCACCCAAAGCTCTAATAACATGCGGGAGAAATGTTGCTTTGGTTTCGTTCAGCCCCCTAGCTTTGTGCACTTTACTGAAATGTGCCACTAACTTTACACACACTTCATCACTGCTTTTATGGCGGCAATACTACAGCGCCATAATTGGACGTTGCCTTGGAAAAGCTTTACTGCGCATTTATTGTGTGGTTTCTATGCATAGCAACACGTTGCTGTGCGGCTGCCCCACACGCAAAGACAATATTTTTATAGCGTAGTGGCGTCGTTAATAGCGAACTGCGTGTTTTTTACGCCACACTACATGATCGCAAATTGTACAGTCCTGTGGGATGCACAGTCGCTCCAAGTAAAACTTGTTGCTGTGCTAGTTGGTTCATAATGGTACGGGAGCAAGTAAGCGCAAAGCAGACGAACGCAAGACAGGAGACAGGACAACGAGCGTTTCCTGTTCCGTTGTGTTGACAACGCACGTTTTCCTGTCTCCTGTCTTTTGTTCGTTTGCTTTGCGCTTACTTTCTCCCATAATTCCCGATCTCTCACCCCTCGTCGCAGTGGCCTTGGCGCTCTCGGTTAGGGTTTACCAATGTCAAATAAGCCTCACTCGTAGCCAGCCGATGAATTACACTGCAGTTGAGGACATGTGCATGCTTTCCCCCCTTTTTTGATAATATCTGAGAAAGACTTGAGGATATGGTAGCTGTTGCTGCTGAGCTCCTTACTGTATAACAATGTCGAACAATATTACTGAGATTTTTAAATCCCTCGCTAAGGAATATTCGGTTTTCCCTTTTTGTATTATTTTGTTATGTTTCGGTTACATTTCATTCTCGAAATAAGCCGATTTGAACAAGTAATTTTAGGAGAGTTAACTGCTGAACTATTTGGTTGCCAGGCATAATAAGCAGGAATTCAGCAAGCGCAACACAGGAACCCACAAGACGACACCACGGCGCCGTGGTGTCCTCTTTCTTATGTATGGCTGTGTTGCGCTGAACTACCTCTCCTTATGTACAACTAGTGAACTTATTAAATTTGAAGGTCAGGCCTTTATCATGATCATCAGCCGGACTATACCCACTGTAGGGCGAAAGAACCAGGTTAATTGGTGGAATATGGAAGACCATATTCCACCAATTAACCTGGTTCTTTGCTAGCTGCATCCACTTGACCCCTAAGAACTTCTTAATTTCATCCGCCCACCGAACTTTCTGCTGCCCCTGTTGCCCTTTCCTTCCCTTGGAATCCAGTTTGTTACCCTCAGCGACCGTCGGTTATCCTCTCTTCGCACTACATATCCTGCCCATGTCCATTTCATCTTCTTACTTTTCACTAGAATGTCAGTACCTTGAGTTATTTCTCTGACCCTCTCTGCCGGCTTCCCATTTATTAACGTTACTCCTACCATTTTCGTTCCATAGAACTTAAGTAGAACCCTTTTCGTTAGCCTCCAAATTTGAGTTGCATATGGGAGTACAGATGAGATGCAACTATTGTACTTTCCTCTTCAGCGATACCGGTCAGCTGCTAGTCATAATCTGGGAGTGCTTGCTAAATGCCTAACGTAAACTGCTGTTCTTTCCCGAGGCGGTTGAACATTACCTTAGTCTTCTGCGTATTAATTTTAAAGCCTACCTTTCTACTTTTCCTGTCTAGGTCTTCAATTATTATTTGCAATTGATCCCCTGAGTTACTTAGCAGGGTAATGTCAACAGAGAATCGCAGATTACTGATGTATTCTTCATCTACCCTTATCCCTAACTGCTCCCGTTCCAAATCTCTGAATACTTCCTCTAAGCAAGCCGTGAATAGTACTGGTGAGGTCGTGTCTCCTTGTGTAACACTATTCTTTATAGAAATTGTGTTATTTTCTTTATGCAGAACTATCGTTGCTGTGTACCCTCTATATATATCTTCCAGCACTTTCACGTACGGCTCGTCTACATTTCCGATTAATCAGAAAATACTCTTCAGTTCTCTTCATCACTAAGTTGGGAGCTATACCTTTGTATGGAGCTCTTTTCGGTTGCTGGTATAATATCTCGCTGTCGAAGGTTGCTTTCAATAGCAGTTAAGCTTCAAATAAACAATACATTATTTAATTTGAACTGTTAATATACTGTTATTGTTTAGTTTCTGGCATAACTACAAAAGCTAATATAAATAAGCGTGCAATTAGTCACACAATGGCAGGCCGCTACACTGCGGATATTGCACCAAAGTGGTCTATAAATAATAATTTTCTTCTTTTAACAGTATCCCCATAGACAACTAATACGCATTTCGCTTACAGCAGGCTGCCTGCTATATTTCAATTGAGGTAGACACCATTTGGCACCTTTATAATGGCGCGTGCCTAATTCTAATTGGCAATGGGATCGCGCATTTTCGCAAGCGCTACAAATGTCAAGCTCTCATCCATAATCTTCTTGCTGCCCTCAACAAGTACTATGACATCAATGGCTTCAGCCTGAAGAAGGTGTTTTTTTTTTTTTTAATATGTAATCTTTACCATTGCTTATTTTCTCTCATGGCATTTTTTTTTTGTGCTTACGTCAATAATATTTTTATTGCATTACACATTGATGCTTTGCTTTTTTTTCTGTTTAGAGTAAAAGTTTTCTCTATGATGTGTGCCTGTTGTAATTCCTCTTTGTATTTTATTGATGAAAGTTTACTTCACTCATTTTGTGGCTTTTACGCTACTCTCATGCATTGGGTCTCCTTGACCTTGTCATGTTGCTAGTTTTTGGGCCAGGAGTACTTTCCTGATATGTGGAAAAATAAGTATATTTTATATAAATAGTAATGTGGGCTTCCTCGCCCACTGAGATCCTAGGCACGCAAGCCTGTGCGCCGCGCGCTTCCTTTTCTTTTTCCGAGTGCGGATGTACTCGGCTACTCCCCGACGGTGCATGCCCGGCTCTGATGTATCGCGGCGGCGAAGTTTGATAAGCGCTGAACAAGCAGCCGCCGGTGAGGATTTTCGGGAGGAATGAGGCTGCACTATGACATGCTGCCGGCGGGCACGCTTGTTGCGACGGCCCGTCTTAGTCTGGTGTCGACCATTCTGGCCCTGCAGCAGAGAAGCAACAGGGGCAAGCCTCAGGACGGAGCCTATTGCTGCACCCGGCGTGAGTGCTGCTTCCTCTGCAGCCCGTCTTTGAGCCATGTTGTTAGGGATTGTTCAATAAATCAATATTTATTTCAGTTTGTACGTGCAAACTGGGGAGGGTGAGAAAAAAAAGGTAAATATACATCGCTTGACGAGCGGTGAAGCTCCTCTTCTCAGAAATCGGACCCGCCGTTTAAACGCCACTGACGACATTCCTTTCCTATTTCTTTTGATACAATACCTGTGTAGCACCTTCTTGTGGCTCTTGTTGTCCTGAAATAAACGGGTGTTTTTTATCAATTTTCGTGGCGTTTTCCTCGTCGGTTACCATGGCTTATGAACCCAATTCAAAAAGGCGTTGCCATTAATACCAAACATTTTACAGGTAAAGCTGTAATGGTATTGGTACAGCTCTCGTAGCCCCGCATTCTACAGCAAAATCTACAGCCTCACCTGTAAGGCGTGAACTACTTATTTACAAATTTATTAGCCACCTGTCACAATGCGCAGTTTCAAATGAATGAATTTATTTTAAGTCTGTCTGTCATGAAATGTGGCAGTTAAATATCACCTGCCAAATCAGGTAGGTCGTAATTAAGTTGAAACAATTTGACTGCTACCCATCGCCCTGTCCTGTAGCGCTTGACAGGAATTACGTTAACAGCAACCTGCCGCTGATCGAAGGTTCCTATTAAAGTACTTTCATAAGTTATTCCTGCCTGCCACGTTCGATGCTGAGTGGGCCTAGCGTCGTAGGTCTGAACCCACAGATCGATACTCACGCTCCTCGCTTGCTATATTCTTTATATTCAATAATAAACCAAGACAAACTAAAATGGCTGTGCACGTGAGAGAAAAGTCGACTACCCAAGCGTGGCTCTAGTGCATAGGCTGTCCGCTGAGGAAGGCCCACACTTGGGAGAGCCCAGTAGTCGCTTTCGTGCTAGGCCTTTAGAAAAGCCGCTCCAGACTTTAGGCGCCTCAGATAACTTCTTTGTAAGTACGCATTTCGATTGCGTGGCTTTATACATTTATTACCGTTTGGAAGATGTTAGCGCCTGGATGCTGTACATGTAAGGATTTTTCTAACACACACGTGAAAAAATCTCCGAAGGCAGGTTTGCTAGACACATGAAGTCACTATGCCAGTTGCCCCTCGCTAATGGGCTCGCGGACACTAAAGGGCCAATACATAGCTTAATCTAAATAGTATTAATGAGCAATTCCAAGTAGAACATGCCCATCGTCGGACAGCTCCGCGACGCTTTGCAGAGTACGGAGGCCGGGCGGGAAACACCGCTTTTGTCAACCATTTGCACTGGTCCTCCCCAATGTCGCTTCGTTTGCTAGCAGGAAAAGTGATGTCTGCTGAAACTCTGGACATTAAGGAAACGTAAGGAGAGAAGGAGAGGAGCTGCCCATCAAGGCAGCACATAGCACCTGTCCAGTACTGGGAGTGTACTGGCAACGTCCGACCCTGGATAGGACCAGTACATTGCCAACAGACTACATACTGGGCCTATGCTTTTTGCTGTCTGGGAACCAAAGTGCGCGCCACATACTGGGCCCATTGTTTTCAACATCGACCGAAAAATAAAAGTTTATACATATCTAACGTTTCTTTTGTTACAATTGCGGCTCGGCCTTTTAGTGCAACATCAACCAATTCATGCGCGTCAAACGTTCTGGCGCTGTGCTGGGTTTCTTGCTTTCTGGTGATCTTTGCACCAACATCATGTTTAATGCTGCTGGCTCTGTGCGTCTACTTGGCTTTTTTGACCTATGTATCGTTCCAGTAACAACTTTTCAAACTACATTCAGTTCTATGAATATGCCTATTTAATAAATGTAATGGGGGCGCAACCCAATCAAAACCTGATTCCTTTCTGTTCATTTTGTTTGTGCGTAAAGTAAGGAAGTGCAGCTTTTTTTTCTGAAGCGAAGGCGAAATAAAGAAAAAAGAAAGTGCTTGCTAGAGTGAGTCCGTCCGAAAAGTGTGGACCCGTCAACGAGGGTGCCCGATTCTTTCCGTGCTGCTCGTACCGGGAGAGGACCAAGACGCGTCGCTCTCTTTTCCCGGCACTCTGCGCCAGGAAATGGAGATGCGAATTGGATTCCTCTGAATTTAAAGCCGAGATGTCGCTCCACTTTCATGTCTCTCATTTGTCGGCCGTGAAAGGAGCAAAGCGAGCCCAAAAGAACGGGCCGACAGGATTTCAAATGCAGCGACGACAGAAATCAGGAACGTCTCCCCTCGACGCCACTGAACCACGGCGACATCTCAAAGGCGATGGCAGTTCCCTTGTCAAATGTAAGAGGAGACACAATGCCGAACCCTCGATGGTACTTGTCGAGAAAGTGCAAATTGAAGGACTCGCAGGCTAGAAAGCTCTCCTCTTAGTTAGCGAGAGAATAATGCTCTTTGTGGAGCCCCGTAGTTCTTTTCTCTTTATCCGAGTGCCTTTAGTGGCACTTCGGAAATGCTCGCGCAGATTGTGCTCCTAATGCTCTTCAGCAGACTTATTACTCCGTAGTTCATTCTGTGCTCTGCCTCGTATTACGGCTGAAACGTTTCGTATCCATTCGTTGCAGTCGGCTTATCACATCTAAAATACTGTTGAATCCATCGAGACAGGAAATTGTTAGCTTATGTTTTAAAAGCGTGCAAAAATGTTTGTTTTTTCATGGAGCATACAGTTTGTAATTTTTTTTTTTTGGTCAGCAATAGTTATAAGGAGCTATGACATGTTTTCGCCAAGGTTAAGTCAACGTGCTCAATTCCGAAGGTAAAACTAACTAAATGGCTAAATTTACTGCGAGCACGTTTACCCGCATCACAAATGACAGCGAGGAAGACCCCGTGATGACAGCTGTGCCTCTTACGCGATGCAACTTCGCCCCTCGGTTGTCGTCGAATTTGTGTTGTTTACGATAATGAAGCATTTTCTATATACCCAAGTCCTTTAAATTTACGTCTCGCGACTTATGCTGGCGTATTTATGCGCTTGAGGTTCTTGTTGTCATTTCGACATCCACTGTACTAAGCTACGCCTTGGCTTTGCGCTTTCTTTTTCCAAAGATTTTTAACGTGCAGGTTGAAGTCAAGATAACAAATGAGAAATTTTGTACGTAATGCGAATTTCGTCACAAAAATTTCCTTCAACACGTACAAATGACTTAATACTATTCAATGTTTCGCTGAGTATTTTTATAGATTGTCTGAAATTAGGATCACAAACACTAAGCAAGTGTACAGAGTTTGGCATATTTTTAATTTATAATTTATAACAAATGTATACTCGATTGAACTATTATCAACTTGTAAAGGGCACCTTTGTGTCTGTGCTAGAACTCTTTATTGCCTTTTTTATGTTCATACATAGCGAAGGCATCTACTTTCGCAGCCCCTGTTAAAAACGCCCGACAGCCTTTGGACAGGACGTCATTATTATGGGTTCTCATGATCAAGACAAAGCCCCGTCACTGCCAGTGTTATAGCATGTTGCGTTTAAAGCAAAATTTCCCAGTTGACCTCCCTGCCCTGCGGTTCTTCTGTTCCTTTTTCGTTCCCTTTTCCAAAATTTTAAGATACGCATATCGGTAACAAGCCAATAAAAAGGGTTAAACTCATCAAGTCCTGAATAAGTGCGAGGCTTTCGCCAAGAGGTTTAAGATGTTGTCAGCTGCTGGAGGTGTTCATGTTTGCAATCGATCGAGTTTGATCCCTGGATCAGGAGGAATTTTTCTTTAACTACGAGGTTTCTGAGAAAGCTGTATAGCTTTCCTTTGTAGCCGTATGGCTGCGCTCGGGTGGATGACAATCAGTAATTACTCCCTTATTAGCAATCTACTCCACCTTGGTGGTTCCCCTAAATATTTGACCGACTGGTGATGTTGTAGCTTAAAGTTCAATCGGTATTCACCTTTACCTAATAAGCGATTATATAATAAGACCAGCAATTAGTATATTGAAATTGTACTCAGTATTTGCTATCTAACAAGTAAGGATGATGTTTTTAGTGTAAAACTAATATTTAGTTACAATAACCTATTAACAATAGTTAATCAGGCATTTAATTAGTCAAGTGCAATTTTACTCGTCATAACGTAGCCCGCAATATATGGTAATGATGTAACGTAATGTTCTATTTAATCACAATTACCATTCAAAGGTAATACGTTGAGACCAGCAGTTAGTGCAGTGCAATTATAGTCGATATAAGCAGTCCAGCTATACATATTATTAATAATGATAATAATAACGAAAGTAATAACAACATTAATAATAATAATAATAATAATAATAATAATAATAATAATAATAATTGTTTCACGGGAAGGGAAAGGCGCGGCGCAGTATTTGTCACACTTGCTCTGTGGACACCTGAACCTGAACATAAGAGAAGGGAGGAAGATGGGACTGAAAGTGAATAGAGAGAAAGAAGAGCCGTAGTGGAGGGCTACAGAGTAATTTCGACCACCTGGGGATCTTTAACGTGCGCTGACATCGTACAGTTCACGGACACCACTTTGTTTTGCTTCCATCGAAACGCAGCCGCAGTGGTCGGGTTCGAACCCGGGAACTCCGGCTGTACAACCCCTGTGGCTAATATACTCGACATAAGCTACACTGTCAATGCGGATTCATTATTGACAGAATTTCTGTGCACGGCGCGCATAAGCGAAGTAATCCTACGTAATTAACTACAGATGACAGCTCGAATATAGTTAGGCTACGTCTTGTTACCAAGTCATGCAAACACGTAAACTCGTCATTTTTAGCCATGAGGTCCAAAAATAGCATGTTTGATGCGCAGAAAACAATCAAGTACACTTTCTGTCTCTCTCTGGCTCTCTGTCTTGCCAACAGAGTAACCGTCAGGGACGAAACAAGTGACTATCTGTCAATAACAGCTAACGATTTTAATGCCAACTTTTAATCTGCTTCCTTTTTATCTTACAACCACGAAGTCCCATTCATTGACCCTCCTAATATTAGTGGCAGCCCCGACCACTGATATCACAATTGATGAGGATGGTGTACTAAACTTTATGCTGCAGTCAGACACAAAAAAAAAAATCGACCGGTCCGAATGGCATACCTAATCCATTTTTCTTCCTTTATTCATTGTGGTCTGGTCTATATCTGACCGTCATCTTTAAAAAGTCGCTCAACTCTGGCATTGTTCAATCTTCATGGAAGCTGGCCAAAGTACATACATTTTCTTCCTTTATTCATTGTGGTCTGGTCTATATCTGACCGTCATCTTTAAAAAGTCGCTCAACTCTGGCATTGTTCAATCTTCATGGAAGCTGGCCAAAGTACATACATTATTCAATATCGGTAACAAAGAGCTCTTAACTATTTACGGACCTATTTCATTGACATCATTTTCTGTAAGACGCTGGAGCACATAATTCACAAACACATAGTGTATTTCCTCTAATCTAATAACGTACTTTCAACTTTGAGCAGGTTTTAGGAAATATTTTATCACTTTAAAACTATTAGTTGGATTTGCATACTACGTTTTCTGCACCCTCGATATCGGTAACCAGATCGACGCTTAGATTTTTCAAAGGCATTTGATATTGTACTCCATCTTAGTCTCCTAATGAAGGTTAACTTGATCTTGAAGAATTCTCACTTGGTTAGTTGGATTTCCAGTTTCCTTTCACACCGGTCACAGTTCGCAGGTTATAATTCAACTAACTGTTCTTTAATTGGCTTGTGATCTGGTATACCTCAAGAGTCGGTTCTTGGTCCTTTTATTGTTACTGTACATAAATGACACCTTAAAACGGCCCCTCAAACATACGCCTTTATGCAGAAAACTAATTTCTCTCGATTAACCACCAGAGGCTGGTTTGCCAAAAAATTCCTTATTTGTCATCATCTGCACGTGATGTTACACCTGGACAATCAAAATAAATTTTACTATAAATGTGATCATGTCATTTTCAATAGTGCGTTTCCCTCATTGATCAGTGACACTATCAATGACTTATCGTTGCACAGGGTTTTGGAGCATAAGTATCTTGGCGTCGTATTCCCATGTCCTAGCCGAAACATATTAATTTTATTGGCACTAGAGCAATTAGTAAGCTTGTGTATTTGTGGCGCGACTTCACCAAAGCTCCAAAGAAGACTAAGTTATTAATGCATAAACTTTTAATTTTTCCAATCTTAGATTATACTTCTCCTGTATGGAACCCTTATGAGCATAGTGACGCGAACCTCATTAATGGCATACAACGAAAATCAATCATGTTCATATATCGTCGTATTTGTCACTATTTTTCACTTTGTCATGTCTTGTCTTCTATGAACATAACTTCTTTATCTGTACGCTGTCACACCGAGTCTCTAAAGTGCTTGCTTTGTACCGTCAATTTCTGTTATCGTCTCTCATTTCCCGTCTATATTCCTTCATATATTCCCCGGTCAAGTAGTGGTCACCATGATATTACCGTTAGCATTACTTTGCCGCACCGATAACTTCAAATAAAGCTTCTTTCCAAGCACTTTTGAACACTCGAACTTATTGCCTGGAAAAACTAGCTCACTGCCATTAAACTATTTCATTTCCTGTTAGTTAATTCTACCTGATTTTGTGTGTTTGTTGGCGTTACAGTGCAATGCCGCTTTCACTTTTTGGTACTGTACCCCAGTGTTTCTGTTGTAATACTCTGAGTTACATTTTTTTCCTTACTTCATGTGAATTTCAGTTTTACTGTTTATTTGTTTTTGTTTTGTTTAACCTTGACGATAGACTTGCTTATCCTTTGTATGCTATACCTTCATAAAAAGGCTGTAGTATAAAAAATGAAAATAAATTAATTATTAAAATTTAATGAGTTTAGAAAACTTTTCAACGAAATTGTCCTCTAATGAGTGACTGTATCATTCTCACGTAAGCAAGTATTACATTTCTCCTCGTTTTCTTTTTCTTCAAACTAGGTTTTTCTGCGCTTCCTGAACATGCTCTTTTCGCAGCAGCATCGTTCACTGTTTCTTTTTTCTCTTGCTGTGCCAACCACTCTTATTGTATTTTGCTCTGGAGAAAAAAAAACACACTCATGAATCTGAATTTCCAGCTTTGCCTTTATACATCCTCTCAGTTCCTCAATGGAATAAAAATAATCTCACATGTGTACGCCACTTAACCAATTCACTTGGCTCCTCTTTTCTTACTACACGTTGCAACTTGTATTTCCACAGTATCAAAATCAGTGCCCCAGATCTCACAAAATAGTCTTTGTCATGGTTCCCGCGAGCAACTTGTAACGAAAATATGTCAGCCCCCAATAAGGGGCGCGACATCACTTGCCAATGGACACAGCGGCATCACAGGCGCGCGGACGACGCCACGAGAACTGCCCACTAGGAGGACGCTTGTTTGTCTATCCCCTTTCCAAGAGGTTACTCAGCGAGTAGACTTCATACGCTGATGCGAGAAATCACGACTGCCCCGGGAATTCCGGAGTGTTTTTGAACCTACCTCTCCTATTCCTATATCTTGACCTAGAGCCTCAATTTCCACCAGGCCTGCCATAACGTGAAGAAAGTTTGCAATCTCTCTATAGTTTGGTGTTGCCTTCACAAACCGGTATTATTTTGTTTTCTAAATGAATGACAACTCTGTGTGCGACATGCGTGGTAGTGAAAAAAACCATTTCACATATTATTTGTGAGCGTCTCAATTCAAAGCCGAAAGACAACCTCTATATCATGCACTGGAGAATGTGGACCCACGCCCATTGTCGAAGAAAAACATGATAGAGGTTCAACTCCTCAGGAAGGAAGTTTCATGAGCGTGAGCTGTAGGCAGCAGCCGCAGTTGCTGCTGCCACTTCAAACTTGGTTTGCTTCCGTGCTAGATAAGCTTCTAGACAACGAGCTACTCTGGCTTCTCATTGTTTGATGGAGTCGCCAGCGTGTCCGGCACGGGTGTGGCCGCCGTCTTTAACGAGGCGGCGTATGTATATGGCGCATTTACCCAGGTTAAATGAAGGAGTGGCACATATGTAACTTATTATTTATTATTTATTTGCGATACTGCTAGCCCCAAGGTAGGAGCCGTGGCAGGGTGGGATTGACAGCAGTGAACATCAAAATAGCAAAAACAATAATAAAATAATGTCCACAAGGATAAAATACATGAAACCGTTGGCACATGAATGAATATAAGATAAAAAAATGACTCTAAATGACAATGACTAAATTTCACTACATTCAATGAACCCCTAAAATTGCTGGATGTCTTCCACCTCAAACCACGCACCATCGAGGTCGTTCCACTCCGCAACCGTACGACGGAAGAATGAATACTTAAAACCATTATTTTTTGTTTGAAAAGGAAGCAACGTAAAATAATTTCTGCGTCTCGTAGCATAACCAGCAGAAAGTGCGAAATATTTGTAAATGTTGATACCTAGCTTGCCTTTCACAACTTTAAACAGGAAACGCAAGCGTGCTATCTTATTTCTGTTTGATATACAACCAAACCTCCTCTATCCCTGAGTTCAGTAACCGAAGTTTTGCCATATTGATTAAAGATAAACCTCACTGCTTTCTTTTGTACTCTTTCCACTTTATTAATAATAACTAAAGTAAATGCATCTCAAATTATATTGTTGTTTTCAAGAAGAGGTAACAGGAGAGATTTATAAGCTAGCAGCTTACCATCCTTTGACGAGTTACGGACACATCGCTTCAAGTAATGTAATTTTGTCATGGATTTATTAACAATGTGTGTAAAATGATGGTCCCAACTCAAATCGTGAGTTATGTGAACACCTAGGTACTTGTAATCAGAAGTTCGGACAAGTTGGTTACCATGAGCTGAATAGTTAAAAGTCAGTGGACGCTTCTTATTTGTCACAGTTAAAACAACACTTTTGGCATAATTTACACACATCTGCCAGGTATCCCACCACTTAAGCAGCCGATTGAGGACAGTGTTCAATTTAACATAATATTCATGTGAATTAACAACAGTATACAATACACAGTCGTCAGCATATAACCGGAGCTTTGCGCAACAACCGTCAACAATGTCATTAATATAAAACAGAAAAAGTAAAGGTTCCAGTACTGATCCTTGGGGTACCCCGGATTCAACTGGCAAAAATTTAGAAGCAAGTTCTCTATAAACAACATATTGGTGTCTAGATGTCAGGTACGCTTGAAGCCAGTTACCGAGTAGAGAATTTTTTTAATATGCTACGAATTTTAGTTAGTAGTTTCGAGTGACGAAGACGACGTTCTTCAGTGCACAGAGCGAGAGTGATTTGCAGTTGGAACTTGAAGAAGGAGAATAACGTGGAGAGTAGATGTGTTCCACGCCAGCTTCGTTCAGTTGATGTCCACTCGCCTGTCCATCACTCCGCATTTTCTAAACACCATTTGATTCAACTACACCAACATATCAGGAACGCGTAGATACCGCAAACGGCAAGGTGGACGAATTTTTGGCTAATCTACGGCGTTTTCCTTGTTCGCTAACATGGGCTCAAGTGCGAGGCTTAGACCCAGCGATGAGCCACTGACGTGGCGTTCGTGGCAGACGCCATGGCTCTCGCGCGAGGCTACGTCACGGACAGCATGCAAATTGCGGAGATTCAGTCTGAGAATACAGCATCGTTTGAAGAAGCTCTGAAGTATGTTATTCAACCCAAACAAAAAGCGGCACTTCTGCGTGGCAGTGATAGTTACGGCTACGTCACCACATCGGCGCTGACCGACAACCGAAGCGCTGGAAATTTCGTTTTACCAAAATTCAGCACCGAAGACGCCGTCGTGGTGGTGAAGCCCAAAAGCACGCACAACCTTTCCGAAGGGAAGTCATAACATCGGGGAATTTCTATGTGCCGCCGCTGATATTCCATGGTCATCGCAGGCTATCTGACCTTCATTTATGATAAAATCAGGTTTGCCCTAACGAAACACGTGGGGTGTTCCTTATGAACGGTTTCAAGCGCGCCGTTGTATTGCGTTTGCGACATATTTGTCTCATTGGTCGATTTGCGGAAATCTGTAAGCTTCTTAGCACGACAAAGCTTTGCATTCTCGGTCGATGTAGAAATAAAAGGCAGGTGTCAGGGCACATTCATACATGCGTGT
The DNA here is from genome assembly GCF_055883805.1 of Amblyomma maculatum. Classification (NCBI taxonomy): domain Eukaryota; kingdom Metazoa; phylum Arthropoda; class Arachnida; order Ixodida; family Ixodidae; genus Amblyomma; species Amblyomma maculatum. The sequence continues at coordinate 164,490,646 of NC_139349.1, read as the reverse complement.
CCCTGGCGATGTACGCTGAATATATGTTAATTTGTTTGGTTTCAGAGGGATTATAAAGCAGGGACATGATGTGGAAAGTCAGCAAAATAGGTCACCTCGGGGTGCGAAACGGAGAAAAACCCTCTATATCGTTCATTTTCTAGGTGAGGTATTACACTATTGTACTCTTTCGGTGCCTCTCCATGGCCGCCTGGGTCAACTGGCTACATTTCTGAGTTTACGAAGAAATGGGACCTTGCCCTATTTCGTTTCCAAAAAGAATGCGAGACGTCTCTGAACAAGACCCTTTGGTTGTAAATAGATAATGCGGTGAACCTGACAAAGGAACCCGTATAGATTCACACGTGGGCCTCGTCCTCTAGCTTTTCGCGCGCTTTTGTGGCTACCGACGACACAGCACTGCTTCGTGCCTCTGTTTTGCTTCGGCGGAAGCACTTTTGTATCGCGAATAAATCGCCTGGGCCAACTGGTTTGCTGCAAGTGCACAGAAAGCTAGAGGAGCGTCTGCTCCGGGGACGTCCGGACGGTTTACATTTCGCCGCCATGCGAGAAATGCGGCGCTGACAACGCTCGGCGAAACTTCAGCTCTCTGTACTACCTCTACAGCTGGAACTTGATAAAGACGACGTTATTTACTGCTCAGCATGGCAGTGTGTTGCAGCTTTACAGGAGTTGAGATAGACTGTAGCAATAGCATAGTGCTCTCTTGCCTGGGCACTGCGATGAAGAAGTTGATAGCGCGAGATGAAGCCGGAGACAGCGCGAGATAAAGCAACAAGCGGCGCACGAGCACGTGGCGCCATCTGCGGAACGCATCAGTTAGTAGGTGCAGCAATAAAGCGAAATGGCGCTAAGCTTGCGAATGAACAGAGTAGAGATAACGCTCGAACAGTGGCAGCAGCGATCATCTGAAGTGAAGTCCTGCCAGGCATTCCTCCGTTTACTATGGGGCCCGCACGACAAGCATATCTGCATCACTTCGCAGTGATGTTTAGTTTAGTGACTTCTTCACCCTTTTGCTCCCTTTTCTCGTTCTCAACTGTCTTCATCCCTCTTTCTATGAGCAGGGTACCAAACTCGTTTCTTATTCTGGCTACCATCCCCGCATTTGTTTCTTCTCCATTGCCACTGGTGAAAAGGCTTCCAGACATAACCATAGTAACAGCGATGATCGGCTATCAATGAATGTTTATCGTTATTTTTAATATTCTTCTGACCCATTTGTATCTGCAAGAACCACGGCTTCCTGCCAGTTTCTCATTGGTTATGCCAAAAATTTGTCTCGCTGCACTGTGCACGAGTGTGCCTCGGTGAATGACACCACGGCGAAGGAACATCGGCCAGCTGTGCGCGCTCGTGGCTCGAGAGCAGCGCAGCGGCAAACTCTTTCACCACGCGCAACAATGGGATCGGCGGAAGCTCAATAGCGCTATCCGGCTCGAACACGGGCTCTGCTGGTCTCGCCAGGCGCAACAATAGTGCCGTTTACGCGAACGCCACAAAGTGCGTGCGCCGGCGTCCATTGTCTGGGCGTTGCAGCGCTCAGCTTCGACGCGTCAAGGGCCGCACGAGTGGTTGTTTTAAAGGGAGCGCACAATGCGGCCACGTTTCCGCACCCGCCTTGGCGAGCTTTAATAACCTTCACATGCGGCACTCATAATGAATGGCGCGTAGCAGCCGGCTGCTAAAGCCTCGGAGCGAACCAGCCGGCCTTTATGACAGAAAAGAAAATAACTTGGTCTCCAGTGAGCTAATGGGACACGTACGCTTCAGAATTAAAAAACATTTCTAGAGGCTCCCGCTCTCGGAATCTTGAGCGATTAACTTTTTTCAGTGTTCGGTTTGAGAAGCCTAAAAATAAAATGATCTACACTGCATCTGCTGCTGCGGATTTCTGCCCTAAAAATGAGAATACAATATAGAATGCTAGCGCAGAAAAATGAAACGCCACAAATAAGAAGAACAATGAAAGGACGTCTTTAAAATAGTACTTCGAAACATCAGTGCGAGATATCCAATTTGTTCGAATAGAGAGACTACAATACTTCGGCGTAAATGTGCGGCAATTGAGCACGTATGGCTGGCGCAGAATTGACCGTGTGCTCAAATGCTTGAACCGCTCGCTAGCTGCTCACTGCCAAGGTAGCTTTCACTCCAAGATGCCCACACTGCCTATTGTACCAGTCCGCAGTGCGCTTTGAAAGCTGGCAAAATCTGTTAAGGTATGCGCGTGTAAAACCTGATGTCCGATGTTATCAAATCCTTTTAGAGAGGGGGGATGGAGGAAGGTCCCTTTGTTAGCTTCGTGTAACAAATGTATACGTACCAGCGTACAGTTATTTGCATGCGATCACTTTTCTCTCTCTTACCAAGGGCGATTGGCTCAACTTCTGTGTAGGCGTTAAGGACCGCGCATACCCAGATAAAACTGCATCTATGAGACACGCATACAGCGTCTCTGCTCCGGTACGTCATTTGTCATTGCTCGTGGAAGGGTCATGATGAATTTTGGAGCACCTGGGCGAAGGTCAAGCTTTGTTGCCAATTTTAAAGGTTAGAAGGGTTTTTTAAAACAGCAGCAATACTGCCTGCGTCTCGAGTTTTGACACCGACCAATCGAGTCGATTCACGTGTTGGCCGAGTTGGCTAAAATATGAAGCACCCAAGGCGGGCTTCCCGCTACTCCTAATTCTCTTCTACTCCAGACGCCAAGACCGAGCTCGAGATGTACAAGCTCGAAAGCCCAGGTGCACATTTCGTGTTCCACGTGACGCTTGCCTTATAATTGCTCGTGTCACAAAGGTGCCCCAAACGTCTAGCACAGTTCAAACCTTGGGACGAGATGGCGTGATTACTGTAGGAGTTCTTCGTTGGAAGCAATGGGCAGTTTAGTAGTGCTACTGCAATAGTTCATGCCTAAAAGAAAGAAATTAGCCTGTTCCTGTGAAAGCAAAAAAAAAAAAAAAAACAAAAAAGTTGATATCCCTCTGTTCCTTTGTAAATGGGTCGGGATGAGCGAATTGATAGCGAACACAGCCACAGAACTATCTTAGACTTTAATCAACCAAATGATCAAGCAAGATTTCCGAAAGGCTACTCTTCTATCGATCACATCTACACTATCAAACAGGTAATGGAAAAGTGCTCGAAATATAACCAGCCCCAATACATAGCAATCATTCACTATGAGAAAGCATTTGACTCGATCGGAACCTCAGCAGTAATGCAGGCATTGCGAGATCAGGGTGTAGCTGAGCCATATGTGAAAGTACTGGAAGATATCTACAGTGGCTGCACAGTAACCATAGTTCAACTTCTGCATAAAGAAAGTGATAAAATTCCAATTAAGAAAGGTGTTAAGCAAACACTATCTCGCGAGTGCTGTTGACAGCTAGCTTATAAAGTATATTCAAAGACATGGAATGGGAGCAGTTAGGCATCAGGCTCGACGGAGATTATCTCAGTAATTTTCGATTCGCTGAGGACATTGCCTTGTTAAGTAACTCAGGGGATTAATTGCAACTAATGATTAATGATCTAGACAGGAGAGGCAGAAAGGTAGGTCTAAAAAATTATATGCAGACGACTAACCTAGTGTTGAACAGCCTATGAAAAGAACAGCAGTTTGAAATAGGTAAGGAAGCGCTTGAATTGGTAGGCGAATATGTCTAGTTAGGAAAGGTAACGAACGCAGATCAGGACCAGGAAAGGAAAATACCTGGGTTCCTAAGAGTAGAATCGGATTGGCATAGAGTGCATTTTGAAGGTACACAAACATTATGACTAGCTGCTTACCGGTGTCACTCAAGGGGAAAGTGTATAAGAGTTGCATCCTACCGGTACTTGCCTATGGGGCTGAAACATGGAGGTTAACGAAATGGGTTCTACTCAAGTTTTGGACAACGCAGATAGCTATGGAAAAAAAAAGGTAGGTTTAAAGTTAAGAGAGAGGAAGCGTGCAGAGTGGGTCAGAGAAATAACTTAAGTCACTGACATTCTAATTGAAATTAAAAAGAAGAAATGGGCTCTAATGGTAACCAATTGGATTCCAAGGGAAGGTAAGCGTAGCAGGGCGAGGCAGGAAATAAATGGGTGGAAGAAGTTAAGACGTTTCTAGGGGTGAAGTGGATGCAGCGAGCACAGGACCGAGTTATTTGGAGGAAAATGGGAGAGGCATTCGTCCTGCATTGGATATAGTCCTACTGATGATGATGATAATGATGATACAGTTTTCAGCAGATATGTACAAACTTTGCATCCATAGCCCTGGATTATAGCTTACCTGTAGAGGCGACAAGAAAAGAAAATAAAGAAATATATATTAAAGAAAACAATAGCAGTGATATTGCTAATAACACACATAAGAATAAATCACTGTTTTGCTTAATTTTTATTATTCGATTCAGCTCGTTTTTGCGATATGGATTAATTATGGCCCAGAGACTCAGCAGGACGATCCATATGCTAAATGAACATATGGGAATGAAAGCCTACCTAGCCCTATTAAAGGAATGAAAAAATTACCCCCAAACAGGGATGTTTATTCACTGAATGTGGGTGACAATGAGAGTGCATTGCCGCCTTTGAGATATCCGTTCCATGGGGAGGTGGTCAAACCTACAATGTGATCCGCTCTTAAAGACATCCTTGTACATGCACCCCCGACCATTGTGTGGCGCAGGTCGCAACTAGCAGTTCTTAGCTAGCTCTCATGCTGGATCAAACGCGATTATCCCCGCACTTAGTTTGGTGGCGGTCACAAGCTGACTCACATATAGAGCGGAAGTTACGGGATCTCCCCGCTCCTCCGAGCATGCTTCGACATGGCTCTCCGGGGCAGTGACTGGCCAGCGCGCGTCCTTGACTATGGGCCGCAGCGCAACCAGCCGAAAGTATAAAAAGGCAGACCGCAGCACGACCGCGGCAGTGCACTCTAAGGAGATTCAGTCCTCCGGGCCACTCTCGCGGCCTCTCGCTCTGGGAAAGTGTATTCTGTTTTTCACCGAGCCCACGATCAACTCATCGTTTCTCCTCTACATGTACGGGCACCGCTAGCGATCAACTCTGCGACTAAGACGCCCCATCGAACAAGAAAGCCGTGAGAATTCCTTTTTGCCACAGACTGTCGGTTATGTCGGCTAATGGAATATCAATTTCGCCTTTGTTTAAACCTTGATCTGGCTAAGTATTTTACACTGTTTTCTGTGTAACTCTTGTCCCTACTTACTATATCTGGAATACTTGCTTTCTTATTTTATAGTCTTCTTTTATCGCAGTGTTTGTTCATTGTCGGTTTTTCTTCTTGTCATTTACCGAGTCGTTTTTTATCACTATCGTTTAGTGGCGTTTTCCTTTTTTTTTGTTCTATTATTATGCAGTATAATTTGGACTACTAGATATGAATATCCAATTGTTTGTAAAAAAAAATGACTTTCTTGAAATTGTTTCTGAATCACACACCGACACACGTACTTCACATGTTGACCAGCCTCTGTTTCCTCAAGCTCCATAGATGTACGGCGGATAACTGTAAAGGGGATCCCGCGCCTCTGTTGACCGTGAAGGCGGAGGATTGGGACATAATTGGCGTCCGCGAACAGGACTGGCCAACGAAGTGTCGGTGAAGGAGAGAGAGGTAGGTGGAAAGTTTTTGTTTTTAGTGTTGTGTCCTAGCACTGTATAGCGCTTCCCACCTAAGATGACCAAAGCAGAGTTAGAATGAGTTGTTGAGTATGGCCGAACTTTTGGCTTTGAGGGTCAAGAGCTGCTCAAATGGGTAGATCAGGAGCGAGCCCGTCTCAGAGAAGAACGCAATGAGGAACGTGCGAGACGGAAAGAAAAGGCAGAACCAGAGTCGCAGAAGGCCCACGAACAGTCTAAACTCCGGATGGCGGCGATGAAGAAAGGAAAGGAAAAGAAAGACGAGATCTATCTAATAGTCCGGTAATAGCACCCGAGCGACAATTAAGATCAGAAACGGGAGAAGGTCAAGTTGCTCGGCCCGAACGCATAAGCCCGCATAAGCTGATGCTGGTTGTAATTGAAGGCAGGGACGACCTTGACGCTTACCTCATGCGTTTTGAGCGCGTCGCTGAGAGTCACGTTGGACTAGCGACAAGTGGGCTACAGATCTTCGTCTGGTTTCAAGCGGCGAAGCGCTCAGCGTTTTAGTTGCTTGTCTGCGTCCGAATGCTTGTACTACAATAAGCTCCGGCAGGCACTCATGATTCGCTTCTGTATGACAGAGGAAGGGTTCGGAGAAAAATTCAGATCTGCTAGTCCCCAGAACGGGGAAACGTGTTCACAGTTCGTTACGCGCCTACAGAATTTCCTAGAAAAAGGATAAAGTTGCCGCACACAAAGAAAGAGTGCGCAGATCTCTTTAACCCTTATTCTAAGGGAACAGTTCCTGTCTAATTGCGTCACACCACTACAAATATTTTTGTAAGAAGAAGGCCACATCCCTTTCAGAAACAGTAGCAAGGGCAGAAAAGTATGTGGAGGCTCATGGCTGGTCGAACTTCGGAAAGCGAAAAACCCCGAAAAGCAAGGCACAAAACCCCATCTCCAAGACTACAGCGAGAAAGGGAACGCTACTTCAATAATCGGACGCGAAGAGCAGCGATGAAAAGGAATGTTTTATTTGTGCACGCACGGGACACCGCCACGAAAATTGCCTGGCCGCCACCTCTGCCGGATAGGGACCGCCCAAGAAATGCTACAACTGCGGCAAGCCAGGTCATCCAAGCTGGAGATGTTGGGCAAATGGGGCCTCAAAACAGAGAGAGGAAAATCGGGAGTCGGCTGCAATATTAATTGAGAACGGATTCCTAGAACTTAAGGACGGAGGGAAGATCCCCGTCATCAACGCCAGTTTCACCAGTAAGGAATGCGCAGTCAGGGGAATGCTTACCTGTCGTAGCCGGCATGACTGGAGACCCGACAGTTCGAGTCCTGAGAGACACAGGCTGCAACACGGTGGTGTTAAGTAAGGACTTAGTACGGAATGAAGATATCGCCGATACGAAGTCTCTAGTTTACTTACTTCACCGCTCGGTCCTAATATTCCTAGAAGCTTGGGTCTATGTCTAAACTCCGTACTTTAAGGGACAACTTCGCGCTAAGTGTATTGAGAATCCAGTATATTATTTGGTGCTGGGAAATGTGGAAGGTAGTAGGCCAGCACAAGCTGACTCACATATAGAGCGGAAGTTACGGGATCTCCCCGCTCCTCCGAGCATGCTTCGACATGGCTCTCCGGGGCAGTGACTGGCCAGCGCGCGTCCTTGACTATGGGCCGCAGCGCAACCAGCCGAAAGTATAAAAAGGCAGACCGCAGCACGACCGCGGCAGTGCGCTCTAAGGAGATTCAGTCCTCCGGGCCACTCTCGCGGCCTCTCGCTCTGGGAAAGTGTATTCTGTTTTTCACCGAGCCCACGATCAACTCATCGTTTCTCCTCTACATGTACGGGCACCGCTAGCGATCAACTCTGCGACTAAGACGCCCCATCGAACAAGAAAGCCGTGAGAATTCCTTTTTGCCACAGACTGTCGGTTATGTCGGCTAATGGAATATCAATTTCGCCTTTGTTTAAACCTTGATCTGGCTAAGTATTTTACACTGTTTTCTGTGTAACTCTTGTCCCTACTTACTATATCTGGAATACTTGCTTTCTTATTTTATAGTCTTCTTTTATCACAGTGTTTGTTCATTGTCGGTTTTTCTTCTTGTCATTTACCGAGTCGTTTTTTATCACTATCGTTTAGTGGCGTTTTCCTTTTTTTTGTTCTATTATTATGCAGTATAATTTGGACTACTAGATATGAATATCCAATTGTTTGTAAAAAAAAAATGTGTTTCTTGAAATTGTTTCTGAATCACACACCGACACACGTACTTCACATGTTGACCAGCCTCTGTTTCCTCAAGCTCCATAGATGTACGGCGGATAACTGTAAAGGGGATCCCGCGCCTCTGTTGACCGTGAAGGCGGGGGATTGGGACATAATTGGCGTCCGCGAACAGGACTGGCCAACGAAGTGTCGGTGAAGGAGAGAGAGGTAGGTGGAAAGTTTTTGTTTTTAGTGTTGTGTCCTAGCACTGTATAGCGCTTCCCACCTAAGATGACCAAAGCAGAGTTAGAATGAGTTGTTGAGTATGGCCGAACTTTTGGCTTTGAGGGTCAAGAGCTGCTCAAATGGGTAGATCAGGAGCGAGCCCGTCTCAGAGAAGAACGCAATGAGGAACGTGCGAGACGGAAAGAAAAGGCAGAACTAGAGTCGCAGAAGGCCCACGAACAGTCTAAACTCCGGATGGCGGCGATGAAGAAAGAAAAGGAAAAGAAAGACGAGATCTATCTAATAGTCCGGTAATAGCACCCGAGCGACAATTAAGATCAGAAACGGGAGAAGGTCAAGTTGCTCGGCCCGAACGCATAAGCCCGCATAAGCTGATGCTGGTTGTAATTGAAGGCAGGGACGACCTTGACGCTTACCTCATGCGTTTTGAGCGCGTCGCTGAGAGTCACGTTGGACTAGCGACAAGTGGGCTACAGATCTTCGTCTGTTTTCAAGCGGCGAAGCGCTCAGCGTTTTAGTTGCTTGTCTGCGTCCGAATGCTTGTACTACAATAAGCTCCGGCAGGCACTCATGATTCGCTTCTGTATGACAGAGGAAGGGTTCGGAGAAAAATTCAGATCTGCTAGTCCCCAGAACGGGGAAACGTGTTCACAGTTCGTTACGCGCCTACAGAATTTCCTAGAAAAAGGATAAAGTTGCCGCACACAAAGAAAGAGTGCGCAGATCTCTTTAACCCTTATTCTAAGGAAACAGTTCCTGTCTAATTGCGTCACACCACTACAAATATTTTTGTAAGAAGAAGGCCACATCCCTTTCAGAAACAGTAGCAAGGGCAGAAAAGTATGTGGAGGCTCATGGCTGGTCGAACTTCGGAAAGCGAAAAACCCCGAAAAGCAAGGCACAAAACCCCATCTCCAAGACTACAGCGAGAAAGGGAACGCTACTTCAATAATCGGACGCGAAGAGCAGCGATGAAAAGGAATGTTTTATTTGTGCACGCACGGGACACCGCCACGAAAATTGCCTGGCCGCCACCTCTGCCGGATAGGGACCGCCCAAGAAATGCCACAAATGCGGCAAGCCAGGTCATCCAAGCTGGAGATGTTGGGCAAATGGGGCCTCAAAACAGAGAGAGGAAAATCGGGAGTCGGCTGCAATATTAATTGAGAACGGATTCCTAGAACTTAAGGACGGAGGGAAGATCCCCGTCATAAACGCCAGTTTCACCAGTAAGGAATGCGCAGTCAGGGGAATGCTTACCTGTCGTAGCCGGCATGACTGGAGACCCGACAGTTCGAGTCCTGAGAGACACAGGCTGCAACACGGTGGTGTTAAGTAAGGACTTAGTACGGAATGAAGATATCGCCGATACGAAGTCTCTAGTTTACTTACTTCACCGCTCGGTCCTAATATTCCTAGAAGCTTGGGTCTATGTCTAAACTCCGTACTTTAAGGGACAACTTCGCGCTAAGTGTATTGAGAATCCAGTATATTATTTGGTGCTGGGAAATGTGGAAGGTAGTAGGCCAGCACAAGCTGACTCACATATAGAGCGGAAGTTACGGGATCTCCCCGCTCCTCCGAGCATGCTTCGACATGGCTCTCCGGGGCAGTGACTGGCCAGCGCGCGTCCTTGACTATGGGCCGCAGCGCAACGAGCCGAAAGTATAAAAAGGCAGACCGCAGCACGACCGCGGCAGTGCGCTCTAAGGAGATTCAGTCCTCCGGGCCACTCTCGCGGCCTCTCGCTCTGGGAAAGTGTATTCTGTTTTTCACCGAGCCCACGATCAACTCATCGTTTCTCCTCTACATGTACGGGCACCGCTAGCGATCAACTCTGCGACTAAGACGCCCCATCGAACAAGAAAGCCGTGAGAATTCCTTTTTGCCACAGACTGTCGGTTATGTCGGCTAATGGAATATCAATGTTTAAACCTTGATCTGGCTAAGTATTTTACACTGTTTTCTGTGTAACTCTTGTCCCTACTTACTATATCTGGAATACTTGCTTTCTTATTTTATAGTCTTCTTTTATCACAGTGTTTGTTCATTGTCGGTTTTTCTTCTTGTCATTTACCGAGTCGTTTTTTATCACTATCGTTTAGTGGCGTTTTCCTTTTTTTTGTTCTATTATTATGCAGTATAATTTGGACTACTAGATATGAATATCCAATTGTTTGTAAAAAAAAATGTGTTTCTTGAAATTGTTTCTGAATCACACACCGACACACGTACTTCACATGTTGACCAGCCTCTGTTTCCTCAAGCTCCATATATGTACGGCGGATAACTGTAAAGGGGATCCCGCGCCTCTGTTGACCGTGAAGGCGGGGGATTGGGACATAATTGGCGTCCGCGAACAGGACTGGTCAACGAAGTGTCGGTGAAGGAGAGAGAGGTAGGTGGAAAGTTTTTGTTTTTAGTGTTGTGTCCTAGCACTGTATAGCGCTTCCCACCTAAGATGACCAAAGCAGAGTTAGAATGAGTTGTTGAGTATGGCCGAACTTTTGGCTTTGAGGGTCAAGAGCTGCTCAAATGGGTAGATCAGGAGCGAGCCCGTCTCAGAGAAGAACGCAATGAGGAACGTGCGAGACGGAAAGAAAAGGCAGAACTAGAGTCGCAGAAGGCCCACGAACAGTCTAAACTCCGGATGGCGGCGATGAAGAAAGAAAAGGAAAAGAAAGACGAGATCTATCTAATAGTCCGGTAATAGCACCCGAGCGACAATTAAGATCAGAAACGGGAGAAGGTCAAGTTGCTCGGCCCGAACGCATAAGCCCGCATAAGCTGATGCTGGTTGTAATTGAAGGCAGGGACGACCTTGACGCTTACCTCATGCGTTTTGAGCGCGTCGCTGAGAGTCACGTTGGACTAGCGACAAGTGGGCTACAGATCTTCGTCTGTTTTCAAGCGGCGAAGCGCTCAGCGTTTTAGTTGCTTGTCTGCGTCCGAATGCTTGTACTACAATAAGCTCCGGCAGGCACTCATGATTCGCTTCTGTATGACAGAGGAAGGGTTCGGAGAAAAATTCAGATCTGCTAGTCCCCAGAACGGGGAAACGTGTTCACAGTTCTTTACGCGCCTACAGAATTTCCTAGAAAAAGGATAAAGTTGCCGCACACAAAGAAAGAGTGCGCAGATCTCTTTAACCCTTATTCTAAGGGAACAGTTCCTGTCTAATTGCGTCACACCACTACAAATATTTATGTAAGAAGAAGGCCACATCCCTTTCAGAAACAGTAGCAAGGGCAGAAAAGTATGTGGAGGCTCATGGCTGGTCGAACTTCGGAAAGCGAAAAACCCCGAAAAGCAAGGCACAAAACCCCATCTCCAAGACTACAGCGAGAAAGGGAACGCTACTTCAATAATCGGACGCGAAGAGCAGCGATGAAAATGAATGTTTTATTTGTGCACGCACGGGACACCGCCACGAAAATTGCCTGGCCGCCACCTCTGCCGGATAGGGACCGCCCAAGAAATGCCACAAATGCGGCAAGCCAGGTCATTCAAGCTGGAGATGTTGGGCAAATGGGGCCTCAAAACAGAGAGAGGAAAATCGGGAGTCGGCTGCAATATTAATTGAGAACGGATTCCTAGAACTTAAGGACGGAGGGAAGATCCCCGTCATCAACGCCAGTTTCACCAGTAAGGAATGCGCAGTCAGGGGAATGCTTACCTGTCGTAGCCGGCATGACTGGAGACCCGACAGTTCGAGTCCTGAGAGACACAGGCTGCAACACGGTGGTGTTAAGTAAGGACTTAGTACGGAATGAAGATATCGCCGATACGAAGTCTCTAGTTTACTTACTTCACCGCTCGGTCCTAATATTCCTAGAAGCTTGGGTCTATGTCTAAACTCCGTACTTTAAGGGACAACTTCGCGCTAAGTGTATTGAGAATCCAGTATATTATTTGGTGCTGGGAAATGTGGAAGGTAGTAGGCCAGCAGACGACCGCGATCCAAACTGGCACAAGGCAAAAGAAAGCGAGTCTATTAAGTCCAGTGAAGTAAGTGTTGGAGAGTTAGCATCTGACACGAGAGCACCGCAGCCCTTTCGAATGCCACTGAAGCTTGCCCGGTAGTGATTAGAGCGCAGGCATGAAGAGAAAAAATTGCTGAAAAGGCTTAAAGTCCTGTAAGGGCTCCCTAGTGTATGCCGCGAAAAGTTGGTTCAAGGCGCGCCATACGATTGAATCAGCGACCTTACGCTCGTGATTCAATCGTATGGCGCGCCGCAATCGAACGAGAGAAAGGGCAGTCACCAGTTTTTCATTGCTAACGGCGTCCTTAAGAGGAGATACGTCGCCGAGTCCGGCAGGGAGTACACTTAAGTTGTTGTGCCCCAAAAGTACAGATCAGCTATTCTCAAGCTGGCACACGATGGGTTGATGGGAGGCTACCAAGGCGCGGAGAAAACTCTACTGAAGCTGCAGACATAATTCTTCTGGTCCGCAATGCAGGCTGACGCTAAGCGGTTCGTTGCCTCTTGCGATCTATGCCAACGCACAACTCCAAAGAGTCACACCACACGAGCGTCTTTGGTCCGAGTTCCCGTCATTGAGACCCCGTTTCAGAGGGTGGCGATCGACATTGTTGGCCCACTCAACGCGACGTTCACTCAAGGCAACCGGTACATCCTGGCCATGGTGAATTATGCCACTCGGGACCCTGATGCAGTCGCACTTCCTAGCATCGGGACCGAAAGGGTAGCCGAAGCTCTTGTCGTAACGTTTTCCCGTGTAGGAGGGCCCAGAGAGGTCCTCACTGACAGGGACACTAATTTTACGTCTGAAGTAATGAAAGAGATTAACCGTTTGTTTTCGGTAAAAGAGCTACATACATTTCCCTACCACCCGATAGCGAACGGCCTAGTCAAAAAGATTAACCGCACGCTTAAACAAATGCTGAAGCACATGTGTCAGGAGAGACCGACCAATTCGGATTGCTACCTGGCTCTACTTCTGTTCGCATACAGGGAAGGGGAAGTATCCCGATAAAGCTTCGGCTTTTCCCCACTCGAACTCTTATATGGGCGAAATGTTCATAGGCCTGTGGCTGTCTTAAGTGATCCTTGGACTAATGCAACCATCGCTGGCGAGTTGCGAACTACGTAGGAGTATGTCCTTGCTCTACGGGACAGACTGGAGAATACGTGTAAACTTGCCCACGAAGAGGTACCTGGCTCCACTTCTGTTCGCATACAGGGAAGTACCCCGATAAAGCTTCGGCTTTTCCCCACTCGAACTCTTATATGGGCGAAATGTTCGTAGGCCTGTTGCTGTCCTAATGATCTTTGGACTAATGCAACCATCGCTGACTAGTTGCGAACTACAAATGAGTATGTCCGTGCTCTAGGGGACAGACTGGAGAATACGTGTAAACTTGCCCACGAAGAGCTACCTGGCTCCACTTCTCTTCACATACAGGGAAGTACCCCGATAAAGCCTCAGCTTTTCCCCATTCGAACTCTTATATGGGTGAAATGTTCGTAGGCCTGTTGCTGTACTAAGAGATCTTTGGACTAATGAAACCATCGCTGACTAGTTGCGAACTACGTAGGAGTATGTCCTTGCTCTACGGGACAGACTGGAGAATACGTGTAAACTTGCCCACGAAGAGCTACCTGGCTCCACATCTCTTCACATACAGGGAAGTACCCCGATAAAGCCTCGGCTTTTCGCCATTCGAACTCTTATATGGGAGAAATGTGCGTAGGCCTGTTGCTGTACTAAGAGATCTTTGGCCTAATGCAACGATCGCTGACGAGTTGCGAACTACGCAGGAGTATGTCCGTGCTCTACGGGACAGACTGGAGAATACGTGTAAACTTGCCCACGAAGAGCTACCTGGCTCCACTTCTGTTCACATACAGGGAAGTATCCCGATAAAGCTTCGGCTTTTCCCCACTCGAACTCTTATATGGGCGAAATGTTCATAGGCCTGTGGCTGTCCTAAGTGATCCTTGGACTAATGCAACCATCGCTGACGAGTTGCGAACTACGTAGGAGTATGTCCTTGCTCTACGGGACAGACTGGAGAATACGTGTAAACTTGCCCACGAAGAGGTACCTGGCTCCACTTCTGTTCACATACAGGGAAGTACCCCGATAAAGCCTCGGCTTTTCGCCATTCGAACTCTTATATGGGAGAAATGTGCGTAGGCCTGTTGCTGTACTAAGAGATCTTTGGCCTAATGCAACCATCGCTGACTAGTTGCGAACTACATAGGAGTATGTCCGTGCTATACGGGACAGACTGGAGAATACGTGTAAACTTGCCCACGAAGAGCTACCTGGCTCCACTTCTGTTCACATACAGGGAAGTACCCAGATAAAGCCTCGGCTTTTCCCCACTCGAACTCTTATATGGGCGACATGTTCGTAGGCCTGTTGCTGTCCTAAGAGATCTTTGGACTAATGCAACCATCGCTGACTAGTTGCGAACTACATAGGAGTATGTCCGTGCTCTACGGGACAGACTGGAGAATACGTGTAAACTTGCCCACGAAGAGCTACCTGGCTCCACTTCTGTTCACATACAGGGAAGTACCCCGATAAAGCCTCAGCTTTTCCCCATTCGAACTCTTATATGGGCGAAATGTTCGTAGGCCTGTTGCTGTACTAAGAGATCTTTGGCCTAATGCAACCATCGCTGACGAGTTGCGAACTACGTAGGAGTATGTCCTTGCTCTACGGGACAGACTGGAGAATACGTGTAAACTTGCCCACGAAGAGGTACCTGGCTCCACTTCTGTTCACATACAGGGAAGTACCCCGATAAAGCCTCGGCTTTTCGCCATTCGAACTCTTATATGGGAGAAATGTGCGTAGGCCTGTTGCTGTACTAAGAGATCTTTGGCCTAATGCAACCATCGCTGACTAGTTGCGAACTACATAGGAGTATGTCCGTGCTCTACGGGACAGACTGGAGAATACGTGTAAACTTGCCCACGAAGAGCTACCTGGCTCCACTTCTGTTCACATACAGGGAAGTACCCCGATAAAGCCTCGGCTTTTCCCCACTCGAACTCTTACATGGGCGAAATGTTCGTAGGCCTGTTGCTGTCCTAAGAGATCTTTGGACTAATGCAACCATCGCTGACTAGTTGCGAACTACATAGGAGTATGTCCGTGCTCTACGGGACAGACTGGAGAATACGTGTAAACTTGCCCACGAAGAGCTACCTGGCTCCACTTCTGTTCACATACAGGGCAGTACCCCGATAAAGCCTCAGCTTTTCCCCATTCGAACTCTTATATGGGCGAAATGTTCGTAGGCCTGTTGCTGTACTAAGAGATCTTTGGCCTAATGCAACCATCGCTGACGAGTTGCGAACTACATAGGAGTATGTCCGTGCTCTACGGGACAGACTGGAGAATACGTGTAAACTTGCCCACGAAGAGCTACCTGGCTCCACTTCTGTTCACATACAGGGAAGTACCCCGATAAAGCCTCGGCTTTTCCCCACTCGAACTCTCATATGGGCGAAATGTTCGTAGGCCTGTTGCTGTCCTAAGAGATCTTTGGACTAATGCAACCATCGCTGACTAGTTGCGAACTACATAGGAGTATGTCCGTGCTCTACGGGACAGACTGGAGAATACGTGTAAACTTGCCCACGAAGAGCTACCTGGCTCCACTTCTGTTCACATACAGGGAAGTACCCCGATAAAGCCTCAGCTTTTCCCCATTCGAACTCTTATATGGGCGAAATGTTCGTCGGCCTGTTGCTGTACTAAGAGATCTTTGGCCTAATGCAACGATCGCTGACGAGTTGCGAACTACGTAGGAGTATGTCCGTGCTCTACGGGACAGACTGGAGAATACGTGTAAACTTGCCCACGAAGAGCTACCTGGCTCCACTTCTGTTCACATACAGGGAAGTACCCCGATAAAGCCTCGGCTTTTCGCCATTCGAACTCTTATATGGGAGAAATGTGCGTAGGCCTGTTGCTGTACTAAGAGATCTTTGGCCTAATGCAACCATCGCTGACTAGTTGCGAACTACATAGGAGTATGTCCGTGCTCTACGGGACAGACTGGAGAATGCGTGTAAACTTGCCCACGAAGAGCTACCTGGCTCCACTTCTGTTCACATACAGGGAAGTATCCCGATAAAGCTTCGGCTTTTCCCCACTCGAACTCTTATATGGGCGAAATGTTCATAGGCCTGTGGCTGTCCTAAGTGATCCTTGGACAAATGCATACATCGCTGACGAGTTGCGAACTACGTAGGAGTATGTCCTTGCTCTACGGGACAGACTGGAGAATACGTGTAAACTTGCCCACGAAGAGGTACCTGGCTCCACTTCTGTTCACATACAGGGAAGTACCCCGATAAAGCCTCGGCTTTTCGCCATTCGAACTCTTATATGGGAGAAATGTGCGTAGGCCTGTTGCTGTACTAAGAGATCTTTGGCCTAATGCAACCATCGCTGACTAGTTGCGAACTACATAGGAGTATGTCCGTGCTCTACGGGACAGACTGGAGAATACGTGTAAACTTGCCCACGAAGAGCTACCTGGCTCCACTTCTGTTCACATACAGGGAAGTACCCAGATAAAGCCTCGGCTTTTCCCCATTCGAACTCTTATATGAGCGAAATGTTCGTAGGACTGTTGCTGTCCTAAGAGATCTTTGGACTAATGCAACCATCGCTGACTAGTTGCGAACTACATAGGAGTATGTCCGTGCTCTACGGGACAGACTGGAGAATACGTGTAAACTTGCCCACGAAGAGCTACCTGGCTCCACTTCTGTTCACATACAGGGCAGTACCCCGATAAAGCCTCAGCTTTTCCCCATTCGAACTCTTATATGGGCGAAATGTTCGTAGGCCTGTTGCTGTACTAAGAGATCTTTGGCCTAATGCAACCATCGCTGACGAGTTGCGAACTACATAGGAGTATGTCCGTGCTCTACGGGACAGACTGGAGAATACGTGTAAACTTGCCCACGAAGAGCTACCTGGCTCCACTTCTGTTCACATACAGGGAAGTACCCCGATAAAGCCTCGGCTTTTCCCCACTCGAACTCTCATATGGGCGAAATGTTCGTAGGGTTGTTGCTGTCCTAAGAAATCTTTGGACTAATGCAACCATCGCTGACTAGTTGCGAACTACATAGGAGTATGTCCGTGCTCTACGGGACAGACTGGAGAATACGTGTAAACTTGCCCACGAAGAGCTACCTGGCTCCACTTCTGTTCACATACAGGGAAGTACCCCGATAAAGCCTCAGCTTTTCCCCATTCGAACTCTTATATGGGCGAAATGTTCGTAGGCCTGTTGCTGTACTAAGAGATCTTTGGCCTAATGCAACGATCGCTGACGAGTTGCGAACTACGTAGGAGTATGTCCGTGCTCTACGGGACAGACTGGAGAATACGTGTAAACTTGCCCACGAAGAGCTACCTGGCTCCACTTCTGTTCACATACAGGGAAGTACCCCGATAAAGCCTCGGCTTTTCGCCATTCGAACTCTTATATGGGAGAAATGTGCGTAGGCCTGTTGCTGTACTAAGAGATCTTTGGCCTAATGCAACCATCGCTGACTAGTTGCGAACTACATAGGAGTATGTCCGTGCTCTACGGGACAGACCGGAGAATACGTGTAAACTTGCCCACGAATAGCTACCTGGCTCCACTTCTGTTCACATACAGGGAAGTATCCCGATAAAGCTTCGGCTTTTACCCACTCGAACTCTTATATGGGCGAAATGTTCATAGGCCTGTGGCTGTCCTAAGTGATCCTTGGACTAATGCAACCATCGCTGACGAGTTGCGAACTACGTAGGAGTATGTCCTTGCTCTACGGGACAGACTGGAGAATACGTGTAAACTTGCCCACGAAGAGGTACCTGGCTCCACTTCTGTTCACATACAGGGAAGTACCCCGATAAAGCCTCGGCTTTTCGCCATTCGAACTCTTATATGGGAGAAATGTGCGTAGGCCTGTTGCTGTACTAAGAGATCTTTGGCCTAATGCAACCATCGCTGACTAGTTGCGAACTACATAGGAGTATGTCCGTGCTCTACGGGACAGACTGGAGAATACGTGTAAACTTGCCCACGAAGAGCTACCTGGCTCCACTTCTGTTCACATACAGGGAAGTACCCAGATAAAGCCTCGGCTTTTCACCACTCGAACTCTTATATGAGCGAAATGTTCGTAGGCCTGTTGCTGTCCTAAGAGATCTTTGGACTAATGCAACCATCGCTGACTAGTTGCGAACTACATAGGAGTATGTCCGTGCTCTACGGGACAGACTGGAGAATACGTGTAAACTTGCCCACGAAGAGCTACCTGGCTCCACTTCTGTTCACATACAGGGAAGTACCCCGATAAAGCCTCGGCTTTTCGCCATTCGAACTCTTATATGGGAGAAATGTGCGTAGGCCTGTTGCTGTACTAAGACATCTTTGGCCTAATGCAACCATCGCTGACTAGTTGCGAACTACATAGGAGTATGTCCGTGCTCTACGGGACAGACTGGAGAATACGTGTAAACTTGCCCACGAAGAGCTACCTGGCTCCACTTCTGTTCACATACAGGGAAGTACCCCGATAAAGCCTCGGCTTTTCCCCACTCGAACGCTTATATGGGCGAAATGTTCGTAGGCCTGTTGCTGTCCTAAGAGATCTTTGGACTAATGCAACCATCGCTGACTAGTTGCGAACTACATAGGAGTATGTCCGTGCTCTACGGGACAGACTGGAGAATACGTGTAAACTTGCCCACGAAGAGCTACCTGGCTCCACTTCTGTTCACATACAGGGCAGTACCCCGATAAAGCCTCAGCTTTTCCCCATTCGAACTCTTATATGGGCGAAATGTTCGTAGGCCTGTTGCTGTACTAAGAGATCTTTGGCCTAATGCAACCATCGCTGACGAGTTGCGAACTACATAGGAGTATGTCCGTGCTCTACGGGACAGACTGGAGAATACGTGTAAACTTGCCCACGAAGAGCTACCTGGCTCCACTTCTGTTCACATACAGGGAAGTACCCCGATAAAGCCTCAGCTTTTCGCCATTCGAACTCTTATATGGGCGAAATGTTCGTAGGCCTGTTGCTGTACTAAGAGATCTTTGGCCTAATGCAACCATCGCTGACGAGTTGCGAACTACGTAGGAGTAGGTCCTTGCTCTGCGGGACAGACTGGAGAATACGTGTAAACTTGCCCACGAAGAGGTACCTGGCTCCACTTCTGTTCACATACAGGGAAGTACCCCGATAAAGCCTCGGCTTTTCGCCATTCGAACTCTTATATGGGAGAAATGTGCGTAGGCCTGTTGCTGTACTAAGAGATCTTTGGCCTAATGCAACCATCGCTGACTAGTTGCGAACTACGTAGGAGTATGTCCTTGCTCTACGGGACAGACTGGAGAATACGTGTAAACTTGCCCACGAAGAGGTACCTGGCTCCACTTCTGTTCACATACAGGGAAGTACCCCGATAAAGCCTCGGCTTTTCGCCATTCGAACTCTTATATGGGAGAAATGTGCGTAGGCCTGTTGCTGTACTAAGAGATCTTTGGCCTAATGCAACCATCGCTGACTAGTTGCGAACTACATAGGAGTATGTCCGTGCTCTACGGGACAGACTGGAGAATACGTGTAAACTTGCCCACGAAGAGCTACCTGGCTCCACTTCTGTTCACATACAGGGAAGTACCCCGATAAAGCCTCGGCTTTTCCCCACTCGAACTCTTACATGGGCGAAATGTTCGTAGGCCTGTTGCTGTCCTAAGAGATCTTTGGACTAATGCAACCATCGCTGACTAGTTGCGAACTACATAGGAGTATGTCCGTGCTCTACGGGACAGACTGGAGAATACGTGTAAACTTGCCCACGAAGAGCTACCTGGCTCCACTTCTGTTCACATACAGGGCAGTACCCCGATAAAGCCTCAGCTTTTCCCCATTCGAACTCTTATATGGGCGAAATGTTCGTAGGCCTGTTGCTGTACTAAGAGATCTTTGGCCTAATGCAACCATCGCTGACGAGTTGCGAACTACATAGGAGTATGTCCGTGCTCTACGGGACAGACTGGAGAATACGTGTAAACTTGCCCACGAAGAGCTACCTGGCTCCACTTCTGTTCACATACAGGGAAGTACCCCGATAAAGCCTCGGCTTTTCCCCACTCGAACTCTCATATGGGCGAAATGTTCGTAGGCCTGTTGCTGTCCTAAGAGATCTTTGGACTAATGCAACCATCGCTGACTAGTTGCGAACTACATAGGAGTATGTCCGTGCTCTACGGGACAGACTGGAGAATACGTGTAAACTTGCCCACGAAGAGCTACCTGGCTCCACTTCTGTTCACATACAGGGAAGTACCCCGATAAAGCCTCAGCTTTTCCCCATTCGA
This sequence comes from Amblyomma maculatum, assembly GCF_055883805.1. NCBI lineage: Eukaryota > Metazoa > Arthropoda > Arachnida > Ixodida > Ixodidae > Amblyomma > Amblyomma maculatum. The sequence continues at coordinate 164,470,188 of NC_139349.1, read as the reverse complement.
ACTCTTATATGGGCGAAATGTTCGTCGGCCTGTTGCTGTACTAAGAGATCTTTGGCCTAATGCAACGATCGCTGACGAGTTGCGAACTACGTAGGAGTATGTCCGTGCTCTACGGGACAGACTGGAGAATACGTGTAAACTTGCCCACGAAGAGCTACCTGGCTCCACTTCTGTTCACATACAGGGAAGTACCCCGATAAAGCCTCGGCTTTTCGCCATTCGAACTCTTATATGGGAGAAATGTGCGTAGGCCTGTTGCTGTACTAAGAGATCTTTGGCCTAATGCAACCATCGCTGACTAGTTGCGAACTACATAGGAGTATGTCCGTGCTCTACGGGACAGACTGGAGAATGCGTGTAAACTTGCCCACGAAGAGCTACCTGGCTCCACTTCTGTTCACATACAGGGAAGTATCCCGATAAAGCTTCGGCTTTTCCCCACTCGAACTCTTATATGGGCGAAATGTTCATAGGCCTGTGGCTGTCCTAAGTGATCCTTGGACAAATGCATACATCGCTGACGAGTTGCGAACTACGTAGGAGTATGTCCTTGCTCTACGGGACAGACTGGAGAATACGTGTAAACTTGCCCACGAAGAGGTACCTGGCTCCACTTCTGTTCACATACAGGGAAGTACCCCGATAAAGCCTCGGCTTTTCGCCATTCGAACTCTTATATGGGAGAAATGTGCGTAGGCCTGTTGCTGTACTAAGAGATCTTTGGCCTAATGCAACCATCGCTGACTAGTTGCGAACTACATAGGAGTATGTCCGTGCTCTACGGGACAGACTGGAGAATACGTGTAAACTTGCCCACGAAGAGCTACCTGGCTCCACTTCTGTTCACATACAGGGAAGTACCCAGATAAAGCCTCGGCTTTTCCCCATTCGAACTCTTATATGAGCGAAATGTTCGTAGGACTGTTGCTGTCCTAAGAGATCTTTGGACTAATGCAACCATCGCTGACTAGTTGCGAACTACATAGGAGTATGTCCGTGCTCTACGGGACAGACTGGAGAATACGTGTAAACTTGCCCACGAAGAGCTACCTGGCTCCACTTCTGTTCACATACAGGGCAGTACCCCGATAAAGCCTCAGCTTTTCCCCATTCGAACTCTTATATGGGCGAAATGTTCGTAGGCCTGTTGCTGTACTAAGAGATCTTTGGCCTAATGCAACCATCGCTGACGAGTTGCGAACTACATAGGAGTATGTCCGTGCTCTACGGGACAGACTGGAGAATACGTGTAAACTTGCCCACGAAGAGCTACCTGGCTCCACTTCTGTTCACATACAGGGAAGTACCCCGATAAAGCCTCAGCTTTTCCCCATTCGAACTCTTATATGGGCGAAATGTTCGTAGGCCTGTTGCTGTACTAAGAGATCTTTGGCCTAATGCAACGATCGCTGACGAGTTGCGAACTACGTAGGAGTATGTCCGTGCTCTACGGGACAGACTGGAGAATACGTGTAAACTTGCCCACGAAGAGCTACCTGGCTCCACTTCTGTTCACATACAGGGAAGTACCCCGATAAAGCCTCGGCTTTTCGCCATTCGAACTCTTATATGGGAGAAATGTGCGTAGGCCTGTTGCTGTACTAAGAGATCTTTGGCCTAATGCAACCATCGCTGACTAGTTGCGAACTACATAGGAGTATGTCCGTGCTCTACGGGACAGACCGGAGAATACGTGTAAACTTGCCCACGAATAGCTACCTGGCTCCACTTCTGTTCACATACAGGGAAGTATCCCGATAAAGCTTCGGCTTTTCCCCACTCGAACTCTTATATGGGCGAAATGTTCATAGGCCTGTGGCTGTCCTAAGTGATCCTTGGACTAATGCAACCATCGCTGACGAGTTGCGAACTACGTAGGAGTATGTCCTTGCTCTACGGGACAGACTGGAGAATACGTGTAAACTTGCCCACGAAGAGGTACCTGGCTCCACTTCTGTTCACATACAGGGAAGTACCCCGATAAAGCCTCGGCTTTTCGCCATTCGAACTCTTATATGGGAGAAATGTGCGTAGGCCTGTTGCTGTACTAAGAGATCTTTGGCCTAATGCAACCATCGCTGACTAGTTGCGAACTACATAGGAGTATGTCCGTGCTCTACGGGACAGACTGGAGAATACGTGTAAACTTGCCCACGAAGAGCTACCTGGCTCCACTTCTGTTCACATACAGGGAAGTACCCAGATAAAGCCTCGGCTTTTCACCACTCGAACTCTTATATGAGCGAAATGTTCGTAGGCCTGTTGCTGTCCTAAGAGATCTTTGGACTAATGCAACCATCGCTGACTAGTTGCGAACTACATAGGAGTATGTCCGTGCTCTACGGGACAGACTGGAGAATACGTGTAAACTTGCCCACGAAGAGCTACCTGGCTCCACTTCTGTTCACATACAGGGAAGTACCCCGATAAAGCCTCGGCTTTTCGCCATTCGAACTCTTATATGGGAGAAATGTGCGTAGGCCTGTTGCTGTACTAAGACATCTTTGGCCTAATGCAACCATCGCTGACTAGTTGCGAACTACATAGGAGTATGTCCGTGCTCTACGGGACAGACTGGAGAATACGTGTAAACTTGCCCACGAAGAGCTACCTGGCTCCACTTCTGTTCACATACAGGGAAGTACCCCGATAAAGCCTCGGCTTTTCCCCACTCGAACGCTTATATGGGCGAAATGTTCGTAGGCCTGTTGCTGTCCTAAGAGATCTTTGGACTAATGCAACCATCGCTGACTAGTTGCGAACTACATAGGAGTATGTCCGTGCTCTACGGGACAGACTGGAGAATACGTGTAAACTTGCCCACGAAGAGCTACCTGGCTCCACTTCTGTTCACATACAGGGCAGTACCCCGATAAAGCCTCAGCTTTTCCCCATTCGAACTCTTATATGGGCGAAATGTTCGTAGGCCTGTTGCTGTACTAAGAGATCTTTGGCCTAATGCAACCATCGCTGACGAGTTGCGAACTACATAGGAGTATGTCCGTGCTCTACGGGACAGACTGGAGAATACGTGTAAACTTGCCCACGAAGAGCTACCTGGCTCCACTTCTGTTCACATACAGGGAAGTACCCCGATAAAGCCTCAGCTTTTCGCCATTCGAACTCTTATATGGGCGAAATGTTCGTAGGCCTGTTGCTGTACTAAGAGATCTTTGGCCTAATGCAACCATCGCTGACGAGTTGCGAACTACGTAGGAGTAGGTCCTTGCTCTGCGGGACAGACTGGAGAATACGTGTAAACTTGCCCACGAAGAGGTACCTGGCTCCACTTCTGTTCACATACAGGGAAGTACCCCGATAAAGCCTCGGCTTTTCGCCATTCGAACTCTTATATGGGAGAAATGTGCGTAGGCCTGTTGCTGTACTAAGAGATCTTTGGCCTAATGCAACCATCGCTGACTAGTTGCGAACTACATAGGAGTATGTCCGTGCTCTACGGGACAGACTGGAGAATACGTGTAAACTTGCCCACGAAGAGCTACCTGGCTCCACTTCTGTTCACATACAGGGAAGTACCCAGATAAAGCCTCGGCTTTTCCCCACTCGAACTCTTATATGAGCGAAATGTTCGTAGGCCTGTTGCTGTCCTAAGAGATCTTTGGACTAATGCAACCATCGCTGACTAGTTGCGAACTACATAGGAGTATGTCCGTGGTCTACGGGACAGACTGGAGAATACGTGTAAACTTGCCCACGAAGAGCTACCTGGCTCCACTTCTGTTCACATACAGGGAAGTACCCCGATAAAGCCTCGGCTTTTCGCCATTCGAACTCTTATATGGGAGAAATGTGCGTAGGCCTGTTGCTGTACTAAGACATCTTTGGCCTAATGCAACCATCGCTGACTAGTTGCGAACTACATAGGGGTATGTCCGTGCTCTACGGGACAGACTGGAGAATACGTGTAAACTTGCCCACGAAGAGCTACCTGGCTCCACTTCTGTTCACATACAGGGAAGTACCCCGATAAAGCCTCGGCTTTTCCCCACTCGAACGCTTATATGGGCGAAATGTTCGTAGGCCTGTTGCTGTCCTAAGAGATCTTTGGACTAATGCAACCATCGCTGACTAGTTGCGAACTACATAGGAGTATGTCCGTGCTCTACAGGACAGACTGGAGAATACGTGTAAACTTGCCCACGAAGAGCTACCTGGCTCCACTTCTGTTCACATACAGGGCAGTACCCCGATAAAGCCTCAGCTTTTCCCCATTCGAACTCTTATATGGGCGAAATGTTCGTAGGCCTGTTGCTGTACTAAGAGATCTTTGGCCTAATGCAACCATCGCTGACGAGTTGCGAACTACATAGGAGTATGTCCGTGCTCTACGGGACAGACTGGAGAATACGTGTAAACTTGCCCACGAAGAGCTACCTGGCTCCACTTCTGTTCACATACAGGGAAGTACCCCGATAAAGCCTCAGCTTTTCGCCATTCGAACTCTTATATGGGAGAAATGTGCGTAGGCCTGTTGCTGTACTTAGAGATCTTTGGCCTAATGCAACCATCGCTGACGAGTTGCGAACTACGTAGGAGTATGTCCTTGCTCTACGGGACAGACTGGAGAATACGTGTAAACTTGCCCACGAAGAGGTACCTGGCTCCACTTCTGTTCACATACAGGGAAGTACCCCGATAAAGCCTCAGCTTTTCGCCATTCGAACTCTTATATGGAAGAAATGTGCGTAGGCCTGTTGCTGTCCTAAGAGATCTTTGGACTAATGCAACCATCGCTGACGAGTTGCGAACTACGTAGGAGTATGTCCTTGCTCTACGGGACAGACTGGAGAATACGTGTAAACTTGCCCACGAAGAGGTACCTGGCTCCACTTCTGTTCACATACAGGGAAGTACCCCGATAAAGCCTCGGCTTTTCGCCATTCGAACTCTTATATGGAAGAAATGTGCGTAGGCCTGTTGCTGTCCTAAAAGATCTTTGGACTAATGCCACCATCGCTGACGAGTTGTGAACTACGTAGGAGTATGTCCGTGCCCTACGGGACAGACTGGAGAATACGTGTAAACTTGCCCACGAAGAGCTACCTGGCTCCACTTCCGTTCGCATACAGGGAAGTACCCCGATAAACCTCGGCTTTTCCCCATTCGAACTCTTATATGGGAGAAATGTGCGTAGGCTTGTTGCTGTCCTAAAAGATCTTTGGACTAATGCCACCATCGCTGACGAGTTGCGAACTACGTAGGAGTATGTCCGTGTTCTACGGGACAGACTGGAGAATACGTGTAAACTTGCCCACGAAGAGCTACCTGGCTCCACTTCCGTTCGCATACAGGGAAGTACCCCGATAAAGCCTCGGCTTTTCCCCATTAGAACTCTTATATGGACGAAATGTGCGTAGGCCTCTTGCTGTACTAAGAGAGCAACCATCCCTGACGAGTTGCGAACTACGTACGAGTATATCCTTGCTCTACCGTACAGACTGGAGAATACCTGTAAACTTGCCCACGAAGAGCCTGAGCGCGCAGGAGAGCGTTACAAGCGCTACTACGACATCAAGAGCCGCAAACCCTCACTCAAACCTGGAGAGCAGGTTCTTTATTTCCTTCCAACAGAACACAATAAGCTGCTAATGCAATGGAATGGGCCTTTTTTTTTGTCATCAGCCCCAGGCGCGAGGTCAACTATGAATTGGATTTGGGCAATGTCTCAAAAATATTCCATATCAACATACTAAAGAAATGCCTACTAAGGAGAGACGACACCATTGTGGCAGCCGTCGGTGCAGTAATTTCGGCGGAAGAAGACACAGATGCTGAAGAGATAGAGCTTCCTAAGCCCTTACAGACACAGTCTATCAAGGAAGTACACATTTCCGAGAGACTCACCAGTGCAAAGCAGAAAGACTCTAAGAAACTTCTGCAACAATAGGAAGGCATGTTTTCACAACTCCCGGGAAAAATCACACTGATCGATAGCCAGCTACAGTTACAGAGCGACAGGCCGATAAATGTAAAGTAATATCCGCTACCGTAAGCTTTGAGGCAGGCAATTGCATCAGAAGTGGACGACTTGCTCCGACTAGATATTCAATCATCGGAGTCGCCCTACAACTCCCCTGTGATCGTCATACGCAAGCCTTACGGGACGCAGAATAACGGCCTGGGGAGCGAGTTGGTGCATGATGGAATTGAACGGCGGCGCAACACGGAAACGGACACAGACAAGAAAGAAAGGTGCCCCAGCTCGGCTCGTCGGAGAACACGGCGATGGACACGCGCCGCGCTTGGCAATGCCATCGACTAGTAAGCAGAAGGAGAAGACTGATAACCAAGGAGGAGGAGGAGGAAACAACTTTATTCAACGCACTATTAAGCGTCGAGAATGTCCTGGGCCAGAGTCATCAAGGCTAACTGGTCCTTCAGCTGGTCAGAGGCTAACCAAGCCCGCCAGGTTGGGGGAGGAGGGTGTGAAAAGTGAGGTGACTATATTGCAGCAGGGCAGGAAAACATGCAGTGTTCTAAGTTTGCATAATGTTCAGAACAATTTGGGCATGTGGGGGAATGTCTGATTCGGTATAGAAATAATCGCGCAGGAGTAAGGATTGTATTTAGTTGTATGCGTCTAAGTATGTGTATTTGCGTGGTAGTAAGGGCTTTATCAATGCGAGGCCAGGAAGAGACGAAAGGCTGCGGAAACTGATGAAGAACGAGAACAACGGCTTTCTAAACGCCGGGCACAAGATGCAGCTCGTCGAACGCGTTCTACCTCTAGGGAGTCTGAAATCAGGTTAATGAGTGCACTTAACGCTAGTGAGGACTCAAGTCTTTCCAGTGCTGAACGTTGGAATGAAACTGAGCGGTTGCAATGCGCTCAAGAAACTTGAGAAGAACGAGAGAAACGTCTCGAAAAGGAGCGCGTACATTCGACCAAGTTTGCTGTGGTTCAACTTGTTTAAGCCCGGGGAATTGCGAAAGCAATACCGCCTGGCTATGCTTGGCGCAACTAGGCGTAGCGTGAATGTTTAGCTTAACTGGTTGGTCTATGTAGAAGCAGGACCAATTGCTTTCGCAATTCCCTGGGGTTAACCTAGTTGAGTCACAGTAAACCCTTTTTCACCGAGCCCGCGATCAACTCATCGTTTCTTCTAATCTTGTACGGCCGCCGCTAGCGATCAACTCTGCGACTGCGATGTCTCATCGAACAAGACAGCCGTGAGAATTCCTTTTGCCGCAGACTGTCGATTAAGTGAATATTGTTTTCGCCTTTGTTAAAACCTTGATCTGGCTTAGTATTTACGCTTTGTTTTCTGTGTAACTCTTGTCCCTACTTACTATATCTGGAAAAACTTGCTTTCTTATTTTATAGTTTTCTTTTATCGCAGTGTTTTTTCATTGTCGGTTTTCCCTCTTTTCATTTACCGAGTCGCCTTTTATCACTTTCGTGTCGTGGAGATTCGTTTTTTTCTTTAGTTGTAATATTATATGCCGTGTAATTTAGACTACTATCTATAGATATAGAGTTGTTTGTAAAAAATTGACTTTTTTGAACTTATTCCTCAATCTCACGCCGACACACGTACTTCACGGGTTGACCGGCTGTCAACCGTTAATAATTATAGGATTATTAACGATGCGCCCTTAACGGTGCGCACACTCCCAGACACCCTTAGAGTGAGTGGGGGTAGCGGTTCCGAAGGAGATGCCCTCGACCTGAGTGGCAAGCTCAGCCGGAATTCAACTACCTTGTAGTGACAGAAGGGGGTGGCCGTTTGGTGCCCAGCTGTCGCCGGTTCAAATCAGAGTAAGGATCGGAGTCAGAAGTAACAAACAAAACACAATTTATGCACAGCAAGAGACGATACAAAGGAATACACAAGATCACTTGAAATGCACACACGAGAGGTTCACAGAATAACAAACGCTAAGCATGCAATTACAGAGGTATTCAATAACACAGAGGCTTTACAACACAGAGCAATACACGAGAGAGTCAAATAACCAAACACCAAATTGTTCACCGGGCACTGCTGCAGACCGACGCCTGGAAAGCCACGATGTGGCCGCCATGTAAGACGAGCGCCGCTCCCTCGCAGATCTGTAGGCTTGGCAGCAGCGGATGAACCCGGGGGTCGAGAAGTAGCATTTGCGAACACGCTGCAATACTAGTTCACACACTGACTGACACACACCAGCGACGCGACCTCCATTAATAGGGCGTGCCGCGTCTGTCTGTTCCAGCGCGCCAAATCTGACGCGCGCACACACACTTAGCTTCACTAGTTGAAGCATTCCATTTTCTTCCTTGCGAGCCGTACGTCGTGATTGGTTAGGCGAGGCCGAAAAATCTAGAGAGGACGAGCGCTTTCGGCCGCTTGAGTCCCGGTCATCGCCAAAGAGGACGGCGCCGATGCGTACAACGGCACGCGCTCTCCTCGCTCGGGGAAGGAGGCGTTTCTCGAATATCGTCGAACCTTCGATGCGGCGCCGTGCGGGCTTCGCGCCGCGCCGGCTTAATAAAATGGGCGCCGATTTCGTGACACCGGCCTAACTTTATCTGTGTCCTCACCCCTCAAACTTCATAGAGGTACGGCGGGTAACCGTTAAGGATAGCCCGCGCTAATAATAATAGTAATAATAATAATAATAATAATAATAATAATAATAATAATAATAATAATAATAATAATAATAATAATAATAATAATAATAATAATAATAATAATAATAATAATAGTAATGATATTAATACAGATTCACTCATTAAAAGTATGACAAGGGCCGAGGAAAAAACTTGAGGTGCTTGACGAACCCCTGGCCCCTTACATGTACGGAGGCATTACGGTAACATTATATACATATTAGTCAACGATCCCAAAATAACAAAGATATTTGCAAAACTTATAACGTACACATTGTAACAAAATGAAAAAAATATATATACAACCAGGCTATTCTTTAAAGCGAAGGAAATGCTCACGAATATCACGTATCGGTGTACTAACTATATCAATATTTTTATGGTGTAACGTGTTTAAATGTTCCGGTAGCTGAGAAGCCATCATTTGTAACCTGCAGTTTGGTCTTCGAGTTTTAATCTGCCATTAAGGGGGGGGGGGGGGCGTTGTCTCGTGTAATACAATTTCTCGTTGTCGTTAGACAGGCTACAGTCCCTAAATAATCAGTATGACGAAGTTGCTCCTTTTTATACCTCGAAAGCAATAAAAATTCTCATAATACCCGCGTCATCAAAGTACAGTCTTGTAAAAGAAATTAAGCATGAACATTTATCTTATCACTTTCTTTTGAAGTAGGTAAATTTTTCGAAGATTGTTTAGGGTAGTCGTGCCCCCAAAAAAGGTGACAATAATTCAGATGAGACTAAAAAAAGATTTAGATATAAGTTCTTTGATATTTGCTGGAAGCACTGTTTTGAGACGATATAGACGTCCTACGACTTCAGCGTGTTTGGGCATTATAGTGTCTACATGATGATCCCACGACATTGTTTCGTGAAATATGACACCGAGTGTTTTAAATTTGTCTGGTATTTCAATCTCTTCAGAATTTAATAGTAGTATTTTATTAGTGTGCAGAAGTTTGTTCTTTGGTCAGAAGATAACAGCTTTGCTTGTATTTGCATTTATTTTTAAGAAATTTCGTTCTGTCCAGGAGTTTAGTTGGGATAAAGTAACATCCCCTTTGTCTATCAAGGCATCTTAGTCATTCGAAGAGAGTAAAATACTACTGTCACCTGCATAGATAAAAAACGATGCCTGGTCAGTGATGTTTCTGTGTCATTAATATACATGTTGAAACGTAAAGGCCCTAATATGCTGCCCTGTGGCACGCTACAATTAACATTATTTAAGCTAGACTAAAGCCCGTTAATTCTAGTATATTGTGCACGGTTCTAAAGATAGGATTTTAAAATTTTCAGTGGAAAGCCTCTAATTCCGCACATTTCCTACTTTCCAATCAGCAGTTCATGGTTTAGAGAGTCAAATGCTTTTCCGAAATCTATTAAAATTCCTAGTACGACATGTTTCTTTTCAAAACTGCTAATATATACTCTTTTTTATGGAGATGCGCTAGCTCAGTAGATTGGTTTTTACGGAATCCAAATTGCTATCCTGTTATAATGTTATTTTTTTTTTCTAATAATGTTTCTAGCCGCAAAAATTAAGTTTTTCTAGGCCCTTCGAGAACATAGGAAGAAGAGAAATCGGTCTGTAGTTTCCAAGGGAGTTCTCATCACCCTTCATTTAAATGACGACTACTTTCAGTTCAGTTCAGTTCAGGCGTTCAGTCGTGTCCGACTCTTCGTGACCCTATGGACCATGTCACGCCACGCTTTCCGGTCTCTCACTATCTTCTTAACATCACATAACTGCATCTGCAGTGCCTCGAGGATGCCATCTAACCATCGCGTTCGCTGCCTACCCCTTCTCCGGCGACCCTCAACCTTTCCCAACATCAAATCTTTCTCCAGCAACTCCTGTCTTCTCATCAGATGACCAAAGTGACGACTACTTTAGCCACCTGTATTTGATTAGGAAATGTGCCATGTAAAAAAAAGCATAAGTTAACTAAATGAGTTAGCGACGATGATAGTATGTCTATAACAAACTTAATTGGCCTCATCTGAAAAACGACCATGTCACAGCCTAACTTTTAGAAAGTCCCAAAAATGCCGACAGGACCTCAAGTTGAGAAACAGAATGAAGGAATAAGCTATGTTCTATGCGATCATTAATGTATGGGATAATCAGTATTGTCAGAAGGCATGGTAGTGACATCTGTGAAGAATCTGTTAAAAGCATTCGACATAGCGATCCTCGTGAGCACATTAGCGCCATATGTTATAGTTTCAATGACGTCATCCTTTCTCGAGGGTTTCAACAGCGAATTAAGTTTTTTTCATAACAGGTCTGAATTACCTTCACATCCTTCAAAATATTCACAGAAATACTGATTTATAGCAAACATAATGTCCCTGTTCAGCTTGTTTCGTTAGGCTTTGAACGTAGCAAACAGTTCAGGATCCCTGCATGTAATGAATTTGCTGTATAGTTTGTTTTTCTCCTTGATTCGCTTTAGTAAATTGAGTGTAATCCATGGTTTTCTTCTGCGTCTCGTTATATATCGAAAGGGCTTTGCATACACTTTGTTCACAATATCAATAAACATTTCATAAGCAACAATGCAGTTTTCCAAAGAATAAAGCTCAGAGAAATCTGTACTGCTAATATCATCTCGAAACTTTCTCAAGTTTTTTTCAGACGTACACACACTGGCAGGAAGGAGTAAGCCTTGATATTTTAGGAAGTTTAGGCTCTTCAACCACTATAAAGATACCAAGTTGGTCACTAATATCACATAGGACTACTTCTGATTTAACACATGAAGCATCATAATTTGTTACAAAAAGATCAAGTAGAGTTTCAGTAGCACAAGTAACACGAGTTTGTTTAGAAATGACATTTTCACAGTTATTGCTTTTGATTACAACGTTCAAACACCGCGTATTAATGTTTCCATACTTAATGTCTAGATTCAGGTCGCCTCCAAGTATTATCTTTAACGTTTTTGCGTTTAGAAAGGCAAGAAACTGGTCAATGAAATTAACAAAGTTTGAAATATTGCCATCGGGTGGTAGGTAGATTACAGAGTGAACCATTTCGCCAGTAATTGTCGTTAATATTTCATAGTCATCAAAGGAAACACAATATTGAACAACAGTGTGACATTTCAGTCCCTCATTGACGAGCAAAGACACGCCGCCACGACGATCGCTGCGGTTAATAAAAAAACTGTTATAGCATGGCCGGATGAACGTGTCATCATCAGCCAGCCAAGTTTCAGTGAACAGGATAACATCGTTGGTGAAATGAAATGAAGATAACAATAACTCTATTTCAGAAAATGTGCTATTTAGTTACCGTGCATTTACATAAGAACATTTAAATAAGGCGTGATATTTCAAACCAAGAACGTCTTTCCGTTCCTCAGGAAGCAAGTAGAAAAAATTCATTTTTCTTCTCCGCTTGTATCAACCGCACTTCAACACAGGGGCGGCCTAGGTCACTTTCTTGTCATGATCGCGCTCGTCTTTCATTAGATAGGCGGTTTCGCCGCTTTTCTTTCTCACATAAATTCTTCCGTGTGTACCATGCAAAAGGGAATCCATGGTCATCCGCCCACGAATTTGCATGCGGAAACAGCTGCCGGTTCCGTTTTGTCAGGTTCTCATTCAGATAGATACTGCACTTCTGATCTGTTCACCGCGATCATTCCTGGTCTTAAAGGGCCACTATCGAGGGAATGACCTTTTGAGAAAAAGAGCCCAGGGCTTCGATCAGGTGCCGGAGATAGTCTCTGCAAAATGCTGCGGGGATACGCGCGCCGCAAAGCAGCAAAAATACAAGTCAAAGCTCTCTCTTCCTGCCCTTCGGGAAACCAGCTTCCCCGTTCTCTACGAGCCGCAAGGATGACGTCACAGTAGCAAACGAGATTCATTGGTCCGTCTCGTTGACTGAAGGGTGAAGGATGGGCGTAAGCCACTAATTGTGTCCACCGCTCGCTGCGCGCTTTCCCTCGCCACGGCCGGACTGAATGCAGTGGTGCGCGCTCCCTCGCCCGTTCTTTTTGTTTCTTTTTTTTTTTTCATGCACGCAGAGTACCACGCCCCACCTCCCGCCAAACGCGGAGAAGGAAGGGGAATTTCGCACGCGGAGGCTAGACGACCGGCCACGAGACTGAGAAACCTTTGCGAGGGAACGGAAGGAGAGAAACATTACAGAATCGGGTGATTGCGGTGGCTGTAACTGCGGTATTAGTTACTCTTTTCAAAAACATTTTGCGGCCTAGCGTTCTGAGGGCGAAGTCTCACAGTCAGCGGGGAAGAATATATTTTCGACCGCAGGGTGGACAGTGGGCCTTTGCGCCACTCATCACGCGTATTTTTAGTGGCAAAGCGAACAAGAATTTTGAGTGTTTTACAACCCTTAGCCGTCAGTCTGTGCAAGGCATTAAGTTCATGTTGGGCCACCGCGGGTAGGTTTATCTTTCACGCTACCTCATTGATTTTTTATAACACGTTCTCACCGGGGCAACTGTGAACTCCGTGGATTTCTAACTTGAAGAATCGGCTGTGCTGTTCTATGGTATTCAAGTCCTCTTTCTACTGACGTACAGGTGCGGACATAAGTAAACGAAGCACGCTTTTTCAGTCAAATTAAAATAACGGCTTCCGCACTGGCGATAAGCAAACAATATCTGTCCAAGTGAAATGGCACTTGTGTCTACTACCGGTCAACACGTACCACAACTACCAGTTTCCAATATGCACCGCGTGAAAAATGCTAGAAGAAAAAAGCGCGCTCCGTTCACTCTTGTTCGCACCGGTACATCTGCCTGTTGACCCCCTTCTACCCTCTCGACGCGCTTTTGCAAGCTCTCGATTGTTTGATCTTGTTTGTTGATACGTGCCAGTAGCTCATCATATTTGGATGACATCATTTGCACCGATGCCTCAAGATCAGTAACGGTAGATTTCAGACCTAAGAGTTCACGTAGCTGTTTAACAAGATTCGCACATGACAGCATCAAAACCTTCCTCCTCGCTTTTTGTTTTCTTTAGGAATTTGCCTCCCGGTACGACAGAGTGGGAATTTATAGCTTTTACGAGCTGCGTCTCCCCTCGCGCGAACAACCGTTTCCTGCAGCCCTGAACACGCGCTGACATGGCAGCTGTAGAAGCAATCAGTGCAGACAACTGATGCATCATCGGAATCCACTGGTTCAGAATGGAAAATGTTTAGGCGTTTTGGTTCATCGTCAACGAAGCAAAGCGCAAAAAAAACGACAAAGGACGAAGTGAGGAGAAGACAGCGCTACTATCAACAAATCTTTATTGCGGTTCCGGAGCATATATATATATATGCATATACACACTTCAATATAACGAGGGCAAGAAGGTACGACCCGTTTGTCAGCAGTCATTCGAACGAGTTTCTTGCTCTCAGAAACCCTATTGTCTCGCAGATTTTAGCCTCTTTTTACGCATGGTTTAAGCCACTCACATTCACCACCGAATTGCCCGAGCAGAAAGCATTATGTTTTTATATTTGCGGCTGTATTTTAAAGATCACGCGTGTTGGGCGTATAGCCAAGGGCCAACAAGCCTCCACTACCGTACAGTTCTTCGCACTCTAAGCTGGTTAAGAGGAATATCGTGCTGTTCTTCTTGTTGAGTGCAATCAGCTAGTCATACCAACCCATCATTGATGAGAGTCTTCGCTCACAGGTGGCTCGTTTGGAAGCGGCGGGTTACCCTAGGCTTGTGATAGTCTGCGTTGCGGAGGCCCTGAATCGCTAACAGAAATCTGAAGCTAGTCTGAGTGACGAACAGGCGGCATAAAATAGGAGAAGAGAAAGAGAAAGACGAGATAAAGAGAAGATAGCTGTCATCCCGTACGTGCATGGTTTCTCGCACAATCTTATGAAAGTGAGGCAATTATCCGGTGTACAAGTTTGTTTTCCGCGTCAAAAAAGCTTATGAGCCTTTGTAGGTTACGTTGTCCCAGACGTACGCAAAACCCAGCGTGCAATGTACCTTGCCAGAAAGATGTTGTGTACAAAATCCCGCTTTCATGTGGTAGACACTACATCGGCCAAACTGGAAGATGTCTGAACGTCCGGCTGCACGAACACTCCAAAAATGTCGGCAATATTGCCATAGACGAACCGTGAGACACCGTGCTCTGCTTTGTTCGGTCAAACAATTGCTGTGTATCGCCACCGCACCGGCCTGACTAGGGAGATTGTGGAAGCGTCGCTGATAGCACCGTGAGAGGATGAATGCGTTAGCAAACCGTCGGTGGCTCTATCAAAAACAGATCTGGATTTGTTAGCTTAGGCGGCACATGAACATGTCGTACCTTCTTTCCCTTGTGATACTGAAGTACATATATACATGCTCCGGAACCGCTAACAACATTTGTTGATAGTAGGGCTCCTGTTCCCACCTTGTCCTTTGTTGTTGTTTTTTTTTGCGTTTTGCTTCGTTGTCTACAGGTTCATTGCATTTGAAGCAATTTACAGCCATTTTACGGGCAGAAGGAGAAAAAATTCACTTGGCAGCAGCAGCGACAAGGAAGCGGCAGATACAAACTACGACAGACGAATTATACACACCTGCAGAAAGCAGAAGTTGAACGTTGCTTCCTGGCGCCTTCGCCGCTGCTGCCAAAGTGAAGAAGCCGTAGATATCAGCTGATGATATCAATGTTGCCTGTGCTTTGCTTTGCTGGCGCGAAGTTTGGGTGGCAGATTCCAAAAAAGGCCGGACTGGTCCTGGTCGCAATGTTGGTTGGATACAACGGCTTTCGTTGAGGCTGTTTACGGGCAGCTCAACCGCGGGGAATCCCTCGGACACCGCAGAGAGAAGTTGAACGTTGCGTTACCGCGCCTTCGCCTCTGCTGCCAAAGTGCGCTTTGGCAGCAGCAATTTCACCGTAATAGCAGCGTCTTGCAGTACTTACGAATTCAAAGAAAAAGATATGTCGATTGGTTTCTTGAATGTAATTGCCACTCCTACAAGCCTATACGCAAACATCGAGCATCGTAGGTTTTTTTTACGCTTGATATTGACTCTCCGCTAAAATGTGCTGGGACCATTGCATCAGATGTTAGTGATCACTGCGCTGTTTTTGTGCCTGTGTCCGAATTGTCCCATGTAACAAAATGTGATCGGGAAGTGCTGACCTTTCAGTCTATCACAACAAATAGCATTTGTACCTTGAGAATTTTCACCGTGTGCATTCGTGAGGAAGGATACAATGCATGCATAGATAAAAAAGTAAAACCGATTTATTAAGATTGCTTTCCTTGGCAAACAAAAACTGCTAGTAGCACCACAAAAATTGAAACACCATGGGTTAACCCTACACGTAAAGGGGATGGAACGTAAGAGTAAGCTCTCCAAACTCTTTGTGACGATTTGCATTCCTGGTTTAAGGAGTTTAACGTCCCATAGCAACGCAGGCCATGAGAGACGCTTTAGTGGAGGGCCTCGGTAATTTCGACCACTTGGGGTTGTTTATTGCGCACTGACATCACAGCACACGGATACTTTGTTTTCTGCCTCGATCGAAAAGCGGCCTCCGCGGTCGGGATCCGAACTCGCATTCTTCGGCCCTGCTGTCGGACGCCCTAACCACTGCACCGCCGCCCCGGTGCAACGCACAATCATGATGGCATTGCTATGTTCAAGGCCTATCGAAATAACCTAACCAAGGAGTTAAAACCTGCTACGGCTTCTTATCAACAGCACATACCTGAAAACAACACTATTTTTATTTGTTTGGCACCTGCACCGCCGGGAGGCATTACAGCAGGGGAGGATAATTTCATATTCACAAACAAGAAATCATGCACTTAGCGCGTGAAAAAAGTCTTCATTATGATACAATATTAACAACATGTGGCGGGGAGGAAACACAGACATTTCTACCCGAGGGCAGGACGCATACTCACAAAAAAGCGGCATTTCGTGTTTGATAAAGCGTTTATTTTCACGATAATCACATTTTTGCGGCCAAATTGCCGCATATATCGTCGGCAATGGCGGTCATGTTGACAGCGGCCGCTCAAACCGGAAATCCCAGCTTTCTGCGCTGCTATTGGCGCGCGTCCGCAGCAGCTTCCGGGTCGAGAGTACGCCGCGCCGCCCGCGTGTCAGGTCCAGATCGACGACAGTAAGCTTTTTTTCCGACCCCGGGCGTCGAGTGCGTGGCGCCGGGCGACAACCGCCGGCTTGACGCTGTGTGCGAATTTCAAATGGGCATCCATAAGAAGCTCGCCGCTACTCGTGAGCAAGACAAATCAAACCACGCCTCATGGTCGTTGCTGGTAGGAAGCTGAACGACAGTGCGAGCCAATCTGGCTTGCGGCCCGTAGTTTGGAGATCACTGACTTAGAGCAAGTTTTCGTGTCGAGCAATGCAGTAGTGAAGCTCTATTAACGAGGTAGCGTTAAAGATTGCGTTCACCTAAAATCCGGATTCTGCGCCCGTCCGCCGGCGTTGACGTTGTGAAGGAGAACTAATGACCATGGTGCTGGCAGGCAGCAGCTGGCCGCTGACATGAGCGCGCTGACAGGACATAGGGTTGCCTGATGATACAGTTGGTCGGGCATCTCCTTTCATATGAGAGGGTGATGTTAGACTCAGCCTGCCAGGATGCTTGCATTTACCCCTAGGTCACGCAGGCAAGTTTATATGGTTTGGTTAAAGCGGAACTTTTTATGTCGGACGGTAGGCTTCGCTATAGCGCCGTATACCCTTAACAGAAGAGCTTAAGAGTCCCCCTTAATTATTTAGTTTTCAGTTGGCGCGTAGAGCGGCTGTGTATTAAAGCTATCATCTAAAGCACCTCAAAGACCACAACGCAAGCTGCGGTGACTTATATGACGCGGCTTGCATCGGCAGAGCCACGGCGTGTTAATGATGATGATGATGAAGGGTAAAAATAGCGTTTAGGCGGTGGCCGACATGAAGAGGAAAGTAGTACTCGCAAAGGAGTATTATTTAGAGTATTATATGCAGAGTATTATATGTTCAATCGGTACGTTCTAAAAACCGAGACGCCTCCTCCATAGGAATGGCACGATGGCACTGAACCTGCTAACGGCGCCCTCTCTATGCGTTGGTTACTGTCTAGCCATTCCCTATGTCAGTCCAGTCCCTTCAGCTGAGTTCCTTTCACCCACCCCATTCGCAGGCGTACGGCCACCCCCCGCCGAGCGTCCGGTGGCGTCACGTGGCGTTCGGCCACGCCGGTGGCGTCAGCGGCTCCTCGTCTTCACTGCTACTCCAGCTGCACGCGGGCGCCCTCGGAGAGCCCCTGCAGGAGGTGGCCGGCGTGCGGCGTCTGCTGCCCAACGGCACGCTGGCCATGGCGCCGTTTGGCGCAGCGCAAGCGCGCCACCACGCGGGCGTCGTCCAGTGCGTGGCCGAGAACGACGTCGGCCGTATCGTCTCCCGAGACGTGCACCTCCGCGGAGGCACGTACCGTTGATACTACCTTCTCTGATTACCACGATGGCGAGTCAAGCCAGCCGTTCTTGGGACGTGTACTGCCGCCTTCTGTCCTACATGCTGGGCAGTGCTCTCACCTCGAAAGAAAAAGTTGCTCGGAAACGGGGGGGGGGGGGGGGGGAATTGTCGGGGATATTTTAAAAACAATGATGGGTCGATGAATTTATGTATGACTCCGCGCCAGGCACTTTAGCGTGCAGAGCCCCCTTTGCATCTGACAAATGCAACCAGTCACGGCCTCGGGCAATACACCGTAGGGCCTGCACTGCTGCGTTCTTGCATCAAACTGCTTGGAATGCCATTCCCGCGTGATCAGGCTTACACGAGCACAAATACACAGTTGTACCTGATTACTACAGCACTTATTGGGATCAATGGAATTATAAACGATTGTTCTGAGGATCAAAGCTTTTGAATGCATTTACGCTTCTCTAATTTGCAAGCTCGCTACCCGTGCAGCCGATAGGACGAAATTCATCGAACCCATTAAGGGCGTTTTTTTTTTATATGTTCATAATATAGAAAGCAATCTGAAGAGAGCCTTGGCTGTTCGAAGCAATATTTTTACTTTCGTGTTTTCACTGCAGGACGCGAAAAAAACTAAAATTCAGTGACACCGATAGAGAAGGTCTCTGCCCGCACTGCAGGTTCATCATGTATGTCAGCAGAGCTTAGGTAGTTTAGAGATATACCCATCACAACTGAAAACTAATAAGCCACGCATATGTCGCTATCAGTCCAATATGTCTAAGCCAACACCGAAGATATAGCCATATACAATGCGAATGCTCACGTGACTCTGTAAAGACCTTTTCAAGTAGCCTAGAACTATATAGAGCCCACATTCGGCGATTTCGTCGCTATCTGTCCGGTCCTTGCAAGTCACATCAACTTTCTTTCATGCACAAGGGATGCACAATGCAAGCGCCTCTCTTAAGTCGCGTTAAACGGCCCAAATATTTTATACTGCTGCGCTACCACTAATTTCTCCGGTCACCGATTTCGTCGATCTTTTTCTGATACTTGCTTAACCTTGAAACTCACCTTCTGTCCGAAACCCGAGTGAAAGGAGAAGTACTATAGCAGCTTTCACATTTGCGGTAATCCGTAACCCATTTTGTTTGATTCGCTTTTTCGCGCAACTTTTGCAAACATATTTTCGTTATATGTTTTGTTTGCGCTGAAATACGTCCTCATTTCTTTTTCGAAGCTACAAACTGATGAGACTCGTTCAACTTCAAGTAGGATGAAGGGAATATCAGATAACAAGCTATAAAGTGGTGGTGTTATGTTAGAGTGCGATAGCTCGTACGAGCACACTCATTCTGATTCTAGGTCTACTCGGTTTGCAGAATGTATAATTTATCTCTCAAAAGATTTGAAGCATTGTATCACGAATTTCGTCATGAATGTGCTTTTTATATGTAGTGATTTTAATTGGGAGATAAATGAGCGAAGTATATGGCAAGCAGAAAACAATCGATCAAGCTCCTGCCGTTGTACGCAGATGTGGAACAGCCAAACACCGTTTTATCGCTTCTGCCACAAAGTATGAAAAGCATACGGGTAGAAAAATGAAGCATGCTGATATTACGTACTTACTTATTTAGATAGGGAGCAAACCTGATGTTCAGCGCTGGTATGTGAAAGTGATCACGGCACACCGTGCCGCGTGCCTTTGCGCTGAAAACTATGTCCTTAAATCTAGAATACCAACTAGCCGAACAACTAACTCTACTGAAGTACACCGTCAAAAATTAGGCTTCACATATGCACTTCAGAAGAGTGCGCTTATAAATATGAAGAACACTCTATAAAATGTACAGCCACTTCGGAATGTCGCTACAGCATTGAAAGAAAAAATGGCATATGTGTTTTGGCTGATTGCATGGTGCAAGTAAGTTTCCTTTCTGGAAAATATGTTTTGTTTCCGGAAAATGCTTGAATCCAGAGAACACAAGCAACGAGCTTTCAGACTACCGTTGCCAAATGAAATGTGAGCTGCGGAGGGCGTGAAGAAAGGTCAAGGTCAGGCAGTGTTCCTGTCGTCCTCAGATGTAGGCACGCTCATCTGAATTTTTGTTGTATTACTCATTTTACATTTTCTTTAACTTTGAGCATTAATAGTTTTGAGTCGTGACACACACAGTTGTTTGGACCCATAGCCAAATAATGGCAGTGAATGGGTTTAAATGTTTCACTATACACCGATAGCGACAGAAGTTTTATTGCGAAAGCAATACTACTCTCATTTTAGAGCTTTCAGCGTGGCGCGGCCACACTCACGTGACGCTGTGACGTCACACCCCACGTGACACTAGGGTGAGAGCTGGGCTACCAGCTCAAGCGGTCGGCGTAGAGCGGTCGCAGCCACGGCGCAGCGCTTGACGTGACACCCCACGTGACACAAAAGCGGTCGGCGTGGCGCGCTAGAGGCGCAGCTGGTGCTCACGTGTTACGTGACGTCAGGCACGTTCATACGGCTTGGTTAAAGCGGCGCTTTATATGTGGACTGGCAGGAGCTGCCAACTTGGGTCTCTCGTTTCACATGGAACCGCTATGTCAGAATCAGCCTGCTAGAACCCTGGCATTCACGTTACCCATATAGGCCACTAAGGCACGTTCATACGGGTTGGTTAAAGCGGTGCTTTATATATGTGGGCTGAGAAAGAAGAAAAAGAGAAGAACGCTCGGTCACCCGCAGCTAATTCTTTCGCTCAACATTTGGTTCAGCAGCATTGAAGCATTGTAATTTTTTTTCTTTGTTTGTACAGTAGAAAGCAAGCACGTTTTAGTTTTGCTTCCTTTTTTTTCATGTTCGCCATTCGTTGTGCCGCCTGAGCACCACATCCATTCTTTACAAAGATGCGACTTGCACAGCGAGATTTGCTACTGGAATCGGCTATGACCCACGCGGGTAATGAAAGCGCGATTACGGAAGGAAAATCAAAGCTCTGCAGGCCGGCAAGCTAAGAGCACCCGGTTCACTAGCATCGGCTACATCGGCTACAGTCAGTGAAACTGTGGTGCCAAACTAGTCACCATCTCTGGAAAGAGTGAATGGAGCGCTCCAGAGGAAGAGCGAGAAGCGAACATAAGCGAAACCAAGCAAAACTACAGAAAAACAGATGAGCATTCCTCCCTCCGATGAGGACAGGCAGACTGCCTGAGCTGGACCTTTTGCCACGCACTACACTGACCTCAGTTGATTTAACTGTGATGGTACATGCTCGACGTCTTTCCCTAAGTAACCAAGTAGCAACGTAAAATGATAAAAATCGCAGATTGAACGGCCATCTCAATTAGGCGACTCTTCGACACAAAAACTGGCCTTCCTGCGCGCAAAGGCTCAAAATGACCTCCGAACTTGAGGCTTACACCCCAATATTTCAATGCTGCCTTTTTGAATTTTGTGCCATCGACAGTTCCGTTGCCTTCTTTCTGCAACAAAACGAAGTACCTTATCTCGAGGTGTCCGACCATCGCGCAGTGGTTGCCCAAGAGTTCAAGACCAAGGTGTACGACGAGTTCGTGGTGCGCGGCAACACGGCTGTGCTGCACTGCCAGATGCCCAGCTTCGTGCGGGAGGACGTGGACGTCACCGGCTGGATCCGCGAAGACGGCCTCCTCATCCAGACCGGACAAGGTGGCGGAGCAGCCGAGCAGACAGCCAATGCACACCAGAGGGACCCCAAGGGTGAGAAAGCGAACGCTTTTTAAGATACCTTCCCGCTGTCCCTACACGCATCCACTAAAGCCTACGCTCTTTGTTTGTTTTACAATGGGAAATTTGAGAGCAAAATCCAGTAATTCCGTTTAAACTGGAATTCTCCCTCACATAGATGCTCACAAATGTGCTGTCTAAAAGGAAGACGATATAGATGCGCCTTGATCTGCATGAATTCCGAATGGTTGTCCGCTGGAAATTACAGTTATCGAATAAGCATGTTAGAAGATTAGAGTGAATCGAAATTTGCCACCGATACGACGGCCCTATGGTGTCATGCACTAGCCAGCATGTCCCGTGCCTATCTCCAATAAACAGTAAGAAATAAAGGACAATTGATGCTCACTCTATTGAAAGTTATTATACAACACAAAACAAGTTTATGTGACAGATTAGACATGACATATTATCATATTACTCCGAGGGAAAAAAATGTAGTGTATTTTCAGAAGGAATATATATGCGACTAAATATGAAATGGAAAAGGTGTAAGTGAAGTTTTGTTTGGCTTAGGTATCTAGAATTAGGCTGACTATGGGTTTGTTAAATTGTTGATCACTAGAGTTTTTGAGAGCTAGATCTAAAATTTGCGGATAGGAAGACAAGCTAGGTATGAGGTATGTTAGTCTCTCAAAACCGTAGTTTGTTCGATCAATCGAGACATTGTATTTTATCAGCGTGCGCACATTTGCGAGCTTTCTTTTGTACGTCTGCTCAACAGAAAGAAGGCTCAACTTCTTTAAATACTTTTTCATGCTTTCTTTAATAGGTACTATGTTTGCGATAGCGCGAACAGCTGTTTTCTGTAATATGAATAGTTTTGTTTTGTTTGTTTGTGTTGTGGCGCCCCATACCAGCAAACCATAATGAATGTATGAATAAACAAGTTAACATTACAGCTTGTTCTTGAAATTTACCGGTACTAGCATTCTAAACGTATTTATAATGCCGATAGAATTGGATATCATACGGCTCAAATAATCTACGTTATCGGGCAATAGAAGGTGTTCTTCAAAAAACACGGCCAAGAACTATCGACTTTTCTCGACTAAGCAAATTACCATCAAATTTCAGCACGAATTTGCCTGATAGAGATTTGTTTTTAGCTCTGGTTTTCTTGACATTAAGTTCAAGCCTGTTTGACTGCAGCCATTCTGACTGTTCTGCCAACCAGAGATTAGCTCTTTGTTGCGTATTCCCTAAGTTTTATCCTGAAAAAAGGCGATTATGTCATCAGCATACATAATCAGGTCTTTTGTGTAGCGAATGCTGGCTATATCATTGGTAATGTAACGCAGATGCACGCACAAAGAGAGTAGTTGTATAACAAATATTTAAAAAGGGGTAGCTGACCACACACGAACAACTTCAGGCTAGCGGTGCCCAGCACGAACCACCCGCACTCGTACGTACCCACCGACACTTGTACGAATATAAACCAAGAATAAAACAGCATCCAACACCGAGCCTTGAGGAACTCCGGCCGAAATTCGGCCCATGTTAGATTGAAAACCATCTACGACTGTAAACTACAATCGGTTGTCAAGGTAGCCACTTATTAAATTTAAGGAAATGCTTCTTATTCCATAGTGGTAGAACTTTTTCCTCAGTATATTATGTTTTATAGTGTCAAACTCTTTACGTCAATCTAAAAATCTTCCTATAGTAATGGATTTTTTCTCGGTTTATTTGTAATAAGGCAGACTCGGTAGGACTATTTTTGGGGGATCCAAACTGTTCTGGAGCGATAATTTTATTTTGTTCAGGGAAGCGGCAGAGGCGAGTGTCAATTACGTGTTCAGCTTTTTTCGAGAATACTGATAAGATATGGCCTGTAGGTATTCATGTCGTTTCTCCTCCTTTGTAAATCACATCAACGCGGGCTATCTTCCTGCTGTCAGGGAAAGGTGGACCCATTGATAGGATTGCGTTAATGATATGCGGTAGCAGATAAGCAATTATATCTTCAACCTTTTTGATCGGAAATGTTAGGATGCCATCAGCACCTGGTGCGCTTTTGCCTTTAAGTGTGTCAACAAACTTCATAATCTCGGTAGCACTGCACGGTGTGAGAAACATTGTTCTCGCATAGCTATTCTTCAGGTAAGTAACTGGATCTTTAGCACCGTTAGCAATCCGTTGGGTGAACTCCTACGCTCAAAAAGTGTTCATTCATTTTATTTAATAAAGCTTCACGTTGAAGAACTTGACCATCTAAATTAAGGGATGTCGGCAAGTTTTGGGATTGATGACCTAGTAATTTATTAAAGGTACCCCATGTTTCCCGAGGGCCATTAGACATGGCAAACCTTCTTTGGAAATAGTCCCTGCGTGCTTTCTTGATATCTGTGCCCAGCTTGTTCATGAATATTGTTACGTGGCGGCAAGCGATGACAACAGGAGAACAGAGGACAGAGAGAAGATGCTCGATGGTCGTGAGATGACGTTTAATGAATCTTTGAGCGGGCCTAGCGCGCGCGCTCCTGCCCACGCCACTGCCCTCTTCTTCCCCCTTCGTCCGTAACAATATTTTAAATTCCCGAAATATATCTACATTTTTTAGTGTGAATAAATTCAGAGAATAGACGGTTTATTTTATTAATTTTCTTATAGAGGTTTCTCGAGATCCATGGCTTACGGCATTAGTTATTTCGTTTAATACTAGTTTCAGAAAATGCCTGATCGTAGATTTTTTTTCAAAGACTTGTTAATATGTGGAATGATCTACTCGGATTCTGCTCAAGAAATACATCACTCCAGTTTGTGTCTATGGCGAGCTTGCGAAACTTTTCAAGGGTTGTATCATCAACTTTCCTGTAAGCATTCTTCTGCTTCTTTTTTATGCCATCTTAAGTATACTATGACATTAAGCAAAGACTGGGCATGTGGTCACGTATTCCTGAGTTCAAAACACCATCAATGCTTCTGTAATGCATACTGTTCTGGGTAATGCACACGTCGATAAGGCTACCAGTATTATTTGTAGCTCTTGTGGGTGCTGTAATCAGATTTCCAGTGCCATGACACTGTATCATGCGAAGAAAAGCTTTGGTCGCTGATTTACTCGACAACGAATCAATATTTATGTCTCCGACAATAAAAACCTTTAGGTTATTTTGTGCCGCGTAATCAAGAACTTGTTCCAGAAGAGCACTGAAATTATCTATTGAAGCTACGATGAGCCGGCAGGCTGCCACAAATAAAAGATTGCCGCAAGATACCGTTAGGAGTTCAGCATCTTCTTACATTGCACAGAATTCAGGTATGGGGCTGAAGGCTCTCTCTATCCTGATGTATACCAATACTCCACCTCCTCGCTTCCCGGATCAGAATAAAGATATACTTTATAGCTTTCAAACGTATGTGCGTAGGATTGATTTGAAAATCAAGTTTCCGTAAAAGCTAAGACGTCAAACTGCACATGAAGATCAATTATGTACGAGTCTAAACATCGGTTTTGTTTCTTAGACCGAGAGCATTCATATGAAAAATTGCAGAATTTTTACGAACCTGGGACTCACTATTTAATTTCCTAAAAATGAGCTTGTATTGAAGTAGGCCATGTTTAAGTTGTGAGTAGAAACAGGTTATAGACGCCACAAGTGTTGTGCAGCTGGCAGAAGCTTTCCCGGTTGCTTGTTGGTGAGTACTTGAAGATATATGTGACAATTTGTGGGCTCACAAATCATGTCAACGTGAGATTTAAAAGGCATTGCCAACATATTAGGTCATTTTGCACACTGCTTCTTCATTGTAAATCCCCAGTATCGTAGGACCTTCTTGCTTTCTAACAAAGACACGCCCGTTTCGAGGCCACACATAGCGATAGTGTTTTTTTCTTTGCACATTTCTTTGTCATCCAGATAAGCCTTTTGACACATGGGATGAGATTTTCATTGATGTATATGTCATCTTCTTTCAGCGCCATTCTTTCTTCAATCCACTTCTCTCTGACTGCTTTGTTCCGGAAAAGCACAAGTATTGGGGGAATGCAGTTTGGTTTCCTCTTTATTCTATGCACAACCTCTATGTCCTCAAGGGTCGGATCAGGGAGTTCAAGTTTGCCTGCAAGTGACTGCATAATGGCTGACAGGTGTTCTGTGTTGGTTTTCTGGACTCCGTGAATTTCAACAATTGTTTTTCGGGAATACTGTTGCAATATTTTCACCTCTGTTTCCAACTGGATAATACGACCATTTCTTGAAAACAGCTTATCCCCCAGATTATTTGCTTGTTTCTTTAGGTCATTAATCTCCTCCCTGTGCGCTTCAACGGATTTCAGAATCCCAACATTTTGCTCAGAGAGGATATCAAGAAATCTCTCCATTCCCGAGAATGTTTCACTTTGCCTTTTTATTTTTTCATTTGTGTCATCAAGCTTACCAAGTTGCTGTTCATGCTTCTTTTCCAAAGCAGTTATTCGCTCTAACAATACGTTCAGTTTACTCATAACATCGGCAAGGGATGGTTCCGGGAGTTCTGCCTCACTCAGAGTCATTGGTTTTGTTATCAGTTTTGTTCTGCGATCTCAAAAGCCGTGGCTTGCTGGTTGTGTGTGTATGTATATATATATATATTATCACTGGGACCCCGTTCAACCTTAAGAGATGCAGCTTCGCGCTGCAGAAGCCACCTTCTCAGCCACCTTCTATATATATATATATATATATATATATATATATATATATATATATATATATATATATATATATATATATATATTGTAACATAACGTTACACAGAAGGCGCTCTGGCACTCTGGCACCGAAGAACACCAACAGTCAGTCAGGGCAGCACAAAAGCGGAGCACCGTTTCGCTTCGTCGTCTTCTCCGAATCGCCCGTTGAAATCTTCGTCGTCTATGGATGGCATGTGTCATTGCCCCCCTTCCTGGCAGCATCGCCTCGATGCTGCAAATGCTGCTTGATGCGATGAGCTGACAGATATTATGCTAGTTTGGTGTGGGATACCACAACACAAAACGGGGCACCATCAGTCTCAAGAATAGTCAGCGGGGCGATCGTAATAGGGTTTCATCCGGACGACGTGTACAACATCAGTGAACTTGCGTCGTCTGCGGCTTGAGGGATCTTGGGTCGCGGATTCAACTTCGTAAGTAACGTCGCTGAGGCGGCGGAGGACACGATATGGGCCGAAGTACCGGCGCAGCAATTTTTCAGAGAGCCCACGATGACGAACGGGCGTCCAAATCCAGACATAGTCTCCAGGCTCGTAGGCAGCGAAGCGCCGTCCCCTGTTGTAACGGTCAGCGTCTAGTTTCTGTTGTAGGTATATGCGCTGCCTTGCTAGCTGCCGCGCTTCTTCCGCACGCTGGGTAAAACTGGCGATGTCCAGGTCAAGCTCATCTTCGTCGTCGGTGTATACGGGCAGCATTGTATCCAGTGGAGTGGTCACTCGACGGCCGAAGACAAGCTCGAAGGGTGTCAGCCGCGTCGTCTCCTGAAGTGCCGTGTTATATGCGAACGTGGCATATGGGAGGATTTGATCCCAGGTCTTATGCTCTATATCCACGTACATAGACAGCATGTCGGCCAGAGTTCTGTTTAGCCGTTCCACCAAGCCATTAGTTTGCGGGTGGTATGCCGTGGCCCGTCTATGGCTAGTGTGTGTAAGGTTCAGTACAGCCTTAGTCAGGCGGGCCGTAAAAGCTGCCCCGCGATCGGTAATGATAACAGCCGGAGCGCCGTGACGCAATACGATGTCGTGGACAAAAAACTCTGCGACTTCGGTGGCAGTTCCATTTGTGAGCGACGCGGTCTCAGCATATCGGGTCAAGTAGTCTGTCGCGACAACAATCCAACGCTTTCCATTACTTGACTTCGGGAAAGGACCAAGAAGATCCATCCCCACTTGTTGGAAAGGAGTTTTCGGTGGAGCGATCGGCTGAAGAAATCCAGCTGGTTTCACGGGTGGAGTCTTTCGGCGTTGACAATCGCGGCAGGTTTTAACGTAAGACCGTACTGAAGGTAATAATTTCGGCCAATAGTATTTCTCCCGAATTCTTGCAAGCGTACGACTAACTCCCAAGTGGCCGGCGGACGGTTCGTCGTGACAAGCGCTTAAGATGTCGGGCCGCAGGTGCGTAGGCACTACGAGTAGAAATGTCTCTTTTCATCTTTCAAAATTGCGCTTGCAGAGAACTCCACTTCGTAAAGCGTATGACTGCAAGCCACGACGAAAAACAAGCGGTACTCTACCACCGCGTCCTTCCAGATAATCGATGAGCGGCGCCAGCTCCGGGTCCTTGCGTTGAAGGTCAGCCATATGGGATTGGGTAATGGCCCCAATAAAGGGAAAATCATCGGCGTTTTCCACTGCAGTGGAGTCCAATGGCGCGCGTGACAGGCAATCCGCATCTTGGTGTTTATGTCCCGACTTATAGACAACAGTGACGTCATACTCTTGAAGACGGAGGCTCCAACGAGCTAAGCGTCCAGACGGCTCTTTAAGGCTTGCCAGCCAGCACAAGGAATGATGGTCGCTGACAATACGGAAGGGTCGTCCATACAAATATGGTCGAAACTTGCTGATGGCCCAGATTACCGCAAGGCACTCCTTCTCCGTTGTCGAATAGTTCGCCTCCGATCGTGAGAGTGTTCGGCTCGCGTAGGCGATAACCCGTTCTACTCCGCCTTGCCACTGAATGAGTACCGTGCCGAGACCAACGTTGCTGGCATCAGTATGTACGTCGGTTGCGGCGTCTTCATCGAAATGGGCGAGTATTGGGGGTCTTTGTAGGCGGCTTCTAAGCTCCTGGAAGGCTTGTTCTTGATCGTCTCCCCACAGGAAGGGTATGTCTTCTCTGGTTAGTGCTGTCAGTGGTTCAGCTATCTTAGAAAAATCTTGGACGAAGCGTCGGTAGTATGAACAAAGACCTAGAAATCGTCGAAGTGCCTTTTTGTCGGTGGGGCGTGGAAAATTTGACACTGCGATAGTCTTCTCGGGATCAGGAAGAACGCCCTGTGCACTGACAACATGGCCGAGAAAGCGTAGTTCCTTGAAAGCAAAGTGGCATTTCTCAGGCTTGATCGTTAGTTGCCCGCCTTTGAGTGCTTGAAGCACGACGCGCAACCGGTCCAAGTGTTGCTCGAAAGTAGGCGAGAAAATAACGACATCATCTAAGTACACCAAGCACGACTGCCACTTTAGACCTGATAAAACCGTGTCCATCATACGTTGGAACGTGGCCGGTGCAGAGCAAAGACCAAACGGAAGCACCTTAAACTCGTATAGGCCGTCGGGCGTCACAAATGCAGTCTTCTCTCGGTCTCTCTGATCCACCTCGATTTGCCAGTATCCGCTTTTGAGGTCTAATGAGGAAAAGTACCTGGCGTCGCGTAGTCGGTCGAGGGCATCATCAATCCTGGGCAGCGGATAGACGTCCTTTTTAGTCACGTTATTTAACTTTCGGTAATCGACACAGAATCTCAAGCTGCCATCTTTCTTTTTGACAAGGACCACTGGCGACGCCCATGGGCTCGTCGAAGGCTGGATCACGTCGTCCGCAAGCATTTCATCCACTTGTGCCTTAATGGCGTCACGTTCCTTAGGAGAAACCCGGTACGGGCGCTGGCATACCGGTAACGTGGTCTCATCGGTGATGATGCGGTGCTTGGCGACTGGAGTACGACCGACCTTAGAGCCTGTGGCGAAGCAGTCTGCGAAATCGCTCAGAAGAGCCGAGAGAAGATTCCTCTGATCGGGCCTCAAGTCGGGGTTAATTTTAACGGTTTGCAGAGCATGACAAGGTGCGGCCTCTTCTTTAGGGTTCGCTCCGGCGGTGCATAAATGAGGCAAGGCAGCAACATCCTGAAGGACGGCAACAGCCGTGTCCTTGCCGAGATGCCGCATCTCCTTAGCAAAATTTGTCAGGAGGACAGTAGCACAGCTGTTCTGGAGTTGTACGAGTCCTCGAGCAACGGCTAATTCCTTCTCGAGTAGTAGCGGAAGGTGCCCATCCGCGATGCCCTCGTAATCGTGGAATAAGTCATGCTTTACAAGAACCAACACACTAGAACGTGCCGGAACCCTCACGTCATCACCGACTATACGCAAAACGTTCAGACCCGAATCTTCGTTTTCAATGCGCGCCACGGCTCGTTTCGTCGAAAAGGAAACACGCGCTTCTTTCAGGTCAATGACAGCGCCGTTGGTCTGCAGGAAGTCCAGACCAAGGATCAAGTCTTTCGAACATTCAGGAAGCACGATAAATTCTCCGACATACACAAAACCACGGATGCCGACCCGCGCTGTGCACTTGCCTGCAGGTTCGATCAAGTGACTTCCCGCCGTGCGAATTTTCGGGCCGGACCAATGTGTCAAAACTTTCTTCAGTTCTCTGGCGAGACCACGGCTCATTACTGAATAATCGGCACCAGTGTCGAGTAACGCGGTGACATCCACTCCATCAATCGTTACACATAAATCGGAGGTAGTATGCCGGATGCTGTCGCTACCTGACACAAGCGAAATCTCGTCGGGTCGGCCTGACGATGACGGAGGATCTTGACATTTCCCGACATCAGCGACCCTGCCTCCGAAGGCCGCTGGAATTAGTTTTCCCGGCTAGGGCTGGGAGAGGAGCGGCGTCGGGAAGAGTGGGGACTTGTCGAACGGTAGCTCGTCGGGGACGTCGATCGACGCTCTTGGTACCCGGACGTGACGGGATACTGTCGCGCTGCAAGGTCACTTGCAACCTCAGTAGGCCGTTCGTCATTCCGATGGTAGAGTTCCTCCGAGGCGAAACCCCTCATGTTGACGCGGCGGTACGGGCACGCCCGGTAAAGGTGACTGGCTTCCCCGCAATGATAGCACAGGGGCCGACGGTCCCGGGGCCGCCATACTTGACTTTTACGGGGTCGCTGGTAGATTGGCGGAGGGGAGTAGTTAGGCTCCATGCGGCTCCATGCGAGTCCCTCCATGCGATGACCCTGCGGCTCCATTGCTGGAGCTGCGGCGTTGATACTATGGTCCGGCGGGGGAGCCCTACGCAAGACGGACGCGTAGGTGGGCCTCGCGTCAAACGTCTGGTGGGGAACGCGTTGCTGGGGAACGTCAGCAACTTGCTGAGCTGCCATACGCACCTCGTCCCGGACGACTTCAGCCAGTGAAGGAAAAGCTGTTGTGTTGCAAGGCATCCGGAGCGCTTGCAGTTCCTCCCGCACGACAGAACGGATGAGATTTCTTAGTGCGTCCATGTCGCTGCCGACATGCACAGGGGGTGCGTCGGACCCAATGACGTTCACGTTACGGTTGTACTGACGGGCTCGGTGTTGCAGCGTTGTCTCCATGGTAGCTGCCTCGCTGAGAAACTCCGCCACAGTGCGCGGTGGACTGCGCACCAGTCCCGCGAAAAGTTCTTGTTTAACGCCGCGCATCAGGTGACGCAGTTTCTTATCTTCAAGCATTTGCGGGTCCGCACGCTTGAAAAGGCGAGTCATGTCCTCAAAGAACATACGCACACTCTCGTTCTGGCGCTGATTGCGCGAGTGTAGCGCAACCTCTGCTCGCTCCCGGCGGTCGGCGCTAGGAAAGGTGGCTTTCAAATCACGACAGAAGGCTGCCCAGGATGGAAAGGAAGCCTCATGGTTTTCAAACCATGTCCGTGCAGACTCTTCAAGAGCGAAGTACACGTTGTGGAGCTTGCGCTCATCAGTCCACCCGTTGTAACGCGCAACTCGCTCGTAGTTCTCAAGCCAGTCCTCGGCGTCCTCGAACACGTCGCCATGAAAAGAGGGGGGTGTTCGCGGCTGATGACACAGGATGTTGGTGGGAAGCCTGCTCTCAGATGTCATTGCAGCAGGTTCTATGGCCGTCTGAGGGTGCGTCGTCCTGGTAGCGGCCGGAAGTGGTCCGAATTCAGGAGGCTCTCCACGTAGGCGGCGGCCGAGGCGTTGATGTACGGGGGTAAGCTCCGTATTGGCAGGTTGATTATGCAGGACTGGATCGTTACCCCGCACCTCCACCAGATTTGTAACGTAACGTTACACAGAAGGCGCTCTGGCACTCTGGCACCGAAGAACACCAACAGTCAGTCAGGGCAGCACAAAAGCGGAGCACCGTTTCGATATATATATATATATATATATATATATATATATATAGGATGCGAGAACATTTAACGTACTTGGCCGCTTAAAAAATTATAGAGCGAAGGGTACGCTTCATTTAAAGAAACATTTTATTAGACTCGACGTTTCGACCAGAAGCTGGCCTTCATCAGGAGTGTGAATGCAAGTAATGGGAGTAGGTTTTATATGCAAAGAGTGGAAAGAGAGACAGGTGCGCAGAGTACAATGGCATTGTAGTGATGGGTAGGGTAAAAAGCAGGTGCAGGCGGGGAGTGGAGGAAAGTGCAGGTTGAAAAAAAAAGAAAAAAAAACGGCACATGGAAGGAAGCACAGTAATAGGTATGACCCCAGGCGACAAAAGCAGGAATTGTGTGACCCTCATTGTGTGTATAGTGGGGGAGGCTGACATTCCTTTGGGCCACCTGCAGTAAGCTTGACTTGGCCATTTTGGGTGTGTTTGAGGAAGGAATTTACGGGGTAACTGAACTTTGAAGTGGAGAAAGAATACCAGGGCTCTCATTAATACCGGCATGCAGGGCATTAAATTTAAATATAAAGTACGATTCTCGCTGTTCCCGTTCGCGGTTGCTATGGAAGCCGCTCTGGAGAAGGAAAACTTTAAGTTTGTCGAATTTGTGACTTTTCTGTTGCAGGTGTTTGGACAGGGGAAGGTGGGGGAGAGATTTGGTGTGTGCGCGATGGTTGTTGAAACGAATTCGGAAGGGGTTCTCGGTCTGCCCTATGTATTGCATTTGACACTCGCCACACTCGAGCATATATACCACGTTCCTGGAGTCACAATTCAAATTTCCGCGGATGGAGTGTTTAAAATCAGAGTGTGTGCTCTTTGCCGTGGTCGTTGTTTGCACGTGTTTGCAAACTTGACACCTATTTTTTCCGCACGGCATACAACCCACAATATCTGCTTTATCGATAGTAGAGTGTACTACATAATTTTGTAAATTTTTTGGTCGTCTGTATTTAACCCGCGGAACCACAGAAAAAATTTTGGAGAGGCGATCACTTTGTTCGATGATGTTAAAGTGTTTTTTTAGTATTTTGTTGATGTTCGGAAGGTTGTTTGCGAAAGTTAAGACCAGGTTTGAGCGGTGTTCATTTTGTGCTGCCGGCCGGTCTTCCCCAAATGTTTCATTGCGATCAATTAATCCCGCTTTTTGGATGGCATCATCAATAATAGTTGGCGGATAGTGCTGGTGTTTCAGAACCTCCCGCATACGGTTGGAATTTTCCTCGAAATCTTTTGAGCGTGAGCAGATTCGTTTGAATCTTATTGCCTGAGAGTATGGAATTGATGTTTTGCAGTGGCGCGGGTGGCAGCTTTTAAAATGAAGGTATTGTTGTCTGTCCGTGGGCTTTCTGTAGACATTGGTGATTAGTGCCCCGTCTTCAAATTGAATTAATACGTCCAGGAAGTTAATTTGAGTGGAGGAGTAGGTATGTGTGAATGAGATGTTGGGATGTATGTTGTTAAATGAGGTAATGAATTGAATGAGTTAATGTTCGTTTTCTGTCCATATGATAAATATATCGTCTAGGAAGCGTTTATAAAAGCTGTTTTTTGGGTACGAGCGTAGGAAGTCAGATTCAATGTCATCCATGAATATGTTAGCATAGTTTGGCGCCATTTTAGTTCCCATGGCTGTACCACTGATTTGTAGGTAATACGAGTTGTTGAATTCGAAGGAATTGAGTTTTAGAACCAGATTAGCGAGTGATGCGATGGCGGTTGGGCTAGGGGAGTTTGGGGCTTTGTGTTTTTCATATGATGTGATCAGAGCTTGGATCCCGTCCTCGTGCGGAATGTTCATGTAAAGGGACACCACGTCAAGGGTCACTAAAAGGGCTCCTTTGGGGACAGTAAATTTAGATAACTCTTTCAGGAAGTGATTAGTGTCGCGTATGTAAGATGTATGTTTGGGAGGGATATGTTTGATGAGGGAATCGATGTAGTTAGATATTGGTTCTGAGAGGGTGCCAATGCCGGATACGATTGGTCGACCGGGATGATTTTCTTTGTGCACTTTCGGGAGCATGTAGAAACGCCCTGGGGACGGATCTATTGCCTCTAGTGCCTTTCTTACTCGTGGTAGTATTTCCCCTTTCTCGGTGAGTTGCTTTAGAGTTTGTGTTATAATTTCCTGGTGTTCGGCAGTGGGATCTGATGGGAGTAATTCATAGAAATTTGAGTTGTTGAGTTGGCGATATCCCTCGTTAATGTAATCGTCTTTGTTTAAAATTACTATACCACCTCCTTTATCGGCAGGTTTGATGACGATTTCCGTTCGCTGCCTAAGGGATGTTAAGGCGTTACGTTCTTTTTTTGAAATGTTAGAGGGTCCGGGCCTATAGGTCTCGAAAGCGCGAAGGATGTCCCGCTGTACAGCTTTTATGTACAAATCCAGATGTTTTTCTCTCCCAGATCTAGGGGTCCACTGTTCCTGAGACCGGGGAAGTGAGGCAGAATTACTGTTAGGTTTTTCGAAACAATATTCCTGTAGTCTTAGGGTTCGTGAAAAATCGTCTAGATCCGTAAGTAATTTGTATTCGTCATATCGTCCCATATTTGCGAAGAATTTCAGTCCACGGGATAGGAGTGCTGTTTCTTCCGGGGTAAGTGCTGCGGTTGAGAAGTTAAGAATGTTATGCTGAAAGTGTGGTCTGTCCGGTGTTTGGTTAAAAGTGTTTAAGTGGGTTCTTGAATCGTTTGCTGTATGATTAGACTGATTTAAAAAATTAACAGGTTGTGGTATCGCGCCATATGCTCAAGGTTTATATAAGGGACGTTATCTCTTCGAAATTTTTTACACTTCTTAGTCCAAATTTCTGTAGCTCTCCTGCACTGGAAGACCTCAAGCTCGTTGCCCTCAGTTGTTGATAGTATAATGTTGTGGCGAACCCGCCCCCTCCTCCCGACTCAGCGATGCCAACGTCTCCTCGCAGTGATTTATGGTTATTTTCAGAAGGTTAAGTGATGCATTGTGGAGTTCTTGGCTCCAAGCCAATTTCTGGGCATTCGAAAGGTTGTTCATTGACGGAATTAAATCTACAAAAAGGCCCTTCGGTACCATATTCGACTGGAGATAAATTATAAGGGCTTTTACATGGAGCTGGTGCCTGATTCGTTTGTCTAAAATTTTTCTTGCTTTTAAGAAATGCTTGGAGTGCTTGGCATAATCTGAGGAGGGAGCAGTAGGCGGGCGAGCTCGGTCAGCCCGTCAGTCCCGCTTAATTCGCTGCGCTGAGCCGCAGCGTCGCCTGAGGTCATACCTTTGTTTCGGTTTAGCGGCGCTCTCTGGACGGTCGTTTTCATTGGAAGGAGGCTGTTGGTGTCCCGTTGGGTCTCTTGGAGTGGGCGTGCTGACGTCATTTCCGATGTCCTGCATGGTGGATCGAGCTTGCTGGGATCCAAGTGTTGCAGCTGAGAGTGGATCCATCCGGGATCGGGGCCTCGTCGAAGTGGAGACCGGGGATGTACCGCCTTGCACAGCAGGCGTCGGTAGTAGGGACGGGCGGTTTGATGATGGGCAGGTGGGGTTATTCGGTGTGGGATTTCCTGTTGTTCTGGATAGTTTGGCGGCGGCTGGAGGCGCAGTGAAATGTGGTGATCTTGGAGTTGGCAGCAGAGCTTGGCGAAGGGGCGTCTTCGTGAGTGTAGTGTAGCCTGAACCACTTGGTGGTAGGTTATGCGTGGCACGGCGGCATTTCAACCCAGATGTCCGTCCTTGGTTGATCAGATGCTCTGCTTCCTCAATGGTTGGGAAATCTGGTGTTGCGGGTGGACCAGCATCTTCACTGTTTTGTGATGGGACCTCAAAACAGCTGGCAGCTATTCGGGTGCTGTGCTCCATGGTGGGTTGGTGGGTTGGTGGGTCTTATCTGAGGTTGGCAGGTGGTCTTTCCATGGGGCCATGCAGTGCCGTTGAGCACTGAGGAGGAGGTTGAATATATTCCAGGCGAGCACCAGAAACACCTCCAAAACTTGGGTGCACTCCATCAGCAGCCAGAACTTTGGTAGCGGGAAAGGCCTCCAAGGAATGGTGGAGGTGGAACACGTTTTCGCCTTGAGAACACAATTCAATGAGTCCGTTGTTGAACTGCATAGCGCGTTGATTAAATTGATTCACCGTCCGCCAATTCCCGGAACCTCGTCGGCGGTTAGGAACCCGTGGTAGCACCAAAGTGGCATATACTACCTCGATTTCAGGCCGTGCAGCGCGGATGAGTTTAAGTGCACCCGCGTATATATATATATATATATATATATATATATATATATATATATATATATATATATATATATATATATATATAGGTGGCTTCTGCAGCGCGAAGCTGCATCTCTTAAGGTTGAACGGGGTCCCAGTGAGAAATGGTGAGGCGAGAAAAAAATCAGGAGATGGAAGCATAAACTAAGAAAAACATCGCCTACAGACACAGCGTTGCGGGCAGGACGTTCATCGCTTACGCTCCGCCTGAGATCCGCTCACCAAGGGGTGAGCCGACTTTGAATAAGAAATGCCAATTTGCTATAACAACGCTGTGAACTGAATTAGGGTTTAATGCTTTCTGGCAATTGGGAAATAGTTAAATGTTAATTTTGAACTCTGAAAGAAAGCCGGGCAGCTTGGTTGTCAGAGCTATGATTAATATTCTATAATTCACAAAGCGGCGGTCGAGAAAAGACATGTGGTTTTCTTTAATCATTTCCTGTATTATTTTAAGTGCTTGGTAATGTAAAAACATTTTCTACAAACCGTAAAGTTGAACTTTCTGGTTTATATGCTGTGTACGAAGTAGGCAGCTTGATTGTCTTGAAAAGTGGGTAGTCTGCTAATATATAAAGCCAATCAATCGCAGAGTTCATCGCACAAATATAATCATACACCCGAACAGGAAGTGCGGATAACTGAAATTTGCGCCCTCGTGCGAGGGCAGCGTTAATTACCCTGGCACCCTACTGCAGCGAGCCAGTGTCTTACAGGCATCACATTAAGTTTTCTAGGATTACCAATAGTATAGAAGCATCCTAAATAATCCCCCATAAAGTAGCTTGCGTGTGATCTAACACTATCCACAGAATTTCATTTAGTTGGGAAAGGTCCCGCAACAAGAACAACAACAAAAATGTGGAGTGAAGCAGGGCCAATTATAATCTCTTCTTTTAAGGGCATTACGTGACATCATTAATGGCTCCGGTCTGCGGCTCCGCCTGTGGGCCCCCGTCCACGTACTTTGCTATTAGAGCACTAATCCCTCAATTTGTACCTATTTTATCTCGCAGGTACTCATTAAAATAGGAAAAGAAAATAAAGGAAGAAGCGAGTAATTTCTCAATTATATGAATAATAATTATGTTCATGAGGTGATATTAAAACCAACAATATAATAAAATTTATTTCGAAGTCTGTTTCCTGACGGTAAAAATATTTATTCTGATGTGAGATGTTTCAGATTAGGTTCTCTCTTCTCCCTATTGTGTGCGCTAGCGTAGTACAACGCAAAGAAGCCTCCCACATCGCCATCGGGAAACTGTGAAAAGAGGGGGACCGGTCTGGTAGGGCTATTGTTTCCTCAGCTGCCGAACACCAGATGGAACCACCGCGAAGGAAGCGAACCTATGTCTAGAAGCACCATATAGGTATATACTGGAAAACATGGATACCACAATAACAGCCACCGTGTATCGAGACAGCGCTATTGCGGCACCACTAGCGTTTAGGTAGCTCAATGCAGTCAGGACTGTCATGGCATAGTTCAGGACTCGTTCTCAAGTTGTCTTCAAGATGTCATGAGTACTTTTGAAACGCCCTCCGCACACATCGGTACCCGGCACTTTTGTAGTCAACGTGAGAAGGGTCGATTGTACGCTGTGTTAAGAACAATCACCTGAGGAAAGGGAACTAAAACAGGAAAGAATGATTTGGCCAAATGCTGCTGTGCTCACTAGCAGGTGAGTCAACGTATACCCATGGAATTTCATTGCGAAAGCACTAACCTCGGAGGATACTACCACCAGCGAAATTTTGTCTTGCTTGTGGTGCAGCTGTCATTTGTGTAGAAACGCTTCATAACGGCAACTGCATAGCAACTCGTTGCCAAGGGAACGACAATCCCTGCACGCTTCATAACGGCAGCTGCATAGCAACTCGTTGCCAAGGGAACGACGATCCCTGCAGTATGGCTCCGCAGTCACGCAGGAATTCAATAAAAGAAAGGATTTAGTTGGTGACAAAATGTTTCTCATTCCGGCCAACTACATAAGGCTGGGTGACAGAAGAAGAAAACTTGTGCAACAGATCTTTTGAATTATACTAGAATTTCAACCAAAATTATCTACCTTTCTTTTTCATCTGAGCTCCAGGCCAATTTCCCCCAGCATATAGTTTAGTTTTTTTTCTTTTTATTCAGCGCCCTATCCTAGATTCAACGAAGTTGTGTAAACAGCCTCTAATCGGTGACACAAATCTCTCTGCCACAGCTGCGGGCAGCCTGCACCGGTACCGAGTGCTATCCCCATCGGGAGAACTGCTGGTGCGCAACGTGAGCTCGGCCGACGACGGTGTTTCCTACCGCTGCCAGACCAGGCACAAGCTGACCGGGGCCGTCAAGGTCAGCGACACCGCGGGGCGCGTCATCGTCAACCGTAAGTCGGTGCCTGGCACGGTGGTGTGTCACAGCAATTTCATAACTGCACGATGAACGGAGTGCTAGGCTTTAAGAGCGGTCATTGTATTTCTGCTCTCAAAACGAAAAAAAAAAAGGAATAGATGGAGACCGGACCAGCAAAACTTTACCTGGCTTGAAGCCACTTAATAAAACAAAGAACAGCAAAAGCTCAAAATAGAAAAAAAAAACGATTTAGAGGGACAATGACGAAGGAAACAGCAATAAAACTATCCTGCCAGACCCATAGAGAAAGGGTCCTAAAGAGGTGAACCCAGGCTTTTGAATGGTAACATCCAGAACTGCAAAAGAAAAAAACAGAAAACAAACAAGATAATCCAATAGCACTTTTAATAGAAATAAGCGCTTTCGAAGGAATGAGCCGGCTAGGCATGCAACACTGGTGTAACCTGTGTCCCATCATTACCCAATGGAGTTTTGCCAGGTTCGCAATCGTTATAACCGAGAGCAGGAGTTAAATGTACTTTTTTTTTACAAACCGGGTCATTCAATAAATGATTTTCAGCTACCTTAATTACGGAAGCACGTGCTTTCGGCTCAGTAACCTGAACTAGGCAACGCGAATCAATTTCTCGTCTCAAACGTTACAGATTATAAGCCAGAAATGCGTCAAGGATCTAGATTCCTTGATCGGCTGAACCTTTACATTCGGTAGCAATGAAGCCCACATTGCGAGTAAAACATGCTGGCGTCATGCGTCTGCAATAAAAATCCTTCATGAGTCGAAGAGACTCACACGCTATT
Organism: Amblyomma maculatum; assembly: GCF_055883805.1. Lineage (NCBI taxonomy): Eukaryota > Metazoa > Arthropoda > Arachnida > Ixodida > Ixodidae > Amblyomma > Amblyomma maculatum. The sequence goes on along the minus strand of NC_139349.1, from coordinate 164,430,845 downwards.
TTGCCGTCGCACACCCTGCCGACCAATCGCCTCTCGACCCGCTCACATGACCTTGTGACGTCACCAATCTTTCGACCAATCCTAGAATTAATTAACTTTGCTGGCAAGTGCACTGTCCGAACGCTGATTAGTCGGCAGAGTGTGTGACGTCACACGATTACGTGACATGTCCGCGTCTGTAGGTGCTTTGGCAAGTCTTAGCCTTACAAGGACCTGTAAAGAAAGGAGAGTACGTTTGCTGAAAAGAAGACCTTGGACAAGGGCAAAATCGAACCGCTTCCCTTTAAATCGCGAGCCCGATTCAATTTGTGGAGGAAAGTTAATTCAGTGAGGTAATTTATAGGCCTTATGTAAGTGCTTCATACGGTAGAGTTGAAGTAGTTATACATTGCATTACAACTACACGTAGATGACACCGAGATTACTAACTAGTGCCAGTAAGCGGCCCTCTTAAATGACCGAGTGAGCAACCATCTTTATAGACGGGCTGGCACGATGGCCTACTCACGGAAGAGTGGGAGTAGGGACAGGGAGATCACATTTGGGCATGAATGCCTGCTTCACGCACAAACTTCCAGAGCAGCATAGGTCGGACTCGAGCGTCGACTTTGTGCGGTGTATTCACGGTCCAGGCTTTGAAAGTGGCGACATGGCCTGGAAGGCATTTTCTTCTGATGTCGTGGTAACCAGTTCGGTCCCACAACACGTCTTACACCGTGGGACGGACATATATACCTGTTGAATTTTATGCATATAACTATGTACAAGTGCTCGTTGTTTTCTTGCCAAGTGTCTGGCTGAGCTGCGAAAAAACCATGATGCCTGAGCCTTTTTATTCGACAGCAGTCACATCATCTGAGAGTGACTGCTCAGATTATGTGACTGAGAGACCCTCTATCATCTGAGAGAGCCTTTGCGGGGCCTATGTTTGAAAAGTTGGGCACTGCGAGGAAGCCTAGATGGGATGAGGTGGCGATTAACACACGTCTGCGCCTCGAGGGACAGCTGTCCTTGTCTGACCACGCTGACACGCCCGAACAGGTTGGGATCATTCGATTCGGGCCAGACGGAGTGGGTCGAGACAGAGCAGCCATCTTTTACAATATCGCTCGCTATTACTACTACTGCAACTACTACTACCTACTACTACTACCTACTACTACTACTACTACTACTACTACTACTACTGCTACTACTACTACTACTATTTCTACTGCTACTACTGCCACTGCTACTACTACTACTACTACTGCTACTACTACTACTACTTCTACTACTGCTACTACTACTGCTACTACTACTACCACTTACTACTACTTAGCACCACAACATAGCCTTGTTCCTAGCATTAATAGTTATTGCGGCTAATTCGAGCATGTATTTTGAAATACCTAAAATTTTTATTTAGCAACACCACCTAATGTTAAGTCAACCATGCTTTTACATCATATATTAACGATATTTAACGGTCCCCTGCGTCTTCATAGTAAAGTGGCAGGAAAAGTGGCCTGGTTATTTTCCAAGTTACATATAACTTATTCCGCTTGTAGTATTGAAACAACATTCGCTATAATTTGAAGTTGATGAATAAAAGGCTCTGGGTGTTCTTTACTTTCATTAAAAGCGCTTGGATACAGCATTTGTATACCGAGGAAGGGTATCTTCCTTATATCGGGAAGACATAATGGCCACCTAGCTGTTCAATAATATTTTGTTATTTTCTTCTAGCTAATAATGATGATTTTCGTTTCCCCTTATCTACTAATCGCTTATCTTTCTTCATCAGTTCACCAGCCCTTGCTTACTTGTTCGCACATTTTGAAAACTGACCTCACCTTTGGGAATGTTTCAATCCCTTATAGTGGCCTGGAATCTGGGGAAGGGTCCTGTACGGGACATTCGACATCCTTAGTCTGCATAATACCAATGCTATAGCCTAAGGTTGTCCGTCTCGAATTCAGACGTAGAAGATTACTTTGGCGTGAAACTTTTTTTCAACAGTGTTTAATTATGTCCACAGCCCTAACTAAGCCAGAACAGGACGTAGTTTGGGTCTCGTACGTAATTTTTTTTTCAACTGGCCCTTCTATCTTTTCTCTCTTTGTAAAAGTTTTATAAGAGAATAATAACAGCTGAAACTCACGATAACGTTCTCTTTTTTTTGCGTGCTCGTCGCAGCGTCGACTGGACCCTTTCAGCCAAGACACATCTTCAGTCGATCCACCGTGTCTGTCGACGAAGGGAGCACAGCAGAACTGGTCTGCGTCGCACATGGCTACACAGTTCCAGAATACAGGCGAGTAATGTAATCATTTTTGTTTCAATGTTGAGCTAAACGAGCAGAAAGGGGAGTCTTCTCTCACGCTACAACAAAGAAAGACATCCGAATTTCCTATAATAAAGATATTCTGCCATGTCCAGAAAGAAAAGAAAAACGTGTTATTTGGCAATATTCATTCATTCAATCATTCATTCATTAATGCATTCATTCATTCATTCCTTCATTCCTTGAAAGTTTTATTTCATACAATGCAGAACGTTGTCCCGGGTGACGTGGAAAAGTCACACACTGCCTGACGAGGCCACGCCACCCGGATGACAACTAATACATCCCCTAGTTATTCAATAAAGTGCGAACTCTTTCGCGCCCAACGAAGTAATCGAAAGAATTCGCTCCTCTCAGCTCGCACTTGACCTCGACAGTTATTTTTTCGAAACATTCAGAGGCCTCTATGAAGCATAAAACCGCCATATGTTGTGCGCTTTGATAGTGCCGATGTTTTCTTTCTCGCAGAACAGTTAAGTTGCATTCTGATTTCTTCGGTTCAAGATGTAGTTTAGCTAACTGTTTTATTTAGTAAGCACTGACTGGGTATTTCTGCGTGCATTCGGCTACCACTTTTTTCTCATCTTTTAGTTTAATTGTGTGCTGAAACTGGTTAGAACCCGTATACTGTCAAGGGCTGCAGTAAATGACGCTGCCATCACTCGGTGAAGAGCGCGATGACAAATTATTTGTTAAAAAAGCATGGCACACTGCCTTTCACTTTCGTATGTCTTTGTATCATATTCTGCCGCTTAGGAGAGTGATAGCTCTCCTGTTGGCAAATCTGCTACAGTGGCATAAAACGCGGTCCCAATATGGCAGCGTGTTGGTATTGTTCTGGAAATGTGTAAGACGGCAAGTTGCTAATACAATCCTAATACCGGGCCAACAGTACGTGCTGCATTGCATTTTTGCTATTTATGTTCTACGCAAGCACTCGCTAAGCTGTGTGGAAACCTGCACCGTTTTGTGAAGCAAGGGTATTGATTTGAGCGCAATTTTGAAGTGACCAAAATTTACTTCCGACCACAGTACATACATACATACATACATACATACATACATACATACATACATACATACATACATACATACATACATACATACATACATACATACATACATACATACATACATACATACATACATACATACATACATACATACATACATACATACATACATACATACATACATACATACATACATACATACATACATACATACGTACATACGTACACACATACGTACATACATACATACATACATACATACATACATACATACATACATACATACATACATACATACATACATACATACATACATACATACATACATACATACATACATACATACATACATACATACATACATACATACTATGCACCCAGCACCTCCACCACTTGTGAAAGAAGGCTAGACGATAAGGACAGCGAAGCCTTGTCTAGCGTTTTAATCCAATCACGAACCCAGGCGCGTGCCGGACCCGGCGCCGCGGGACGATGACGATGGTATGTACAAATGAAAGAAGAAGATCATGGCACATACAAATGAAAGAAGATCCACCGAAGGCTCACAATACATACATACATACAGTGAAACTTCACTTCAACGAAGTTCAATAACCTTGGTGAAAAGTTTGTTAAAGTGAAAGATCGCTGAACTGAAATTACTGCGTAGAAGCTTATTTCCGTTTGTTCCAAGTAACGCCGGGTGGTCAAATAATATCGCAACCATTTATTTGTCACTGCACTCATTTGCGAGTGAAGAATGCAGTACCTTTCTATAGCACTTTATAACTTACGGTTGCAGTGGACTTGAATTTAATCACTCTGTCCAAGCTCTCATGAACCTTGTCCGGCACAACTCTCTGCTAGGCAGTGAAGGCATAGACTTTCTCCAAGCAGATTATTGTTTCAGCGGATCATGGTTAACTAGCAATCATACGTGCCCCTTTCCTGAGGCAAAAACGGCTAATGGGACTGAAGCTTTGCTATGGCTAGCTATGACTGTGGAGCCGATTAAGCGCTCAAAGTCACGAATGTATATATTCGGCTGGCTACAGGCTTGTTTAGATAGCCAATTATATGCAACGCTAAATAACGGCTTTTTTTCTACACGTGATAATGAAGCGTGGGTGTTAAAGTAAAAATACTGAACAAAATTGCAGGTTGTGCTTTTTGAAGTGTTCAGTATGACGTTGGAGGCAGAGGTTGACACTGCGGGAAATGTCCGTAGAATTCAAATAAGCAAAACCTAAATTTCGGTAAAATGAAGGGCGTTTGCATAGTGTTCAATGGCGCTTCGGTGAGGGGCTTAAAAAAGTTCGTACAACTGAATACTTCGTTTAAATGACGTTCGTTCAAGTGGTATTTTTACTGTGTGTGTATATATATATATATATGAAGGAAAGAAGCCAACAGTCGGCGAGGCCAAGAAAAGCATTGGGGATTGTACTTTGCCTTTTTTTTTCAATTTTTACTTGATAATCACATAAATTAGTAATGTAATGTGTTTAAGTGAAAGATAAATAATATATATATATATATATATATATATATATATATATATATATATATATATATATATATATATATATATATATATATATATATATATATATATATTCGCTGCTTTTTAGTGGTGTCTCTCGGATCTTGGAGTTTGATGCAAAACAATCAGGGAAAGAATTGATAATATTCTCTATGTAGCGTTTCTGACTGGCCAAGAGGAGCGGGTTCACGTTAGTCTTAATGGCTGTAGAGGTCGCATTGTCAAGGAAGCACACTGGCCTGTACATTCTCCAAGTCTTCAAAGTAAGCGACCGTCGTATTCGCCGTCAACTGTTGGGGTTCATACGTCAAGTTTGTCACTAGCACTTCGACTTGCCCACGGACAAGTTCGACAAGGCCCCGTGCTACACAGACTTGTAGAGTGAGAAGCAGGGACATGTTAACTTCAGCAATGCCACGCGTACCGGTGCTGTGATCACATTCGACTGTGATGAACTTTCTCGCACGCGGAGGGATTGTTATGTGACCGCCACAGACGCGCAACATTGCTTTCCAAAAGTCCGTGTTGCTATCAACGGCTCGCTTGGTTGAAAACAATACCATGAGCTGCTCCCGAAGGTTTATAACAGCACCATGCTCTTGAAGAAAATACATGCCGAGAATCAGAATTTTGCAGCACTCTTGTATACGGCAAATGTGCCTGTTAAAGTAAAACTGCACATCTCTATGCGGCAAGGGCACATGCCAATCGGCGTCATCACATGGCCACCAGCGGTGCACATCATTGGTCCAGACCAAGGCGTCAGAACCTTACGGAGTGTCGTGACTAGCTGGCTGCTCATGACAGAAAAATCTGCGCCGGTATCCACGAGTGCGGTCACATCACAACTGTCGGTGGTTACAAAATTTCCCCGGAAACAATGCGTTCGCAGCACGTCGGTAAGTTCGTCGGATCGGGTCGTTGCCGTTCGGGCCGTCACGTCAAGTCCTTGGGTGGAGGCTGGTTAATCTGAGCTGAATGTGCCTCTGAATTTTCGAGAGGAGGAGTATCGACTGGGTGAAGGAAAACGCCTCGGGGATGACGATCGCGACTGCCGTTGCGGTGACGTCGGGTGCATTTCTTGAGCAGCCAGATATTCCTCAATCTCCTGTGGTCTTTCGCCACAGCGGGGTCGAGGCGCGTCTGGTGGAAATCCTCTCAAACCTATTCTCCGGTATGGGCAATTGCGAAGAATATGACCAGGCTGCCCGCACTGATAACAGAGCGACTGTCTGTTGGGCGTGCGCCACAAGTGCGCCTTGCTGATAGCAGGACGCAGGTCTTGTTGCGGCTCGACGGGGCGCAAGTAGCGAGGCGGTGGTCCGACAACAGGGCGGAATGGATGTGGCTCGGAGGCAGGTCGACGTAGGACATTGCTGTAGGTCATAATGCATGGTTACGATAATGGTGCTGATGGTGGCTGCACCTCTCGCCGGATTTCATCACGGATGACGTTTCCGGTAGAATTCATTGTAGGTGGAGCATCCAAATAGAGCATAGAAAGGGGACGAGCGAATACAGACGCAGGACAAGATCAAAGAAGGCACACACCACAACGCTAGACTTACAACTGATTTATTCCGATGAAGAAATGCTCGTTTTAAAAGAATGTTCTGGCTGCGCACACACCCTACACACAATTCACTTCACGCAGCACATGATAAAATGGCAATTATAATGGCAAACACTTGCACTCCCTTTCAGCGGAGTCCTTGGGGAAAAACCGAAGTTATCTTCGAAGGCTGCCAGCCGAGTATAAGTGGAAACAAGAAAGTTGGAAGTCATTGCTTACTTCCACAAGACTTCTCATGGTCTGAAAAAAGTGGCTCAGAAGTTCGGTGTCACTATGGTATTTTCTGCTCCCTGCAAACTTTCCGGTTTGTGTGGCCAAATCTCTGCGGACCAGTGCAAAACTGGTGTTTGTAAAACAAAACGCCAGACAATGTTCACTACATACGCAATGGGCGTGGTGTATTCAATCCCATTGTCGTGCGGAAAAATCTACATAGGCCGAACCGGACCATGCTTTAATGAGCGCTTGAGGCAACACCGCACAACTTTGGGCACTGGCACAGGAAGCAATTTAGCCTTAATTGTCAAGGAATGCTTATATTCTCCAAGTTTTCACACCGCCAGCATTATCGGTCGGGGGAAATCTAAACGTGAGCGTGCGCTACTAGAAGCATTCCTGAACGAAAAGAATAAGCAGAGATGCGTCAGTGATACTTCCGTGATTATCATCGAAAAGGAGTGCAAGATTTTATGATTATAATTGCCATTTCGTCATGTGGTGCGCGAAGTGAATTGTCTGTAGGGTGCGTTCGCAGGCAAGAAATTCTTTTAAAAGGAGCACTTCTTCATCGGAATAAATCAGTTGTAAGTCAAGTGTAGTGGTGTGCGACTTCTTTGCTCTTGTCCTGTGTCTGTATTTGCTGGTTCCCTTGCTATGCAATATGAACCAACGAGCCTAGCAGTTTACACTCCTTAGATCCAAGTAGAGGTTCTGCAGCTCTTCGCGGATAGTGCTCCTCACAAGCTCGCGCAGTGCCTCGTCCCTGGCTGCTGGCACGGATGCCGAGTAGGGTGTGGCCGCTACGCTTGCCTGACGGCCGTATTGGGTACTCCGTTCTAGCACTGAACTTTCCATGCTGGCAGCTTCTCTCGCGAAATCTGCGACCGTCCTGGAGGGTCGCGAATGAGGCCAGCGAACAGCTGTTCCTTCACCCCACGCATAAGGTGCCGTACCTTCGTTGCTTCAGACATGGTAGGGTCGGCCTGATTAAAAAGTTGCGTCATGTCCTCGACAAACATGGCCACGCTCTCATTGGACTTTTGAGGCCTCAAAGGAATGGCAATGCCTGCGTTTTCTTCGCGTTCACCCGAGCTGAGTGTTATAAGCAACTGACGGCGAAAGGCTGCCCAGTTGACAAAAGACGCCTCGTGGTTCTCAAACCACGTCATGGCCGAGTCTTGCAGCGCGAAGTACACACTCATTTGGTTCCGCTCGCCGTCTCATTGATTGAACGCGACCACACGGTGAAAACCTGCCAACCACTCTTCCACATACTCGAACCGGTCACCGTGAAATTATGGCGGTGATCGAGGCGCGAGAAAGAGGAACGGTGAGGCGTTGCCGGAATACTGGCTTGTCTGGCTGCCCGTAGTGGATGGCATGGCTGCTCGCACCGGTTGTGGTCAGCGGGTCGAACTCGGGTTTTAGGCCTCGGAGGCGACGGCTCGCTTTATGGATGGGAGTAGCGTCCTCCCGTCGATGAACAGCGTCACTGATGTCTTCGGGGGCAACGTACATGGAATTTTACCCAGCACGTCTATCAAATGTAACCAACAAACGTATCAAGAAGCAAAATAACCGAGCTGGCCCTTTTAATGAAGCAGTTTATCGCGTTGCGCGGGTGGGAGATCTGCGTAATAGTAAAACACTCAGCGGGGCAGGTTGGTGTGTCGTCTCTGTTGCGCTTAAATTTTTGACTGCGTCAATAGCCTGTTGATAAACATCGTGTGGTGTCGAATCGGTCGTATATCGCAAGATCTGACGTTTAATGAAGTAGACCTGACAGGAAGGGCATTTACAAGCGCAGGGACAAGTTCTTCAGTACGGCTGAGACACTCTCCGCGTAGAAGGAGGGATGGACAAAAAATGGATTCGAGACGTACTCCATTGGACTAAGGCCATCTTCGAACTTGAGAACAGGAAATGGGAGCAGGAGGCAGGAATGGCGTGTAGCGGCCTCGGAAGGTGTGAGAAAGACAGTCGAAGTATTAACGCTTTCACAGAAGAGTGGAACGAGGGCAGTAGAATATGGAGTATTGTCTGTGTCAATGGCGACGAGGAGTTTTGCAGAGCGGGTAGGGACTTCACTCAAGGTGGTATCACAAAAAGGAAAAAAGGCAACTTCTACGCGAGCGCAGTAAATAATGGCACGATGAGCGGAAAGGAAATCGTAGACCAGGATGATTTCGTGTGGGCAGTGAGACAGTACAATAACCTCGGCGGTGTATAAAAAGTCTTCGATAAGAACACGGGCCGTGCACGTCGCTGAGGTATGAATGCGCTGTGATGAGGCGGTGCGAAGCGAAATGTCGGAAAGTGCGGCGGTCACCTTGCGAAGTCGTCGGCAAAGAGCTTTACTGATGACGGATCCAGCACCACCTGTGTCGACAAGAGCGAGTGTTACTACGCCGTCGACACTTGTATTACCTTAGCTGGAGAACACGGAAGCCTTGAAACATCAAGCGCAGTTCTTGCCCCGGAAACTGCGACTGCTAGTTTCCCTCGACAGCGCCGGTAGAACGTCGTAGTAGCAGAGACGGTGAACGGCGATGATGGAAAGATGATCGACGAGTGGTATACGTTTGATTATCACGAAAGACGAAGTCGGAACTTGGCGGAGGTCTCGGCGAGGGCTGCTGGGTAACGTAAGAGTAGTTCCAGAGGTCAGGGCAAGAAAGTGGAAGGCGTTGGCGGCAAAGGCGTGCGACATGGCCCGGCAGCCTACAAGAGGAGTAGATAGGACGGTTGTCCGCTGTACGCCAAAGGTTCTTAGGGCGTCGACGTACCCTTGAAATAGGGACCTGGAATTTAGGTTCAGCCAATTGCGGAGGATAGAAGGAAGGGGCAGGTTGGTAGGACGCAGATGCAGATGGCATTAGCGGCCTGGCCACAACTTATGCGTACGTAAATGGTGCCGTTACCTGCGGTAGCACGAGGCTGGGCGGGAGCACGTAGCTGGCCGGAAGGACATTAGCGATGTGGTCTTGCACGACACGCCGTATGGTAGGGGCCAAAGACGGAGCCATTTCAGGAACAAGGCGGCCAGTATCGTGTAAGTGCGGGACAAGGGAGAGCTGGCGGGCGACCTCTTCTCGAACGAAAGCTTTGATTTGCTGAATCAAAGGGCTGTCCTCTGATGGAGTAGAGCCACTCAGGGCTAATGTAGAAATTGTGTCGTCGATAACACCGGACCGCCGCTTAGGAGCGCGCTGCTTACGGAGCTCGTCGTAGCTCTGGCAAAGTTTGATCACGTCGTTGACGGTGGCAGGATTTTACGCCCAGAGCATCCGACACGAGTCCTCAGAAATGCCCTTCATGACGTTTTTGATCTTATCAACTTCGGACATTAGTGGGCTGACACGTTTTCACAGGTCAACGACGTCTTCTGTACAACTGGTGAATGTCTCTTTGGTATGCTGAGCGCGATCACGCAAGCGTTGTTCTGCTCGGAGCTAGCGAACTCCAGGACGGCCGAGCACTTCTGCAAAATTCTTCTTAAATGCAGATCAAGGTGGCAGGCCTGCCTCATCGTTGCGAAACCAGAGGTTCGCTACGTCAATGGATAAAAGACTACGTTTCTTGACTTGATAGTGTCATCCCATCTGCTGTAACTGCTGACACGCTCATACGCCGACAACCAGTCGTCGACGTCTTGGTCGGCCGTGCCACTGAAGATGCATGGATCACGCTTCAGTAGAACGCCAGAATACCGGACCGTGGTTGGGACGGGCGAAGATGTCGAGAGGGTCTCGTCCGGCATGGTGGAAGCAGATGGCAATGGGCGGCTTCTTAGTTTCAGGGTTTATGGGAACGTAGCCAGCAGCACCTGCACCAATTGTAGTGTGTGTTTATTCAGTCGAGCCAGATGGCTCAGGATGAACTCGCAGTAGAGCGTCAGGCGTAGCGAATCACGAAGACAGCGACCAACGTCTTCGTCCTCGGGTGCGCCAGCACACGATACACGCCAGTGGCTATGACGATGAAGATTAGCACACTATAATATACAATATCTATATATATAAGGAGATAAATGAAGAGGAAATGAGGGTACTCGTTATAATACATGAAGGAAAGAAGCCAACAGTCGGCAAGGCCAAGGAAAGCATTGGGGATTGTACTTTGTCTCTTTTTTTTTAATTTTTACTTCGGTAGTCACATAAATTAGTAATGTAATCTGTTTGGGGGAAAGATAAACACAAAGTAGAAGGAAAAACAACGTGCCGATGGTGGGGACCGAACCCACGACCTCCGTATATCGCGTCCGGTGCTCTTCCAACTGAGCTACATCGGCCGCTGTCCCCCCCGCTACTTTCTTGGGTATTAATGTTGCCTGTATACGAACCTTGATAGTGTTCACCAGCGCCACCAGCAATGCCACCGGTACGCGTGGCATTGCTGAAGCTAACATGCCACTGCTTCTCACTCTACAAGTTTGTGTATCTCGGGGCCTTGTCGAACTTGTCCGTGGGCAAGCCGAAGTGCTAGTGACAAACTTGACGTGTGAACCCCAACATTTGACGGCGAATACGACGGTCGCTTATTTTGAAGACTTGGAGAATGTACAGGCCAGTGTGCTTCCTTGACAATGCGACGTCTACAGCCATTAAGACTAACGTGAACCCGCTCCTCTTGGCCAGTCAGAAACGCTACATAGAGAATATTATCAATGCTTTCCCTGATTGTTTTGTATCAAACTCCAAGATCCAACAGGGTTGAAGCTCGAATGGGTCAGGTAGGTCATAAACTTGAAGTAGGTGACACACGGTGAAAAAACACTTTATTCCGACGTTTCGGCCGGGGTCCGGCCTTTGTCAAGGAATGTAGAAAGAAGCTGTCGGTTCCCATTTCTTATATACATGCACAATCGAAGAACACGTGACCAGCCACTGTCAACAAATAAACACCAAAATATCAAAAACAAAATTTCACACGCGTGATGTAATGGCGGTGCAAGGTAAATAGACCGAATGACACGTGTTGCGCTTAGGTCATGCATCTTAATATGTTGCACAAAGAAAAGAAGATATATCACTAAAGAGATGGTTGTCACTATCAGGGCACAAAACAAAATATCCCGAGGTTATAATGGGTGGAGTACATGTCACATATAATCCTGCAATATTCAGGAGGGGGAGGGGGGGATTGATCAACTGAAATATCATTCTCATTGGTAGGCGACAGTAGCAGATAACACGTCAGTAGAATTTAACAGTGAAATATAACTGTGATTCAGCGCGGTACACACACACAAAAAAAGTAAACAGTCACTCAAATCGCGGCATGGTGACAAAACTCGATTTTCTGCTCAATGCTATGGGGACAAAAAGAAGCAGTTAAAGTTAACTGTTCGTAACAGTGTTGATAACAAAAGGAATCGTGGGCAAGGTTATTGGATAAGTTGTAATGATCAGTGCATGTTACGGCGGGAAGCAATATGATCGTGAGAAACTGGCAAACATGAAAACGATCAGTGCAAGTAAAGTATGACATACTGTGAGGGGCTTTGGGCTGTGACCGTAAAAGCGCAAGCGAAGAGGCAAACGGTGCAAAATGGAGCCAATGTCGATTAAACATAATATCTTTTAAGAAGCTGCCAATGGTGCTACCATTTAGTTAAAATGCTACGATGAGAGACAAGTTAGCTTGCCAATGTTTTCATTCAGACCACAAGAAACCGTGTTAAACTTATGTATTAAAAATGATTCGCGAACTTCGCGTTCATGGTGGGTTCTGAAACCTGATTCCAGTAAAGTTACTTGCATTTTTTCAAAGGGGTGCTTGGTAATGTTTACATGCTTAGAGATAGGAAGGTTAGGCAGTGTAATACAATGAGCTTTATGTTTATTAAATCGGTATCTGAAGGGTGTTTCGGTTTGGCCAATGTACTGAATTTTGCAGATAAAATATTCAAGCCTGTAAATCACGTTGTCCGTATCACAAGAGAAGTTGCCTCGAATCTTTACATTAAAGTTCGATGCAGTGCTGAAAGCTTTCACTGATGTAGTCATTTGTGCACAAACTTTGCAGCGTGACTTGTTGCAAGGATGGCAGCCGATTGGTGCAGTGGGGCTAGTTTTAGACGAAGTTAAAATATCACTGAGGTTCTTGTTACGGCGATAGACAACACGAAGGGGGGGGGGGGGGGGAGGGGCTTGCTGATAAATTTCTTTTAGACGATCACTTTGCATGAGAATACTATGATGTTTCTTTAATATGCCTGCAACGTTGGGGACCGAAGCTGAATGCGTTAGCACGAGATTGATTCGTGATTGGCCGGATGGTTCCTTTTCCGCTTTGAGGAGTGTTTTGCGATCAAGAAGGCTTGCTCGTTCCACTGCATCATTTATTAGGCGCTCTGGATATTTGCGTTCCATTAGGGTGTTACGAAGGTTGGCACAGTGAAATTCAAAGTCGCGCTCGTCTGAACATATCCGTTTAAAGCGGACGGCTTGTCCATAAGGATGCTAGTCTTCCAGTATTTAAGATGGCTGCTGTCGAAGTGCAGGCACTGAGGTCTGTCACTGGGTTTCCGGCATAGATCAGTGATTAGTTTGCCATTCTTTATTGACAATGTCATGTCTAGAAAAGCAATAGTGGTTCGAGAATAAGAATGAGAAAATTTTATGGCCTCGTGCACAATATTAAAACTAGAGATGAATGATAGAAGTTCTGCCTCACCATGTTGCCAAATAAAAAAAAATGTCGTTATGAATCTCTTGTAGTAAAAAGGCTTTCGCGGGTAGTCTTCGAGAAACCGGTCCTCTAATAAGCCCATGAATATGTTGGCGTAGTTGTGACCAATACGTGTACCCATCGATGTTCCGTTAATCTGGACATAATGTCTGCCATCAAATTCAAAGTTGTTAAGTTCTAGTATAAATTTAAAAAGGATAGCCAATGTAGAACCGTCAATGTTACTGCACAAGGTTCGATCTTCAAAAGCCTTTACAACTGACCGGATACCATTGGAGTGGGGAATATTGGTATAAAGTGACGCAACATCCAGAGTTACGAGCAAGACGCCTTGAGGCATGGTGATATCAGCTATATCTGCTAGGAAATCAGTTGTATCCTTTATGTATATATATATATATATATATATATATATATATATATATATATATATATATACGAAGACGAGGATTAAGTAGGCGAGAATATCACGAAGACGAAGATAAGGACGACGAAGTGCCGCTGCGCTACTCGTGCTCGCTTGTGGAGACTGAGACTGGCTGTGTTCTTGTGTGGTTCGCCGTGAAACTTCGACAGGGCTATTATCCCTGTTAAAGCACAGTAAAAAACCCCTTTCACTTGGTGGAGGTGATCATTTCCTGCCGCCCTGGAGCTCCCCAACCGCACACTCCCGACACAAGCAATGACCGACGCTACCACCCCCAGTCCAACCGGCCCCTCACCCGCTGTGTTCTGCGCTGGAGCTTTGCGCCAGCGTGATCCTCCTATCTTCAGCGGAACCGGCGACCATGACGTGAAAGACTGGCTGGCCTCATATGAGCGGGTCAGTATTCACAACCACTGGGACGACAACCAAAAACACAATAACGTCATTTTCTACCTAACGGACGTTGCAAACCTATGGTTCCGCAACCACGAGGCCGATATCACATCGTGGTCTACTTTCAAAGCTAGTTTTACCGATATTTTCGGCCGGCCTGCAGTGCGCAAGTTGCGCGCTGAACAACGCCTGCGCGGCCGTGCACAGCTTCCTGGTGAGAATTTTACCAGCTATATTGAAGATGTCGTAGACCTGTGCAAGCGCGTGGACGCTTCAATGTCAGAGAGCACCAAGATTGATCACATTATGCAAGGAATTGATCATGACGCGTTCCAGATGCTTCTGGCTAAAAATCCAGCCACCGTCGTCGACGTTATCAACGCATGCCACAACTTTGATGAATTACGCAAGCGCCGTAACATCACTCGCTCTTCGCTCTCAAACCCCGCGTCGCTTGCAGCTTTAACACCTGAAGCAGACCAGTCCACCTTGCTGCCACAAATACAGCAGTTCGTTCGAGAAGAAGTTGCCCGTCAACTATCCCTCGTTCGCCAACGTCCTGACGCTCCCACTCCTTTAGTACCAAAGCTGCAGCAAGTCATCCGCCAACAAGTTGCGGAAGCACTCCCCACGCTTCCTGAAGCTCCTTCTGTTGCTCCATTGACATACGTCGAAGCACCAGTCCAGTATAGTCAACCTGCTGTTCCAGCACCTTGACCTACGCGGCTGTGGCTGCGCGGCCACCGCCTGAGCCGTCACAACCCATGCAGCCTGTTCTACGCCCTGCACCGCTTTCTCAAACGGCCCCGCTTCATCCGCCCACTGCGCGCTATTACAACCCTTGGCGTACTTCGGACAATCGTCCTATTTGCTATTACTGTGGTTTCGCTGGACATGTGGCCCGCCGATGTCGTCGTCGCATGGCCGAGCCTGCGTCTTCTGATTACTCGCCACCGCTGCTTCGTTCTGCCCACTCTCCGCCTGCGTATGCCCCAGAACAGCGTTCATATACAACCCGTCGTTCTCCTTCTCCGCGTCGCCGGTCACTGTCACCAATGCGCCGGCGACCACCACCTGCTGACGAGGGAAACTAAGCTCCGTGGTTCCTGAGGCAAGAACTGCGTACTCTGCGAAAAGCTCAAGGCCTCATATTCCGCCCACGAACATTATAATGATTTCTATCGATGGTATGTCCGTATATGCGCTGGTCGATACGGGTGCTGCAGTGTCAGTGATTCATGAGCAACTCTGCCGACGATTACGAAAAGTTACGACGTCATTTAACGGCTTGTCGCTCCGCACTGCCAGTGAAGAGAGGATTGCACCTTTAGCAGCATGTACAGCGCGTGTCGTCATTGAAGGTATTTTGTACAGTGTCGAGTTCGTAGTTTTGTCATCTTGTTTTCCCGACGTGATCCTCGGATGGGACTTCTTGTCTAAAAATAACGCCGTGATCGATTGCGCCCGAGCTGAAGTAGAATTTTCTGCACTGTGCGACGCACTGCCCGACGACAACCGTTCAGTGTGTCCTCAAAAGCTGACCATCGCTGAAGATGTCGACGTAGCACCAGAGGCTTGTGCCCTTGTGCCTCTTTCGTGTCCTGCCGTGTCAGACGTTAGTGTTTTATTTACACCGTCTGCATCCTTCAGCCACCGCAAGCACCTGCCGCTGCCATCTGCTGTTCTCGATGTTCACGGTGGCTTCACGAAGCTACTCATCTACAATCCGTCCCCACGCCCGATTACTCTGCTACGTGGGGAATCTACCGGTTCCATTCAACCAGCCCACCTTCTCTCTGACCTGGATGCCTCCGAGACCTACCGCAGTAACTACATTGATGCTCTGCAGTCCGATCCGACGCCTGATTCGTTGCCAGACGACTTCTTCCGAACCGCCATCGATGACGCTCTTCCTTCCACCTACCGGACTCAGCTCGTGGCCCTTTTACAGACATTTCGCTTCGCTTTCGACGCCGCCCACACACCTCTCGGCCGCACTTCCACAGTCGCGCATTACACTCAGACCGGCTCTAACTCGCCTTTTCGACAGCGCCCCTATCGTGTGTCAGCGGCAGAGCGTCGCGTGATCAATGAACAAGTTGAGGACATGCTACAACGTGGTGTAATTCGTCCATCACAAAGCCCCTGGTCTTCACCAGTGGTGCTAGTGAAAAAGAAAGATGGCTCGTTTCGCTTTTTGTATTGATTATCGGCGCCTCAACAAAATTACCCACAAGGACAATTACCCCCTTCCGCGTATAGACGACGCTCTTGATTGCCTCCAAGGTGCCGAGTACTTTTCATCTCTTGATTAAGTTCATGTTACTGGCAAGTACCAATGGCCGCCTGTGACAGAGAGAAGACCGCATTTGTGACGCCGGATGGCCTCTATGAATTTAATGTGATGCCCTTCGGTCTGTGCAATGCGCCCGCCACATTCGAGAGGATGATGGATAACATCTTGCGGAAGTTCAAGTGGCACGTCTGCCTCTGCTACTTGGGCGACATTGTTGTCTTTTGCACCGACTTCGCTACGCACCTAGAGCGCTTGCGGCAAGTTTTGATTTGCCTTACTGACGCCGGCCTGCAACTGAATCTCAAGAAGTGTCACTTCGGTGCCAGGAAGTTGACTATTTTGGGGCACATCGTCTCTAAGGAAGGTGTTCGCCCTGATCCGGCCAAGCTGCGCGCAGTGGCGGAGTTTCCTAAGCCGGTTTCGCTCAAGCAACTTCGAAGCTTCATAGGTCTATGCTCCTATTTTCGGCGCTTCGTGCAGAATTTTGCTTCGATAATTGCACCCCTGACGAAACTACTCGGAGGAAACAGTGACTTAACTGAGTGGTCGGTCGAGTGCGACGAAGCGTTCAACGCATTGCGCCGTCTTTTGACTTCGCCACCAATCCTTCGCCACTACGACCCGACAGCACCCACCGAGGTCCATACTGATGCGAGTGGCGTTGGCCTCGGAGCTGTCTTGGCACAACGGAAAAACGGTTTTCACGAATACGTCGTCGCGTACGCGAGTCGTATCCTCTCTAAAGCTGAACGCAAATACTCAGTTACAGAAAAGGAGTGTTTGGCAATTGTGTGGGCATTAACAAAATTCCGACCCTACCTTTACAGTCGCCAGTTTGACGTCGTCACGGATCACCACGCGTTATGTTGGCTGTCCTCTCTTAAAGACCCGTCCGGCCGCCTCGCACGATAGGCTCTCCGCCTACAGGAATTTGACATCCGCGTTATATATCGCTCTGGCCGTAAACACATGGACGCCGACGTACTATCTCGTTCTCCCGTCTCCAACGAACCTGCTTGCTCTACGGCAGCTGATCCCGTCCTCTCCTCTCTAACCATCGCTGACATGCCTGCGGAGCAGCGAAAAGACCCGTGGCTTGCATCTCTTATCGAGATCGTGTCCACTTCTCCTAACGCTGCTGCGCCTTCTCGGGCTTTGCGCCGTCAAGCACCACACTTTGCCCTACGAGACGGTCTTCTCTACCGCCGCAATTATATGACTGATGGTCGACGGTGGCTTCTCGTCGTTCCCCGCCTTTTACGACATGAACTTTGCACCTCTTTCCATGCCGACCCTTAGTGTGCCCATCCTGGTGTAGTCAAGACGTTTCAAAGGATCTCTCAACGCTACTATTGGCGCGGCATGTACGGACATATTCGCAAATACGTCCGCTCCTGCATCGCCTGTCAGCGCCGGAAGTCATCCACACCTCGTGCTTCTGGCCCCTTACAACCACTTCCATGCCCGGCCCGCCCTTTTGACCGCATTGGCGTTGGCCTTTACGGGCCACTTCCCTGCACGGTTTCTGGGAACCGGTGGATTATCGTTGGCATCGACCACCTCACCCGGTATGCCGAGACCGCCGCTTTACCCGCCGCTACTGCCCGTGAAGTTGCCCTGTTCTTACTACATCATTTTGTTCTTCGCCACGGCGCGCCGCGAGAGCTGCTGAGTGACCGAGGACGCGTCTTCCTTTCCAACGTCGTTGAATCTCTACTGGCCGAATGTCGCATCATACATCGGACCACAACAGCCTACCACCCTCGAACAAACGGGTTGACTGAGCGCTTCAATCGCACTCTCGGAAATATGCTGACGATGTACGTTGCCGCCGATCAGACTAACAGGGACGCTGTCCTTCCTTTCGTGACATACGCTTATAACACCGCCACGCAGTCAACTACTGGATTTAGCCCTTTCTTCCTCCTTTATGGGCGTGAGGCGTCGTCCACGATGGACACTATTTTACCATATCGTCCCGACTCCTCCGAGTGTACTCTCCTTTCAGACGTTGCCAAACATGCGGAGGAATGTCGCCAGTTGGCCCGGTGTTTTACATCGAAATCTCAAGGCCGCCAAAAGCATTATCGTGACAAAGATCAGACGCCACACGTTTTTCCTGCAGGATCCCTTGTTTGGCTTTGGGTTCCCGGCACCCCACCGGGATTGTCATCAAAATTTCGAACCGAGTATCACGGCCCCTACCGCATTGTCCGTCAAACCTCCCCTGTGAATTACATCGTGGAGCCACTCACTACCTCTTCGGACATGCGTCATCGCGGCCGCGAAACTGTGCACGTGAGCCGCCTCAAAACGTACTACGATCCGCTCTTCTTGCCCTCACCATAGGTCGCCAGGATGGGTCCTCTTCGCTCCGGGGGAAATTGTAGTGAACTACACGAGGATATACGAAGACGAGGATTAAGTAGGCGAGAATATCACGAAGACGAAGATAAGGACGACGAAGTGCCGCTGCGCTGCTCGTGCTCGCTTGTGGAGACTGAGACTGGCTGTGTTCTTGTGTGGTTCGCCGTGAAACTTCGACAGGGCTATTATTCCTGTTAAAGCACAGTAAAAACCCCCTTTCAATATATATATATATATATATATATATATATATATATATATATTATTTATCTTTCCCTTAAACACATTACATTACTAATTTATGTGATTATCAAGTAAAAATTGAAAAAAAAAAACACAACGTACAATCCCCAATGCTTTCCTTGGCCTCGCCGACTGTTGGCTTCTTTCCTTCAAATATATATATATATATATAGACCTTTTGATTTTGTGGCACCTCGGAAATTGTTTACCAGACAAAAAGGGGGTGCGTTGGGTATTAGTGTCAGTCACCACCGGCAGACTTGTGTTAGAGCCCTAAAGTAAACCAGGGAGTTTTAGGCTTCGCTGTTTAGTGCGACGTCTTGTGGCGAGAGGTTGTTGACTGCACACTTTCCGTGCCACTTTGCTTTTTTGTCGCTCGTGTATTTTAGAGAGAGAGAGAAAGAGAAACAGATGAACAGGAAGGCAGGGAGGTTAGCTTTACTACGCCCAGTAGGCTACTCTACATATAGGGATGGGAGCAAAAGAAGAAGATGGAAAGAACAAGCAAGCAATGAAATTTGTTTTTCAAATGTCCATATTGTACTATATATTGTGAAGACGGAGAGGGAGCACACCTAAAGTTTGTAATCGCTTACTCACTCCCAAATCCTTCAAGAACTTCAGGAGCGCCTTCATCGCTTTCCTTTGCGATGAAGGTTTTGTCCAAGGCCCCAGAATATTTGCATGTGTAAAAGACTGGAGTCCGGACGTCGAGTGCAGCGGCCAAGAAGGCCTGCTCTCGCTAAAAGCGATGGCAGTCACAAACTTTGCCCCTAATCATTTTATCACACCCGCACTATGCAACTACAATAAGCTCAGGCTTGTAAAAGGTGATAATTTGCAACGACTACTTTTTCGTTTGCTATTGTTATTGCTCATAGAAGGTCATAGAATTGCTCATAGCTCATAGCACTGCTCTAACGGCGAAGACTACAGTTACGACTTTGCAGCAACTCTTGCGACGACGATTTTCACGCAGTGGAGCGTGATTGCAGGCTATGCCCTAATTCATCTGCAATGGCAGTAGCAGAGCCACCGCTGACGCATACTCGTTGCGCAACTTCTTCTACTCCTAGCAAAACGGGATGTTTCATTCCCAGGGGTATGCGACTGAGCGAATTCTGAGACAAGTGGCGCAGTAAAAAATCCCTACTATTGTTAACCTGGTTGCTCTGATCACCTGGACTCGGCTAGCTGTTCGAAAAAGATTTCTGCACAGCGGCGGTAGAAACCTTTATCATTTTCGCTTCAATACAAAACAGCCTTCACTTGACTGTGCAAACTATCTTGTGTCGCTCCAATTGTTATGTCTATCCGCTCCCTTATGTTGTCTTATAGGCCGGACTTCTCACGTCAGGCCGCTCCAAAGTTTTGGAATCGATCTAACTCTGGTTTTCATTGTTTGTTCCTATTCTTGGCTAATCTCGGCTCGAGGACGGGGGAGAGAGAGGGCGAAGTTCTGTAAAACTTCATTAGCCGATCGTGTCACAAAGTGGGTGGATCATGAGTTTTCGACGGAATCTGTGCACCATGAAAGGCATCATGCGATCATGCGTGCTGAGTTCAGGTTGATGCCGGCTACTGGAGGAGGTGTGGAGGACGTTGCTAGCCTCACGTCAAATAAGTACACACGTTACTACGTGGTAACGCTATAAATGGTAGTTAAGGCCAAAGCCAACTCAACTGCGGTAGCGAGTGTGAAGTTGACACTCAGCACTCGTTTGTGCGCCGCGGTAGCCCCTGGGGCATACAGAGAATTATTTGTTTATTTAATTTTATTTACTGTTCCATCAAACAACAGCAGAGGGGGGGTACATAAGGGGGTTAAGCATTATTGTACATTTACATAGAACACCGGATACAAAACGGCAGGCCTATACGAAGAAACAGCGTAAAAAATGCATCGTAACTATGAGTACACGTAATGCCACTCGGCAGTTCGTTCCAAATATTAATAGCCAAAAGCGAAGGCGAGACTTTCGACAAGCTGGTCCTGAAATACGGTAGTTATACCTCGAATCATTTTTTGGGGTAATGAGAGATGTACAATTCGAGGCGAATATGTTGAAGTAGACAAGCGGAACTGCTCTCGGCGCAGCTGAAGTGTTTGTATATTCAAGAAGGTTAGGAGCTGTGTAATACTGTGGTGTGTGTAGTTGCTTATTACAAAACGAATCGCACGACTCTACAATGCTCCCAGGGACTGTGTTCTGCAAGCCTGATGCGTATTCCAAATAAATGAGGCATGGTGACCCTCCACTTCATGTGTTGCGCAGGTGGTACAAACTCTCCGGCGGCACCAGCAACGATAGCCGTGAGCCGCTGCACGGAGCCGGTCGGCTGGCGGTTGACTCCGACACCCTACTCATCCGGCACGCCTCCATCGCCGACTCCGGCCGCTACCTGTGCGTGGCCAACAACAGTCTCGCCTCGGAGCCCTTCACAGTGACGCTCAGCGTGCTGGGTGAGCTATGCGCGTGTAGCGATTACGAAACTTGTCCCGTGTACGCCCAGCTAGACGCAGAATTTGTCGTAACATAAGTGGCGAATTCCTACAACAATGTTGTGCAAATACACAAGTACCTACGTGGCAGGTGCCGCTCATTCATCTCGCACACGCTTTTCGTATGCGTATCTGATATAATTTAAGACTGAGTTCTATATCGCACTCTAACTTCGTTAATACAGCATCAGATAATAAACTTTAGGTATTCTTTCGTCATATTCAGGAGTCACTAAGACGAGGGGAGAAAGCACAATTTTCTACATAATAAATCAATTTCTTTTTTATACCTAAGCGTGAAATGTTGATTATTTAGTCAACGTAGATCTACCAATGGACAGATTGCCAGCGCCAGTCAGACTAAAATGCTCAGAGGAGAAATCCATATTCCTGCTTTGTGATCGGAGTCGACTGGCGGTAGCAATCCTGGCCTGCTATCTTTCAAGAGATCCGCCTTCAGGGTTTTTTATAAAAGCGTGTTTCGCTCCTGGATTGAGCCACAAAATTGAACAGGCTATTTCAGGTGCGAGCTTGAGACAACAGGTAGTATTGGTCTTGAATGGGCCCTGCAATGGAGGGGATAGTAAAGGGGAAAAAAATAAGAAACATCCGCTTTGTTTACACAGAAACCATGTATTTTCAGTGAAGCCCATCCTTGTACTCACTGACTAGCACCGAAATTAAGAAAGTTAAGCGTATATATTAACGCGTTCTGTTTTCAGAACATGTGATGCTGCACAATTTCTGATTTCAGTCAGTCATAGCATGCTTCACGACAAGATATATACCGATTCCTCAAACACATTGCTCAGAGAAAACGTGTATGGTTTTGCTCTCAGTCTCCACCTTCCAAATTCCTTCACACTGGAGCCGCTGAGACGAGCATGAAAATGTCCGCAAACTGCGACTTCATAGACATAAAGTGAAAATTAGAGCATTAAAACTTCTTGTTGGGCGAGTATGCAGTTCATCTTGGCCTATGTACGCTGTTCCCTTCTGCCAATAGAGTTAGTTGATAGCAGCCCTTGTGTGTTTGTTACGCCTCTCTTGCCCTTGTCTTTGTTTCCGCTTTAAACACTATATCAAGATGAAAATTACACGTAACAGAATGATTTTTGCGTGGGATGGCAGTACAGACCGGACTTCGTTATGGATGCCTTTGTTGCATGGATGGCAAATTTGTATATAATGTCGGCTACGAAGTTCAAGGGCCGATTACTATGGGCTATTTAAAAAAAGATTTCAATTTCACAAAATTTCTGACAATATTTCACAATATTTCGGACTCCACCACCGAAGATTCTGTTAAACGTCGCGCCATGAGTGCGCAATGCCACTGGTTAGTGAAGCTGCCGCCCTTTCCTTACGATGTAGTGCAGCTGTTCGTCGAGAAGTGTGACAAATCTTTTCCTAAAAACGAACTCACTTTTTAAGGCAGCTGGTCCCAGCAAAGTTAAAAGTATATCATGATGAGAAACCGAGTTCGCCATACCTTCTAGAGTTCGACTTGTACGCGTAGGCCCATGTGAGGACAAGTTCAAGCCTTTCATCTTTTTCTTAGTACAGGCTAACATCACTGAACTTTACTAAAGGTACATTTCGTTTGTGTTTTACCTCATAACGTCCTCAATATTTAGGAAACCAAAAGGAATGCTGAAGCCACACTAAGCAACGATCATATCGCTGGAATTTAGTATTAATTTCGCTACGTCAGTAACTATAATATTTTCGCAAGGCCTGTTTTCTAGGTCGTGTGATGTTCTATGCAATATTCCTGCCAATGCTCTTGGTTGGGCCAGTTGTTGAATTGATTCAGACATGGTGCTAGCGCACAGAAAGAGGGGGACAGGACACAGGCTAGACTTACAACTGAAATTTACTCCGTTGTTGTGCGCTGTTGTGTGATGTGCGGGAAAGAGTAATAGTCAGACCCATTAAAATTTCAGAATGCCTCGGGGTTTTCCGTTGAAAACTTTGTGGCTCTGTTAAAGTGGTAATTCGAGTCTACTTATGTATGTACATTTATTGACGATAGGTACGTGCAAAATGATGGAGTTGAGCATAGGGTCTTGTATAGCTCCTCTTCTGGCTGAAATTGTTCTTCCTCCTTGCGACAAGCGCATTGCAACGCATTTGGAAAACGAAAAATTGTTCACCTTCATCAAGGTGTTTAGCTACGTTTATGATTTCCTTGTGTTGTGCAGCTCAATCCAGGTGCAAGCTGAAATCGAAACAGTGGAGTATGTAATTGATGTAGTTCGTAAAGGTGCGGAGGGGCTGAGGTTCACGCATGAGCGTCCTGCCAATAACTGCCTGCAGTTCCTGGGTATGTGTCTAAATATTGGTGCTTCTTACTTTTGTTGGAAGCACCGGCCCCGATCTAAGAAAGAAATTTTACCCTTTAATTGGGTCGATGCGAAGTTGGTAAAAAGAAGCATCGCGCTGAACTGTATGCGTGGTGCTCTCTGCAAGTCTTGTCCTCACGTGATTCTTGACAGTCTCAATCAGCAGATGGCAGGGCTGAGGAAATCGGGCTATCCGATGGAAGTTTTAGCGTCCGTAGTCAAGGGCCTCATAAAAGAGGTCTATAAGGGTGTTTGCCTCAAGGACCCTGGTAACAGCACGTCTAACAGCCGGTTTTCGTACTTGCACGGCGTGTCTCACCGCCTCAAAAAAGTGTGTGTGTGTGTGGGGGGGGGGGGGGGGGGGGACGGCGTCTCGGTAGTTTTAACAACACCGATGAAGTTGAGCAGGCTTTGCAGGATTGTCAACGGCGGCATGAAGAACAATGCCTGCACCAAGAAACACCAGACAAAAGCCGTGAAATATCAGAAGGTTGTTGTTTACAATATCCCCCTGCCCTGTGGCAAACGCTACCTGGGACAAACAGGCCGTTGCCTTAACAAGAAATTGCAGGAGCACCAGCTAAAGGTTTCAGCCGTTGCGATGGACAACTACTTGGCCGAACATAGCAAAAATGCCCTCACCAAACAGCCTGTACCCAAAATGGGAGGAAACCACAGCCATCGGAAAGATGAGTACAAAGGAGGGCAGGGAAATCCTTAACGCCCTCTACATTAAACTGGCAGGAGATGAATGCGTGAGTAAGCCCTGTGTTGCGCTCACTAATAAAAAATGAAAATTTCTAAAAAGGTATGGTGGCTACCAAATATTATGAATAGTTTTTTTTTCACCACACATAAGCTGTTGTTTCGTCTTCACCTTGTTACTTTGTAGCGGGCAATATTCTCCCCTTTCTAGGCTATCGCTCATTTCCTCTGCCCTACGGCTTGTACCTGTGGTTGCGTCAAGGGTTTTGGTGGCATATTCTTCGCATGTGTTGGAACACTCGTTCTTATTGTTGCTTCTGTTTGTCGCTGTGTATTGGTTTTTTATAAGTTCATGGTTGCGTTGTCTCTTTCATTCATTGTCACCTCGGCCTGTCGGTTTTAGCCTTCACGTTTCCCTTTGATGATTTCTTTCGCCACCACAGTCTTTTCCTTCGTGTTTATATTTTTATATTATGTAAGGTCTATTTCGTACGGTAATCTTCATGTTCATTGTCGCTTATGCATTTCAGCCTTATCGATTTTGATTACTTCAGTGCATGTTGTAAACGTGATGGGTTTAGCTAGCTTTTTTATCACATTTGACGTGACTGCAACTGAAGGCGGAACCAGCGCAGCAAGTTAAGAAAGACGAAAAAAGACGGAAAATAAAAAGAAGCACGGGTAGAAATGCGTCTTTTACGGAGTAAAATTCAGTTGCAAGTCTAGCGTGTGTCCCCCTGTGTGTGTTTTTCTGGGCGCACCATGTCTGAATATTCCTGGAGTCAGAAACTGGACAGAAGAATAAGGACAAAAGCGAAAGCGAGCATTTACGCTCGTAGTAAAATGGGCGTGTACTGCTTCCGTCTCCAATTTCACGGGAGATGACGGCAACATGAACCTGGAGAGGGTTCTTACCTAGAGATAAAGTGTTGCAATAAATTCAACTTTTGTAGTTCCTTATGCGCTCCTTCGGTGTCTGCAGCTTTGAAGTTGTTCACAATATACAGCCCTCCTTAGAATACCGCTGATTTAGGACCCGCACTTATGTGGGGTCATTCTTTTGCTGATGACTGTTGCAAAATTCGAGAGGGATTCTCAGTAACAGTATGCCTGAACTATAACGAGACCCACAGCTTCTCAAGACCACTGAGGCAGTAGCAGAAGCCACGGTCTCCGATACGTTCTGATGGGACCTTATAGACTAATGTGTTAGGTCTGACGTATTGCTCGAAGGAGCTTTGAATTTATGGCCTTGAATATACAGCATGTGATTCCGTATGAACTCCGGAATCATGCTAGTGTTCCTAGGGTAATCAGAAAGCGAGAAACTCTTAAATGCACTCTCATTGTTTTGCGACGTCATTGGTAGTGACTCTTGCCACGAACTGTGCAATGATGTACTAAAAGGGTTGTTACGTCGTGTTTTCCTCAGCTCTTTGTTCGATGCCGAGTGAAATTACTCTCGCTGGCAATGCACAGTGCAACCTTCGCTACAGTTTGTTAAGTGGTACCGTTCATGGGCAGTTTTCAGGGTTCTGTGAAATAGTTTAAAGTTGCTCACAGTTTCTACATCTGGAACCAGCACGTGCTTTCCAGTTAATATCAGCGTGTAACCTGGTGTTATTTTCCAAGCACGATAGTGTTTATTTATGCTCTCAGGCGAGTACTTTGCAAAAAGGCCTCTTTTATTCCCTTTTTCATCGCCAGCGCCATTGTCAGCAGTCGTTCACCCAGACCGACAAACAGTGGACTTGGGTGGCACGGCATCCTTCAACTGCATTCCTTCAGGACACCCGGTGTCCACCATGGTGTGGATCAAGGATGGTCGAGCATTGCGACCCGGCGACGCCAGGGTTCAGGTGAAAAACTGGCTAGGACGCTACATGTTATTGATTGGACTACTTTTTGTGCTTTTTTTTTTTTTTTTTTTTTTTTACTGCGCTACCCTGTGATGTAGTTTAAAGGATTATATCGACTCGAATGTGAAAGACGTCTCAACGAAATATGTTTCTGCACTTATTTTTGTGCCCCCTTTGTATCGACGAACCATGCTGCCGGTCAAAAGCTCAAGGTTTGTGTACGCGAAATAAGATACAAAATTGCTCTTATTCCTTTTACTTTGCAGCGCAATACTTTATGCAGTTATGACAAATACCAGGTTCCCCCCTCACCTACGTTGTGTATTGTTCCCTAAGATACAATCATAGAGGGGGCCGAGGTTGAAGGTTGCAAGGCACCTAACAAGGGCCCGGACACCGCTCAGGTGCTCTGTCGTGCCTACCGTAACTGCGTTGGCTGTCTTGTTTAACTGAAATGCTGAGTTGCCGCAACAAATAGCAAACCTTCCTCTGACGTCATATTGAATTATTATAATACGGAAACCTCTAATTAGCTTCTTGCCTCGGAGTGTCTAGATCAAATGTTCTTATACCATGGGCCTTAATATTTGATTAGCGATCTGAAGAAAACGAGCATAGCACCTCGATATGGTCGTGCCCGTGTAGAGGCTTCATATCTATGCACGCAGATGCCTTCCATGATGTAGCAGTAGTGTAGGTTAGCAGTGTGCTCCAGTCTGAATTTGTGCTGGCGATTGTGAGAATGTCCTGGCGCTTTCCGGAATAGACATCAAACTACGATGCCCTATCACTCGGTGAACACCATGTAGTTTGTCAGCTAGCGTACACGTTACCCGAAAATTGCAGCCATCCAGCACCCGCAAACGAACGCTGCCGCTATGAACGCACTATAAAGAAAAGTATGAAAATATATAGAAGTGGAGCTTGTGTCACCATTCAAACTGTTTCTCTATACAATGACATCTGGAAGATAAAGTTGATATTTTGGCATTGCGAAAAAACAGAGATGCTAGAAAGCGGCACTTCTTTTGAAGGTTCTGAGATCACCCCCCAGCACGATGAAATGCGGCGATAAAAGCATTCACCTGCGTTCAGCTCCCGAAGAAATTATTTCATGCCAGCAATTTAACCTCTTAGCGGCACCGCTCAAACGGAGGGCGGCGTGGACTAGCCGCATGCGTCACATTAAGAGGGGGGCGGGGATTTGGAGGGGGGAGCAGCTTTTTAACAAAACTTTGATTGAGGGTGATCGAAAATTCACTCTTGACATCCTCGTCTAAGAATGCTGATGCCCGTCTGCTCATGCGGGAAGCCGTCGCATCATTCGTCGGCAGAAAAATAGCAGACGCATGCTGAGCAGGTTTCTGCTCTCAGGTTTCCGCCTAAACAGAAAACAAAACAAATAATGTGAAAGACTTCTATTGCACGAAGAGCCAAATTCATTTTTGAGACATACTTTCCGCTCTAGCGATTAGTGTTGGAGGCCGCTCTGGCTTTCGCAGGTCTCACCGGACGGCCGATCCCTAGTGGTTCAGCCTGTGTCGAGAGAGGACGCCGGCATGTACCAGTGCCTTGTGCGCAACGAGCGAGACTCTGCTCAAGGCTCAGCGCGGCTCAAGCTGGGATGTAAGTGCTCCCGCTTCCTGCTCGTTCTGCTTGCAGCACACGACTACATAGCCTTTATTGTCGATCTGCCTAAAAGCTTTGCATGCGTCCGAGGTCTACGGATTCACGTAGATGTGAATGTATGAAGTTCATAAGCGAAGACCGTCACCCTTCATCCCGTAAGTAAAAATCCCAATTACTAGGCGCGAAAATCGTTATTTAGTTGCTTTCTTTTTCTTGAGGCAGTTTAGAGAAGTAGTTGAGAAACAATTAGATATTTTCTGCTCCAAAACCTTTCCTGAAACCCACCAAGATTTCCTGTTTGCATGTTTCGTTCCTAATTTTCCCTACAAAAATATAAATCGCAAATGGAGCATCACTGATCGAATTTGCTGCAGCGGACTTGATACTGAAATTTGAAATTGAATGTTTAAAGGTCATTTAAAGTAAACACGAAATTTTGCAAGTACTATAAAGCAAGTTCGAGGTCCCATATTAGAAAACCGCAAATGTGGCCTTCCCCCATTGCTCATATCAGTAAAATTGAGATAGGCAACTAATCAATAAGCATCATGCCTAGAACAAAGTTAACGAGATTAACAATGTAAATAGCCGACAAACATAAGACACCCGAAAACAGACAGCAACACACAGCGAGTAGCACAAGTAATATAAGCACACAGACAAATACCGCAGTATATCCGTACATAGAAATACAGGGACTGCAGTACAGAAGACAATATATCAAGAATACTGAATTGGGCGAGTTGGTGCGTTTGCATTTTAGGAAAAGTAGCGCAAAGAAGACAAGGACAAAATAAGGGATACACACACGAAGCGCTCGTGTGTGTATCCCTTATTTTGTCCTTGTCTTCTTAATGCTACGTTTCCTAAAATACAATATATCAGTCAGCACCATAAACATATCACACATTAGGGTGCCGGTGCAGATTGCAAAACACATAGATAGGCAGAGGGGATTTCGCGATGAGTAGGTGAATTTCGAATTGCCTTTTAAGGAAGTAAAGGTGTTGATTTGTTTTATTATCAAGTTTATATATTTAGAGAATAGTGCGCGGGAAAATAGAAGGAATTGTTTACCGTAGTTTGTTCCAACCTTTTTTGGTCAAAACTTATTTCCTGTAAAGCACGTGACATTGGTGCGCACGTGGTGATGTTAACAGGAAGGAAGCTCAGAATTAGTTCGCGTTGAAGAATCTTGAAAAAATGCGATACCAGTATTCTAAAATGAAATCTAGACAGGGATATAATGCTTACTTCAGTGAGCAAAATGCACGAGGATGACTGCCGAAGGAAAGTGTTGACTGTGAATGGTTGGGCGAGTTGATGAAACATTATTCTTAGCAAGAAAGCTCATTGTCACGCGGCAGTGGCAACGGACCTTGGTCTTATGCTCTTTGTGCTGTTCACTAGGTGGAAGGTGTGGAGCCTATGATCGGCCCAGCTGGGTTGTGAAATTTGGAGATGTTGGCGGGCAATAGAGTGGCCTAGGTAAATAGAAAGCAACAAAAAACGATAAAACCTACTTTCCAAGAGCACAGGCCCTCTAATAGCACTCGTTGAACCTTTTTCGTGTCCTTAGTTTTCGCCTTGCACAAGTGAAGTTGAAAATATAAGGAAACCCGAACGTTTACAGGGTTATCCTATATATGGCCCAACACACCTTCCGACTCTGTCGACCCTTTCTTCAACCAAAAGCAGCGACTTTGTACTATGGAGTAGCAACGGACAGCATTGCCTTTTCTTTGAAGCGAAATGTCTGTTAAGCGAAATCTGTATATATATGCTCACTATATACATAACAACGCTCGCAGTCTCGGCGCCCACGTTCCTGTCGGTGTTCTCGGAGCAGGCGGCCGAGCCGGGCCGTGCAGTGTCGCTGCAGTGCTCGGCAACGGGTAGTCCGTTGCCCCACATCTCCTGGTCCCTGGACGGGACGCCCCTGGACGGCAGGAGCAGGACAGTGGCGCCGCTCGCATCGGCGGTGGCGCTGCCGGGACACGTGTCCAGCTTCGTTAACATCAGCGCCGTGCGGCCCGACGACGGCGGCCTGTACACGTGCCGTGCGGCCAATGGCGCCGGCCAAGTGGAGCACGCCGCCCGCCTCAACGTGCTAGGTCCACCCCGAGTGCGACCCATGGCCCCCGTGAGCGCCGTGGCTGGAGAGCCGCTTCGCCTGGACTGCCGCTACTCGGGCTACCCCGTGGAGACGGTCTCCTGGACTAGAGGTAATGCGGGAGACTTTGCTCACGAATTGATCCAGCTGCGATACTAGAACGCTCGTTGGAACGGTAGTTTTCTGGCATTGTCATCTAGTTGACTTGTAATCAATGCACGATTGTTCATTCTTGCCTTGATCGCTGCTGCGCGTACGGGTGTATACCATACAGGCCTATACTAGCTTCGGCTATGTGCCCATCAGTTTTTTGCTTATGTAGTTAAAAAAAATTCATGATGAAAGAAATCGTTTCTAAATGTGTAAACGAAGCCGCATACACAGGACTTAGTCAAATGAGCAAGGAAACTGCACTGAAGCAATCTGTCAGTCAATCAGTTGGAGGAGAATTAGCCATTCACTGAATTATAATACCGGTCGATCAGTGAAGAGGTTAATCTACCGAGTAATCTTCTTGTTCTAACGTACACTGTGTAAGAGGTCAGCAGTTGGTTGGGGAATTGCTCCGGAATAGATAGGATTTAAGACCTAGTAGATGAAGGAACTTGAACCAAGCAACCTTCCATTTCATATTTTTTTTTAAACCAAAATACGCAGAAACTTCGAAGAATCGTTCCAGAACGGTTGCTTGGCGGGCTACTTGGTTTATATCTAACTTGTATTGCAGCTCGAACCACAAGAAGGGACGACGACAGACAGAGTGAAAAGAGCGCTGACTTCCAACTATTTATTTCTCTGATATGCCACGCATTTATATCAGTGTGTCAGGGAGATAATAGAGGCGGTAAACATAGCTCGTACAGAGGAAAGGTGTGTAAGCATGCCATCAGTCGCACTAACCAAGAAAGAGCTGAAGTTTCTGCATCGATGGTAATTAGGGCTTTGTCCTATCGCCTATGCCTTTCATGCTGATTTGCTTTTCCTGCTCTTTCCTGCTGAAGCTTCAAATGTGTATAAATGCGTGGCATATCAGAGAAATAAATAGTTGGAAGTCAGCGCTCTTTTCACTCTGTCTGTCGTCGTCCCTTCTTGTGGTTCGCGCTGCAATACAAGCTTCGAAGGATCATTATAGACAAGGTTTCGATTAAAATTTCGAGGCCAGTGTAGAGTGAAATCTAGGAGTGAAATGTTTAGAAGCCGTCTGGGGAATTAAAACAACGTTTTCAAAAGGAGCATTTCCTCGACAAGGCATTCCGCTGGGTCTTTGGCTGCATGATCTTAAATAAAGCATGCATCAAGAAGCTATAGCTCGGACAATCTAGATTTAATTGCGCTCCCAATGCATTGGAAGTAAGGGTAATTGAGTTACAATAAATTAGGCCCTACGAATTATATGTGTTAATAGCTGTAAAAGTGTCATGGTCTGGAACGAATAAAGTTAGCAGACCGCCTTGAATGACGTCGAATGTAAGCACTACAATAACTAATTACGAATTTATTATGTAAAGCAGAGTACGGCTCTGGAAATTGCAGGTAACAGGTGAAGTTTGATGGGTTGAATTTCTATGAAATACTGACCCATTGTGATGAAGGTGAAAGATATGTCAGGAGCAAACGCTGAAATTTGCTATTAGGCTGCAACAGCACGAAATAAGCGCTGTGTCGACGCGATTGTTCCAGGCGGTCTGCAGCTTCCGTCGAGCAAGCGGCAAGAAGTGCTCCGAGATGGCAGCCTTGTAATCAGCGAGGTGCGCCAGTACGAAGACAACGGCACCTACACCTGCCACGTCACCGGTCCCCGAGGCCAGAGCGCCAGCGGCACTGTGGATGTCCACGTTCGCGGTAAGAGGGCGACACAGATTTACGTTTTTAAAAGCCTTATTCTCCAGAAAGCCTTGGCGGCATTGGAATTTTGAACGAAAAATCACACGTCTTGCTTTTGTGGGCTCTGTGACACCATGTCACATGGCATGATCATACTGGCAGCTCCTTTCATATAAGAGGCTGCGGGTTGGAGATCAAAATTACGGCACTTTTTGCACCCCTATTCAGACACGGTACGCTACAGGCGACATGGGCGCGTTTGTAAGGCTACCTTAAACCGATGATTTATATATATGTTGGGTGGTCTTTCACGCAATATGGTAGCTGCTTATGGTGTGGTATAACAGATAAAAGAATGTGCGAGATAACAGAGTAAGAAATTAAGGGATGAGTGGTCAAGCCAGTAGCAAAATGCATGTAAGCCAATGAGGATCCGCTTACTGCAGCCGTAGACGGTAACCATTAACACGGTCGCGTCGTACCTTTAAAAGCAGAGCCTAAAGGTCCACAGAAATGGTCACCAAGAAGGTTAAACAACGCCATAACACGGATCAATATTGAACCACCCATCATTCTCCTGCAAAAATTTTCGGTCTAGCTTTTGCAACACCAGAGATATCGCGATTAAAAATTACCCTTCTAATTTTCCCACTCAACTCGTACGCCGAGGGAAGTTAAAATAATAAAGAATGCAAGAAAGTTCGAAGCTCTGCCCTGAAATACGTCACTTTGACGAACTTCCGGTTGCCGCGCGCTCGCTCGCTCGCTGGCGTACTCGCGTCAACCCGTCCTCGCTCGCACACGCCTGAGGCGCCTGAGGAGTTCGCCAGTTCGCGCAGCGCACTAGTAATACGGTTAGCGTAACCTAGGCTACGCGACACACGGCGGACCAAACCATGATTACACCACTAACTGTGGTTATCGCAAACGCAGCTTGGCGACCTCGGTTTGCGTCGTTAGCCGATATTATGGCGGCGTCTCTTGACGTAGGTACTCGTCGGCGCCCGAGTGCGCGAAACATACGAGCGGGTCTGCTTCACAAAGTTATTCATTTGCCCACTGTAACATATTTAAATATTGAAGGCCTCGCCTTCAAAAAACGGGTCCGCGAGCCATGGTCTCGCCCGACGAGTGACAAATCCAGTCTCTTAAAAACACCGGTTTATTCCGGATAAACAAAAAATCAAAACAAAGAAACATAAGGCGCTACTGCGCTAAGAACAGGCTGTTCACGCGCGCGACAACAGAACACCAACGGAAAGCGGGAAGAATGTCAGTGCCTTACCGCGGCGAAACAAAACACACTGCGGAGCGAATAAAACGAGCAATGGGGCCAAAGCGCTAACGGCGACACAAGTAAGATTGCTCCTCGCGGCACAGCAACTCACAGAAATACGCCTAGGCTGTTCCTGCAGGCACTGCTTCCATCTTCGCGTCGGCGATCTTCTTTCGGTCGTCCGTGCACACCCTGCTGGCCCATGACGCTCGCCGGTTGCCCCCCGCCGGCTTTTCCCCCGGGGCGAAAAAGGCCACGCGCCTCGCTTCTGACGCGCTTATCTACCCTCGTCTGTCGCCGCTAACATCACGCCCACCAAGATTATCTGCTTGCTCATGCGCACTTGCGCTGCCCGTGCAAACAAAATACAAATAGAAAGACGCGCTCGCGGTTTAAAACACCTAAAGCGGCTGCGGAGCCCCACACTCCCCCCCTCTCAAGACGAGACACCTCCCGAGATTTCTAAGAACGAAACAAAGAAGGACACTGGGAGGAGTACAAAAACAATGCTGGTTCTGACGAGCTGCCCGCTTGAAGGAATCCGCTGGATTGGTGGCATTCATCAGACGATGGTCCAGGTGGTTCACATCTGGTAGACCCGAGTGCCGTTACGTAATTTCTGGCCGCTCGTAGTACTTTCTCAGGTCGGCGACATTGACTGGTCCGATCTCCCGGCCACCCTGCATATGACGAAGCATGTAAGCGAGCCGCGAAAGACGCTTTATTACTACAAAAGCACCAGTCCATCGAGGAGCGAGAGAGGCGGCAAATCCTTTTGTGGCATCACTTAGCGGGTGCGAGCGGCGGAGTACTTTATCCCCAACGTCGAACTGCAAAGGACGCCTGCCCTTGTTGTACTGGCCGCAGTGCTCCAGGCGGGCGAGGTCCAAGTTCTCCCTGGCCTCCTTTAGAGTTCCAACGAGACGACTGGAGGCTCTGCTAACCCTGCTGTGCCCCTTCGGGGGCTTAGTTTCGAACAACCATGGCCTGCAAAGGCCGTGCCGAATACGAAAGACCCCGGGCTGCGTGTCAAAAAAAAAACCAGAAAATCCTCGCAGTCCAGAGCAGGTCGGCTCCGGCTGCAACAAAAAAAAAAAAAAAAGGCGTTGTCCGATGGCGGAACGAATCACTGCCACATCGGCGCAACTATTTGGGCCGTGACCCCTTTTCCCAAGCATTTCACCCCAGAAGAGCCGAGCACCAGGCCGGGGGACAGCTTGTACCCATTTTATAACCGGTGGGTACCCGGCGGCACCAGGGATCGAACCCGGTACCTCCCGAATGCGAGGCGGATGCTCTACCACAAGGCCACCGCTTCGGTGGTGGACTGCTGCAGCTGAGGCTCTAAGGGAGCACTTCAGGTGAGGGGTCAAAGGAAGTACCTTTGAAAGACAAACAGAACCACCTATGCAGGCTGCGAGGTTCGAAACTGGGTTTGGGCCCACTGCGGAGGAGGGGCGCGCAGCGGGGTTTACGGAGCTTCTCCCAAACGCACACCCCTGGAAAAGCCGAGCGCCAGGCCGGGGGACGCTTGTACCCATTTTTACCGGTGGGTGTCCGGCGGTGGGTTTCGAACTAACCACCTCCCGCAGCCGAGACGGGCGCTCTAACTGGGAGCCTGTAAATCAGAGTCATGGGTAAGGTCATGTTCAATGGGAAATCGAAGCTCACGGCCAAGAAGAATAGCTGCCGGCGTAAAACCAGTCGACCGGTTTACTGTGGTTCTTGTGGCGAAAGCCATCTCCTGCACTCGCAAATCCCAGTCTTTGTGACGTTCCGTGAAAGCCACGAGCATGTTTTTCAGGTTTCTGTTGACCCGCTCTGTGATGTTGGCCTGAGGATGGTAGGGCGTAGTCTTTTTGTGCTGCACGCCAAGAGCCTTGCAGGTGTCAGCAAATATCCTGCCCGTGAAAAACGTCGCATTATCAGTTATTAGCTGCGCCGGGAAGCCGAACCGAGTGAATGAGTCTAGGAGTTTATCCCAGACTACTTTTGAGTCCAGTTTACGCAGCGGGTATAACTCAACCCATTTAGAAAAATGATCAGTGACCACTAGCAAGTAGCGATTTCCTTTCACAGATCTAGGATTAGGGCCCATTATGTCGCAGGCAACAATTTCCCACGGGTAACGGCTCTCCACAGGTTGCAAGAAGCCCGGTGGTTTACCTCCCCTTGCCTTCGCTGCCTGGCATGTAAGACAAGTACGGACGTATGCCACGACATCCTTTCTCATGCGGGGCCAAGTCACGATGCGACCCAACTTTTCATATGTTTTCTTGCCATCGCTGTAGCCTGCAAGGCGTGTGTCGTGAAAATACTCTAAAAAGAGCTTGCGCAGGCTCTTTGGTACGACAACACGAAATGGGGACTCACCGCCATCTGTGTCGGCAGCGGGTATATACCTCAGGAGAAGTCCATCCTCTGCTTCCAGGTAGCAGTCATAGCTGCCGGTAGGCGCTGTGCTTCCTGCAGGGTTGGCGCTGTCCAGGCCCTTTCGTATTTGGATACACTGAGGATCGCTTAGCTGAGCTTGGAGCAGCTGTTGACGGGAAACCAGCGTTCCCCAGGCATCAGCGGCTTCTGCGATCACCAGGACTTGCGGTGCTTGCTCGCCATCTGCAGGTAACGTAGCTCGGGACAGGGCGTCGGCTGCCTTGTTGAAGGTGCCTTTCTTGTACGCCACCCTGTAATTATATTTCTGAAGAGCGAGCGCCCAGCGGGCTAGACGGCCGGCTGGGTTCTGCAGCTTTGACAACCAAGACAGTGCCTGATGATCGGTCTGAATTGTAAACTCAGCCCCATCTAAATACATGTGAAACTTTTTTAGCGCAAATACAATTGCCAAGCACTCTTTCTCTGTTACCGTGTAGTTTCGTTCCCGCGATGAGAGAGTGCGACTTGCAAATGCCAAGGGGCAAAGCTTCCCTTCGTGGTCTTGAAGTAAAACAGCACCTATTCCATACTCACTCGCATCAGTCTGCACTGTAAAGGGCCGGTTTAGGTCCGGGAGCCGCAGACGAGCAGTATCGGCGATAGCTGCTGACAGCGCCCGAAACGATTCCAGCTCCGTGTCTGTCCAGGACCAACGGGCGCCTTTCCGGAGAAGCTGATGAAGGGGTCTTGCCAGGTCCGCACAGTTTGGAATAAAGTGGCGGTAGAAACCGACCATGCCCAAAAATCGCTGCAGGCTATTGACGTTTGTTGGTGATGGCAGCTGCAATATGGCCTGCAGTTTCTCCTCGTCAGGCCGTACTGTGCCCTGTTCAACAATGAAACCAAGCAGGTTGATTCTGCGTGAAACCAACTGCACTTTGCGTGGATTAATGGTGATGCCTGCGTCCTTCATTCGTTGCAAAACAGTGGTTAAATGGATCAGACGCTCATCTAGGCTTTCTGAAAACACCACGACGTCGTCCATGTATGCCATTGCATAGTTGAATTTCGCGTCTCCGAGCACTATATCCATCACGCGCTGAAAGGTAGCAGGTGAATTGCATAAACCGAAAGGCAGTCGAACAAACTCGAATAAGCCCCGATGGCAAGTGAATGCAGTTTTTTCGATGTCACTCTGGGCGATCGGTATCTGCAGAAAACTCCTGCTACAGTCTAGAGTAGTGAAGAATTTTGCTGATCCAAGCGTATACATAACAGAGTCGACTGACGGAAAAGGGTACGAATCTTTGACTGTTACAGCGTTCAGCCGCCGATAGTCGACACATAAGCGTGCTGTGCCGTCTTCCTTAGGCGCAAGAACAACGGGAAAAGCCCAAGGGCTCTTCGAGGGTCTTACTGCATCGGTAGCCACCATTTCATCCAGAGCGGCATCCAGGAGTCCTCGCTTGTGGACGCTCAACGGCCTGGGGTTGAAATGGATCGGGCGGGAGCTGCCGGTGGCAATCCTGTGCGTCAGCACGTTAGCTTTTCCAGGAGCCTCCGTGAACATGGTAGCGAAGGGCTCGAGTGTCTCCTGGATTCTGGATCTCTCCGTTTGTGGCCCTGTGAAAGACTGCAGGACAGTGAGAACACCCCTTTCTGCCACTCCGACTGAGGGGGGATCCGTGACCAGAAGATTTGAGTGACGCTCTGTTATCTTTGTAATGAACTTTAGTGGTTCTGCATTAAAGCCGTATCTGTAGCTGCCTGAATGTAGGTCGACAATGATTCCTGCCTTCGAGATGAAGTTACGGCCCAAAATTACCGGACAAGAGAGTCCGCGTAGATGCAGAAAGCGCTGCCTTATTTTGCGACCATTCACGGTAACTGTTAGACGTGCTGCAGAGGTTGCTGACGCTATCTGTGGCGACGCCATCCGAAGCTTTGTAGTCACTTCTCGTAACCGCAAATGTCTTGAATCGCATGCCCGCTTGACCTTATCGCCAAAAACAGAAACAGTGGAACCTGTTTCCAGTAGAGCGGGAACTTCTATCCCCGCTATTTTGACAGCCACCAATGGTGCATTATCAGGGCGGGCATCCTGGAGGCGGAAAGTGGACGGCAAATCGCTTATCGGTTGGTACTTCATGTCCTGGGGCCGTGATTCACGTTCCAAGGGGCCGCCAATCACCTCTGGTGCCAAGGCTGTCTGGGCCAGAGGAGAGGACTTCTTTCCTCGTCCCTTACGTCGCTTAGGCTGACGTCTGCAGCAGCCCCATACCCTGGCCGCCGGGTGATGAGATGACCAAAACACCAGGCTCTGTGTTGGCCACGCTCCTTCGCCCGCATTGTAGCAGGCAGCAGCCAGAAGAGGCCCGTTCAGGCCTGCCACAGCTGGCAATCGGCCAGTCACCGGAGGAGGCCCGTTCAGGCCTGCCACCCTTTGCGCTCGGCCACTCACCGGAGGAGGCCCGGTCCGGCCTGCCACCTCTTGCGCTCGGTCACTCACCAGAGGATGCCCAGTCTGGCCTGCCACCCCTTGCGCTCGGTCACTCACCGGAAGAGGCCCAGTCTGGCCTGCCACCCCTTGCGCTCGGTCACTCACCGGAGGAGGCCCAGTCCGGCCTGCCACCCCTTGCGCTCGGTCACTCACCGGAGGAGGCCCCGTCCGGCCTGCCACCCCTTGCGCTCGGTCACTCATCGGAGGATGCCCAGTCCGGCCTGCCACCCCTCGCGCTCGGTCACTCACCGGAGGAGGCCCAGTTCGGCCTGCCACCCCTCGCGCTCGGTCAATCACCGGAGAAGGCGCAGTCCGGCCTGCCACCCCTCGCGATCGGTCAATCACCGGAGGAGGCCCAGTCTGGCCTGCCACCCCTCGCGATCGGTCAATCACCGGAAGAGGCCCAATCCAGCCTGTCACCCCTTGCGCTCGGTCAATCACCGGAGGAGGCCCAATCCGGCCTGCCACCCCTTGCGCTCGGTCAATCACCGGAGGAGGCCCGGTCCGGCCTGCCACCCCCTGCACTCGGCCAGTCAGCGGAGGAGGCCCGGTCCGGCCTGCCACCCCGTGCAGTCGGCCAGTCACAGGAGGAGGCCCGGTCCGGCCTGCCACCCCCTGCAGCCGGCCAGTCATTGGAGGAGGCCCGGTCCGGCCTGCCACTCCCTGCAGTCTGCCAGTCACTGGAGGAGGCTCTCTCCGGCCTGCCACCCCCTGGAGTCGGCCAGTCACTGAAGGAGGCGGCGCACCAGGGATTGCGACCTCGTGCAAGTCGCCTGCCCCCATACGGCGGCTGGGGGTCATCACGCTGCGGGCTGCCAATGATCCGCGCCATGCACAGGACGGCTCGAGGCAGGTTTCCGCTGGGAGAGGTGGCCTGTAGTTGAGCTCCGCCAGAAAAGATGCCTCGATGCGGGAGGCCTCCCTGGCCATGTCCTCGAAGTCCATGAACTGGCGGCGCCGGAGGTATGGCTGGTACCTCGGATGGCACCGATGTATGGCATGAGCCACCTTCTCTGGTTCCGGAGCTCCAGGATCTGCCCGCTCGTGCAGCTCTTGAAAACTGCGCAAAAACTCGAGCAAACCCTCGTGATCGCCTTGCGTCCTGGCACAAAGCTCATCCTTGATGCGGATGACGTAGTCAGGCGGCAAAAACTCTTCCCGAAAACGCTGTACAAAGTCCTGTTTTGTTGTGAATGGCCGCTGTCTACGCCTCCAGGTTGCTGCGGAACCTACTAAAGCTACAGGAATCACACGTGTGACCAGAGCACTGTCCGAAATTGCCATTGCCATCTGATAGTCATCGAGTTCATGAAGAAAATCGCAAACAGATTTCTTGTCGGCGTATCCTTCAAACCTCGGCACGGGCAAATTTAGCTGCAGATGGTTATCGCGATACAAGGGAGTGGGCGTTAACGAAACTGGCTCGCTTCCCATCACTTCTCTAAATTGTGCCTTTGACGCAAGTACTGGGACAGTAGGCCAATAATTCCGCTTTGAAAATCCGACGGTTCACTTTTCTGGTCTCCTAATTGCTCATGCATAGAACCCGCATGGGTGGGACGTGGAAATTCAGCTTTCAACTGGGCGCTTGCGCCAGGTAAGTTGAGAATATCCGCCATAGCTACTCATGAAAACATGGAATGTTCTCACTAAAATTGTGACACTCGCGGGGCAAACCAAAGCTCGAGCAAAAATCACATTGGGCGCCAGATGAAGGCCTCGCCTTCAAAAAACGGGTCCGCGAGCCATTGTCTCGCCCGACGAGTGACAAATCCAGTCTCTTAAAAACACCGGTCTATTCCGGATAAACAAAAAAGCAAAACAAAGAAACATAAGGCGCTACTGCGCTAAGAACAGGCTGTTCACGCGTGCGACAACAGAACACCAACAGAAAGCGGGAAGAATGTCAGGGCCTTACCGCGGCGAAAAAAAACACACTGCGGAGCGAATAAAACGAGCAATGGGGCCAAAGCGCTAACGGCGACACAAGTAAGATTGCTCCTCGCGGCACAGCAACTCACAGAAATACGCCTAGGCTGTTCCTGCAGGCACTGCTTCCATCTTCGCGTCGGCGATCTTCTT
Source organism: Amblyomma maculatum (assembly GCF_055883805.1). Taxonomy (NCBI): domain Eukaryota; kingdom Metazoa; phylum Arthropoda; class Arachnida; order Ixodida; family Ixodidae; genus Amblyomma; species Amblyomma maculatum. The sequence continues at coordinate 164,390,543 of NC_139349.1, read as the reverse complement.
TCGGTCGTCCGTGCACACCCTGCTGGCCCATGACGCTCGCCGGTTGCCCCCCGCCGGCCTTTCCCCCGGGGCGAAAAAGCCACGCGCCTCGCTTCTTACGCGCTTATCTACCCTCGTCTGTCGCCGCTAACATCACGCCCACCAAGATTATCTGCTTGCTTATGCGCACTCGCGCTGCCCGTGCAAACAAAATACAAATAGAAAGACGCGCGCGCGGTTTAAAACACCTAAAGGGGCTGCGGAGCCCCACAAGATCAATGTATAGAATATGCGGTGTCTACTGTACCGCCCGACGCCTTCGATTACGGCCGACAGCGCAGCGACTGCGTATCGTTTGAACGGCTTGTTGCTAAGCGGAACGCCAAAAAATGCGCGGCCTTAGCTGTAATGAAATTACACGAATTTACAACGCAGCACGGGATGCTGCGAGTAGGCTGAGGTACGTTACGCTTTACTGTGGGGGTGGGGCGAGTGGCGCGGCGAACGAGGGCGCCGTGCGTGACCATCCCTAGTCTTCGCCAGGCCTAAATTGTTTCGCTTCGAAGCCGCGGCGGTCGGCGCTTTGTAACTGATCAACACGTCTACTTATGAAACTGCCTTATTGTGAATCCTATCCCGCCATAGCAAAAGATTCATAGGATTAACTCTGAGGAGGCATTAATCGCAGCCCTAGTACGAGCAGATCGGATGAGCCGAAATGCACCAGCGGCAGCTGGCTTGAGCAGAAACTATCGCTCTTACCAGCAATTTGCTGCTCGTCAGCGATCCTCACGAGGGCTTCATATTTGATATTCGGCTCAGTATTCCAGACGGCAACAAATTTTAGCACGGTTTATTTCGGACATCGGCGCCAACGATCCGCCGTGTCGTTCGCGTACGGTATGCGGGATGGAGGGGCCACAGCGGCGGTGTTTACGGCGGTCGAGGAGGTGCTGCCATCGTTCGGTGCTTGACCGTGCTGTTGACGCCTCGTCGGACGACACTCCGGCACTCCTGAAACCACGTTATATATATATATATATATATATATATATATATATATATATATAGATATTTGTAAATGCAGCTTCGTTCCGCCGATCACTGCGTCGCTTCGGTTGTTGTTTTTGATGGGCAATGGCCGCCTAACCGAGAAGGGCGGCGAGCTGTGTAACCACAGTGAACCGCGATTGGCAGTTAAGCATGGCTAATTTTAGTAACCTCGGTTGAGCGTAACCGTGGTTAAGCCGACCGTGTATAAATCGCAGTGGTATAAAGCAGGGATATAAATCGTAACCATGTGTGCCATGTGCGTGAAGGCACTGACTTTGCTCGCACACGCCTGAGGCGCCTGAGGAGTTCGCGATGCGCACGAACGGACGACTTTCGGAGCTACCGGAAGTGTGTCCGTGATGTCATAGCTGCAGTGGCCGCAGCAAATGGCAGCTTCTAGCAAGCCTTGCCAGTCAACTCACCCATGACGTCACGGGTTAAGGAAATAGTTCCATGCGACACCGCTAAGCGACAACCTCTCTGCCGCGAATTTCAAAAAACGCTATTTTTAAAAATTATTAATAAATCACTGGGTTTGTTCCAAGGAGTTATACTTTGGGTTAATGCTCAAACGAATTCGTTCTACACACTGAACACGTTTATCAGTAGCTTCTTGCTGACCGTCTCTGTGCACCTTTAAGTGTCCCCCAATCTTTTAGACCGGCGGGCTTGTCTAGTCTCTGCAGTTTGCTTTCTTTCAGTTTTCCGACGTTCCAACATTCAATAATCACGTGAAGCAACTATTCGAAATGAGAGGACGCAACGATGCGACGTTTTGTGTCTGTAAATAAATTACAAGTGTCGTACTTTGACTGTTACATTGGAATTTTGTGTTAAACGGAACGTTGATATTCTCAGTGCTTGCAAAAGATATCTAATCTGTCGCGTCACATTCTTGGATGCGAATCATCCATGAAATCTCTCCAAAGCTCGCGGACTTACCTAAGGTAAAAGCATATCTACTGGGTGCTGTTGATAGCGGCGCAGCTTGGTCTTCAGAATTAGTTTAGACCGCGGGGCTAAAGCAAAATTTTATTAAATGCAAATTACCCAGATTTATAGCTACGGATTTGAGGAAGAAATTACTATTCAAGTGATAAAGATCGTTATGTCAAACGACTACTTGAACCGTTTACATAAAGGACTTTATTTACCCTGCTTTATTTTACTGCTTCAAAAGAGTGATCACATTACAGCTGCTGGACCATAAATCCGTCCAGTGTACACGAAAAGCCCCACAAAAGGTATGCTCCGGTGAAAAGTGGGTTTTATTATCTGTGTCGTGTCTTCGGTCGCTGACGATGCACGCCTTTTCTTTTCTTATAATTTATTGACTGCAAAATCATATGCACTTAAACGGTATTTTGGTCCAAGCTTATTTCCGTCATCGCTTTCTTCCAGAAGCCATAAAAGGTTTCCTAATTATTCTCTATTATTATTATTGCGCAAGCTTTTTATGGCTATGAAAGAGAATTTCGCATGGGCTGACCTTGTCGCAGCAGTAAAGAAGGAACTAATTGCATTTCGGAAAGAGAATAGTACCATCTGGTAGGGCTACAAGGAAAGGCGTGCAAGTGGCAAAATGGCCCATGTTGGATAATTGGGTGAATAACTAGATCCAATTAGATGTATAAATGGAAGCCAATATGGCCGCCAGCCAATTTCCAGTTTCGGTTCCCAGCTTCTGGTCACATATCTCAGTGGATTCCACTCAGTGTAATGCCCCTTATCGTTCCTTTGAACGCAGCAAAGTTCACCAGTGTTTTATAATTGGTTTACTGGAAAGAAAAGGCACCGTATCTGTCACTCGCGGAATCCCGCTGACACATCTCGTTACCACAGCAACGCGCAGGCTTACGCATTTCTCCAATGCAGATTGTGCCATGATCTTGGAAAATTTTTATTCACTGGACTTTGAACAACATCAGATACCGCAAACTACGCCACAGTAATTTCAGGAGGCCTCAATTTTCACAGGGCTAGCAGACTCCGCTTTCTTTAAAGCATGGGAACGTTTAGTGGGATTGATTGATTGGTTCACAGAAAAGGAAAGGCGCAGTATCTGTCACACTTGTAGCTGTGGATACCTGAACCGCGCAGTAAGGGAAGTGAGGAAGGTGGGAGAGAAAGTGGATAGAGAGAAAGAGGAGCCGTAGTGGAGGACTACGGAGTATTTGGACCACCTGGGGATCTTTAACGTGCGCTTACATCGCACAGCACACGGACGCCTCTTCGTTTCGCCACCATCGAAACGCAGCCGCTGAGGTCGGGATCTAACATGGATGTATTCCATATTGCCGCGAACCATTCAAGTCTTGGTTTAGTGCTTTTAAACAGCCGCCGGCATGTGTCGTGATCACAGTGATTGAGGGCACAGACCGATCTTGTGCTCTTTGTGTGTTTATACTCGGCATCGTGAAACGCGCCTTTATTGCTTTCTTTGTAGCGCGAGATGCGCCGAGATTAGTCTGGAATGATCGCAGGCAAACAGCGCAAGTTTTCCAGTACTGGTTCATCTGGATGTTTCTGCGGCGATTTTAGATTGAGCGCTGCCGATTGAACGGGCATTCTTAGTTTGACGACCAGCGAGCACGATGCTGCTATCGACGCGGTCGAGCTGCTTAGTTTTTTTGCGGGCGCAGGTCAACCAAATAAGTTTATTGTAGTGCTATTACGCCTGTCTTCTTGTGTGCTTACTGCCTTAGCACTACCACGTGACAATATCACAATTTTTTGTGGATGATACTTTTCACAAACAACGTTGAGTATAATTACCGACTCTACTCGACATTTGTACCAAAGGCTCTGCCAGTCTTCTATTTGGACTTAATTATAGCTCTGCATGTTCTGTTCAGTGAACTTCTAAGACAAGCAAGTGGTACTGCACATTTCGTGAATTCAAAACTACGCTGATACCACTGTATTCTAATCGCAGCCCTGGGTCCGTTAGCACAACTGACCACAGATTTCAAGCTACTATACTTAGGAGGCATCACGTCCAAGTTCCCTTATGCGATCATGATGTGACCGTGCATGGTCCGCGCTTGCGCGCACTATTGTGCGCCTGTGGGCATGGTATTGATATGTGCTGTTTGTGCAAGGGCTCTAAGTGAGCGTGCTCACATGAATCTTGTTGTGTGAGCATGCTTTGCTTTGTCGTGACCCTACAACTGCCAAGTTGGCCCTGTCAAGGGAACGTCAAGAAAAATGCAAAGAAATGTCGCCCTGTGAGAAATAGCCGGAAGTGCGTTTGTTCAACTGTTCACCCTTCCCGTCGAGAGGCGCTATTGTCAAGTGAGGAATGCCTATTGTCCAAAGGAGACGATTGGAGTGGCACGTCCGCTGATGTACAGGAGAAGAAAGGAGCATGAGGATTACGGCCATTACAGGATTTCCCGTGAATGCAGGAAAGAGTTGCAATTGCCGGAAAGTGACAATGCTGGGAACAGTATTCGTGGCGCGCACGTACACTTGGGTTTCTGAGAAGGAAATCCACTTGCCGGAACCAACATAGCGGATCTTAGCAGAAGAATCGAAATTTACCTCCTTGCCGTTCCCAAGCTCTACCCACAACAAGTGACCACGCCCGACGAAACAATACTGGACCAGTCAGTGCATCAGACCATCAGTGCAGTGATGTGTTCGATTGGTTGCCGATATCTGAGGGGTGTGCCCTGGAACTGATTGGTCAGCATCTTCAGAGAGGGGCTGGACATAGGGGATTTAAGGACGTTGCAGAGCACGAAATGACGCTCTGAGCCTGGGTAAACGGCTCATCTAGACGCTTCTCTCTATGAACTCTTAACGCTTGCCATTTAGCTGATACACCCTTTTTTCATGTAAATAAGTTTTCTCAAAGTGCCAATAAACCTGCTTGTATATATTTCACCAACTTCGAAGATTCAATCCTTAATCAACCTGGAGTCTCTGCACGCTACCAAGTGAAGGCCGGGTCGACTTAGTCCCAGCGTCACGACAGATCATAAAAGCAGATAACGATTAGGAGGGCACAGCATATTTACATGCGTATGTGTGAATACGATAAACTATTAATGTTTTGCAGCTGAAATTTGATATTGGTGCAATAATTTTATGTTGTAATAATTTGTGGGGCGCAGGCCGCCCGAACGCTTCAACAATTAAACCATTGTAGGCCCACTCCCTTAATTCTGCCAAAGAAGCCCCCACATTGGGCAATTCAAATTAACCGCCTGAAATTCAGGCCCCTTGTTGAATTAGTTTTAGACACCAGCACAGCACTGTCTTGTCCTTTTTCTGGTAGAGCTGTTTGTCATTTGTGTCTCTAATGTTTTGCATTTCGCAGAAAAATTCATTATCTAGCAGCCCCACCACAGTGAATAAATGATTATGGCACTAGACTACGGAAATCAAAGATACGGGATCGATTCCCAGCCGCGGCAGCCACTTGTCGGTGGAAGCGAAGAGCAGTGAGCCCGTATTCTGTGAGATGAGTTAAAGACCTCCTGGAGGTCGAAGTTTCAGGACTCCTCCACTACGACGTCCCTCATAGTCTGAGTCGCTTTGGCAAGGTAAATTGCATAAGCCAAACAATTACCTAGCAGCACACTCAATTCGCCTGATTTGAATTATGGTGATTCTTGTAGACCTAATGTTCAGCATTAACTCAGTCCTCAATACACAAGCTTTGCTTTAGGCTAAACCAACAAGAATGTAAATGCAACAATGGACTTGCATGGAGCCTCTGCACCTGCACGACCTGGCCAAAGTTCCTTGTTCATCTTAATTTTGAGGCAAGCCTCTTCAGTGGTTTCTACGATGCTGAAGTCTGCCGTCGGCTTTGCCGACTTTCCCGCAGTGCGGCCCACCATCGCTCCCTTCTCGTTCCCGAGCGGTCTGCAGGCGGGCATGCGTGCCCGGCTGGGCTGCACGGTGATCTCGGGCGACCCACCATTTGAGTTCGGATGGCGCAAAGATGGTCGACCCCTGGGCGCCGAATTGGGGGTGCGCGCCCAGACGGACGCCTTCTCCAGTGACCTCACCTTTACCAGCCTTGGGGTGCGCCACAACGGCAATTACTCCTGTGTCGTCTCGAACGCGGCCGCGTCCGCGAGCCACAGCGCCTCGCTCGTCGTCCAGGGTAAGCGTGTAAAGCAGTGTCCTGCAACGGCAAAACTCTCAAATCATCATGGTGTAGGATTCCGTCCGGGGAGTGTGATCGGTTTTCACCCGCTTTCTATATTTCTTTTATTCAATGCACGTTCACTGTTGCTCATTTAACGCTTGAAGCGACATATTACAGCCAATGAAGCAATGTTTTGTCTTCGACATCATCGATTGGGGCAGATCGGCACAGTAAGATATAAAGATGAAAATATGGACTTACCCCAGACAAGTTCAGCAAAGATGCGGGGTTGAAACTGCCCCACATCCTCAATGCAGGAGTGCCGGGGATTATAAGCGAGAATTTTATATTAGAATTAGTAATAAGACTCTTCGGCGCAGGTTTTGTTCCTGCTATTATGTTCAAACTCACTGTCACAATAGCAGTTAGGTTTCGATTGCTTTTCATGGCAATGCAACAGCGCTTCTTACAATTGATAACAACGCCAGTATATCAATAAATGTACAAAGCAAATGACAGGAAGGGGCAGCAAGGGGCAGAATGCTTTTGTTGTGAAATTTAAGGTGTTTTCTACTCTATTTCGTTTACTCGCAGTGCCACCACAGTGGGTGATCGAACCGGGCGACGCATCAGTGTTGCTCGGGCGGAGCGTTCGCATGGACTGCTGGGCGGATGGTTACCCTCTGCCCACCATAACCTGGGAGCGGGAAAACTGTGAGGCTACCCTCCGCTTCCGCCTCTTCCGTGTTTGACTACAACGCCATTGATAGCTCGGTGACTGAATTTGTGTCTTTCTTTTCTTGCAGTGTACGGAAGCCCAGGGTACAGCGCGATCACGGCAGGCCCGGATTACGAAATTTACGCCAACGGTTCCTTGCTTGTCAAAAACGCTCAGGAGCAAAGCGCTGGTGAGGAAGGTCTTTCTGTCATCACCGGCTCGAATAATGTCCATCCGTCACATTCGAGGCTGTATTCGACACCGCCGAATGGTGGGGTGTGACAGTGTTTCTCAACATATTTACAACTTTAGCTTTCTCAGAGAGTTTTGCGCACCACCTCGCCTTAATGATACCTCGGCGAAAAAACGGCGATGTCGATGTGTAGCAGCCGTCCTACAGCGCGGCCTGGCGTTTAAAGGCGAAAATGTTATATTTCTTGATAAAACATTTCTTTCCTTCTGATCAGCTTATTATAAACGTTCAGTCCATGTACGCACATATTTGACAGTACATGAGTGCTCCCAATGCCAACGGCTGCACAGGAGGCCTACTGTTACAAGAGTGCAAACAATAGCATGAATAAGAAACAGCGGATAAAACTGAAACTGTTACGTCAAGTTGTTATTGAAATCGCCATCCTAGCAACTTGCTTTCGCAAATTTTACAAGCAACCTGAACTATTTTCTAAGCACGCGTCTGCTAAATAAATCCTTTCTCAATTCAAGAAATCTTCGCGCTACGCTATAAACAGACACAGAAACAAGCAGGAAAACTTACGTACACAGGGCAAGCGCTTTTCTGCATCTTTGTGTGTCTGTTTATAGAGTAGCTCGCAAATGTCTTGAAATGTTCAACCAACTTTATAGTCTCCATTGCTTTTCTTTTAGCAAGGTACGGTAGTTGAAGGCCTGGCCAAAAAAAAATTCCAAAATCAGAATGCGGAGGCCAATGCACGTAAACGGGCTGAGCTATTCACTGAAGTGTCCGGTTAGCGTTTAACATGTAAATTATTTCGCTATGGTGGACGGTTGCGAATTGCCAGTGTGAAGAATCGCTTAATGCACCTATTCCTGCATCGGATTTTGGATATAATATCCTATAAACCAAACCAAAGCTATTCTTTCATCGAAAACGGCAATATTCTCTCAAATATGTTGAGTTTATCAGAGTGGCGTAGTTTATATGCGTTGAGTTATGACGTTCAATAAAATTATCGCGCACATAATTTTACTCGTATTATACTCAGGCATACTTACGGCCATTTTTTTTCTTTTTCAATTTCAGGTCGCTACCTTTGCCAAGCAACGAACGGAATCAGATCAGGGTTAAGCAAGCTTGTTCATCTCAAGGTCCATGGTACGTACAGAATACCTATGTTAGTCTCAGTTATGACTACCCTACTGCATAATTATTGTTGCCGTTGACCAAGTAACATATGGCGCTACCCACATAAGGGAATCGGCCAAGAATTAGGTAGCAGAGGGAGTTTTAGATGTATGTTTACGTGTCCAAAAAAAATGATTGGAGGAGAAAAGACGGTGAAAATCATTATTTGTTCCAAACAGAAGTTGCCAGTACGAGGTGCTTGTCACGGCTACTACAATGGCTGCTAGCTGTTTCACTAATGGCGAATTCAAGTGGGAGAGCAGGTGCACTCTAGAACACGTTCAAAGTGCTCTCAGACAAGCGGGCGCCCTCCAGTGGGAGAGCAGGAGTAGAATAACTTGCTTTCAACTGCAGAAGAGGAGGGCTTTTCCTCCGCTGAGAGCAGCCGAGTGCACTCCCAGCTGCTTTCTCGTCTAAAGCGAGTTTAGAAGAAGTCACATGGCATAAAGCGTCATATCCGCGCCATCTTTTTTTTCTTTCTTGAGTCGGCTAAATCGGAGATGCTCTAAATGGCGGCTGCAAAGCGTCGGCGCTCGGCGAGCTCTTCAGAATCAAGCGAATATGCGTCAGGAGCGGAAAGCATTGCTCAGGTGCTGTATGCATGTTTGAGAGTCGCTGCTGGCGTCGAAATGGCCAAAGGAGGCAAATAGCCGCGCTGTGAGAACAAAGGCATACAAATCAAGCGGTTCTTCACGGAGCGTTGGCCTCTCATCGGGTTGCAACTGTCGCCACTGCGGGCAAGCGGAGAATTCTGGGGAGAGAAGTGTGGTCACATGGTCGTAGCTCGCAGCTCTCGACACGCAGAGAGCGTTCCAGTGGGAGGACAGTTACACCCTCGCTCGGCGTGCTCCTATACTGCTCTGCAATGCTTGGCGCCTCTGCTCTCGTCCCCCCAACCGAATACGCTATAAGTGAACAAGTCGAGAACTTAAACGAAGCATTTCAGGCGTTATGCATGCGACAGTCACGTAACTCTACTGCCACAAGGTGGCAGTAGAGTTACGTGACGAACCAAGGTGCGCACAAGTGCCACCTTGGTTCTGTTTCTTGATACACGCACGTACGCTCTTTTTCCAAGCCGGGCCTCATTTCGCCGCCAAGTTCCGCAGCGAAGCCGTGCGGCGCGGCGACTCTGCTCGCTTGCGCTGCAAAGCTCAGGGGGACGCTCCCATCAAGCTCACCTGGGCCCGGGATGGTCAGGCGCTGGGTCCACCATCGACGGAACCTCGGTGAGTGAGACAAGCACAGTCGTTCATCCAGTAAACGCTAATTGGTAAAAGAAGTGGAGAATGACGGTGCGTTGAAAACTGTGAATACCACCTCTTCACCTTTACCATTGCTCATAGAGCAATGAGCTCTCGAGGTCATGTACCGATGGCACCCTCTTGGCAATCAGTTTCTGAATCTACGGGACTTAATTAAAATGCTTTTCTGGAACTCTATGATATTGCGCAGGTACACGTTTCGAGAGGAGTCAGCCACTTTTCCGAAGCACGCCGTATCCATCCTGGTGATTTCTAAAGTAGAGCGCCAAGATGCTGCGCTCTTCACCTGCCATGCTTCCAACGCCTACGGCGCCGACGACCTCAACATCAAGCTCATCGTGCAAGGTAATTTTCGGGGCGTCATGCCTCCTTGCTTAAACTACCGGCTCTTTGTTTTGCCCTTCCAAGGAAGTAGATTGCAGCATATTTCTCCTGGTGAACGAGTCCTGCTAAGTCGGCCGCTCTCAAGAATTGAATATTTGTTTTACATCAAACTCGTACAGGAGGCCAGTTATAAGGCGCGCTTATTCACATGCTCTCCATAGGCGTTCTGAAACTGTAATGCGTAAAAAGCTTCAACATCTATTTTTCGGCATTATATCTACCAAGCCTCTCACATTTATATATATATATATATAGGATTTAAGGGAGTGAGCAGTCTACGAGTGCGAGGCAAACGTTGAGTTTTTTTTTTATGTTTATATTGTTGGAATTGACAGGAATTCGTCTTACGGTGATTATCGGGATAAAGAGCACTAAATGCAAAGCGGAAGGAAACACAACGAGCTGATGATAGGAGTCGAACCCACAACATATATATATATATATATCAATGATGTTCTGGAAATAGTGGGAATTTCATCGTAGCAGCACTCACGCCAACAGTGACACTGCCTCTGGCTCACTGTCCATAACAAATGTGCGCCCAGTCGTCTCCGTACCTTACCACGCGTATCTACAGAGTGAAAGTTGCCAGTTCTTGAGAAGGCAGCCAGGCGCGTTCTTCAGTGGCTCACTGCAGAGTGTCGTCTTTGATCATTCGCCTGTCACGCTCATAGCTTACAGAGATGATGTCGTATTAACAAAACCCCAGTATACGTTAACAGCTATGCCACGACAGTCAGATTTCGTTTAGGAGGTCATATTTATTCCGCAACAAACCTCTCTTCCATTATAGACAAGGTTACGACGAGACTGACCCTATAGCGCATTTCTCTTGCAACTGCGACGATGACTTCGAATTGTGTCACCGTTTATTTGTAGTTACCACCTTGCACATAAAAAAAATGTTTCAACGTGTTGGTGATTCGTACCTAAATGGAAAATACATAACACAAAACCGAAGACAAGACAAGTAAGAGAACACATACAAGCGATTGTCGGTGTCCACTCGCATGTCCTGTCTTTTTTTGCCCGCTATTATTTCCCATTTATTTGTACTTTTGTACTACGTATACATACTTTAGCTCGGGGTTCTAGGTCTCTTTTAATCCCAATATTGGTTGCGTAATAGCGGCCAGACGCCGGATTCTGCACTTGAGGACAGTGCTCTGTACCTATGCCGCTATGCGCCCACGCTTATTGTGGCTGAGGTTACGGTTTCTGTTTCAGTTCTTCCTTACCGTCGGATTAGTGGTTTTCGAACATCGAAATGCGCAGAAATATGTTTCGTTACGTCACTGACGGCTATTGGAACATAAATTCGTGCATATTCACTAGTCCACATGACGTACGCTGTCAATTCAAGTGCATTACAAAAGCGTGCAGAAACCTGTGAAGAGTCGCGGCAAACGAGGCGCGCCTAAACTTTGCATGATTGCCGGAAGATGCCGCAACTCTACGCGCGCGCACAACACAGAGGAGCACGCTGGCTTGTCATACTGTGAAGTGTATGTGTTTCCCAAGAGACCGAAACCAGATCCTAGTTGATTAAACATGCTGATTTTGATGCCAAAATAACGGCTTGAGGGGCTAGTTGGTGCTGGATCATATTCAGATATGTGGCGCAAAAAACACAAACACAGGAGAAGATACACAACACACGCGTGCGTGCGCGTGTGTTGTGTATCTTCTCCTGTGTTTGTGTTTTTTGCGCCACATATCTGAATATGATTTCGATGCACTTCATTATTTACAAACGGAAAACAAAAACTGTATACAGACACAACGAAGCGTGAGCTGAAAACTGAAAACAAAAAATGATTTCATGTTTATAGAGAAAGGAACTTCTTCCGTTGGTAAACAGTTGACTTTTAACGCTTTGTCGTATCTGTGTCACTTTTCTTCCGTGTCGCAAAGAATTTAGCGCGTTGAAAGCACCTTGTCCCCATTGGCTCATGTTCTCAGGCTTACAAACAAGACTTGCCAAGCACTGAGACTATCGTGGTAGAGAGAAATACGGACCTTTGTTCGGCTTATTTGACAACCGTTAGGCGCGTGAAGCAGCGCCTTGTGTCGTACAGCGCAGCACGCTTTGCCGTGTTCACGCTCTTAAAGTGTGCGGCTGCACCTGCCAGCCACAATGCCTCCACCCGCATTGTGAAGCCATCTTTTAAAAGCCGGCGTACTCATTAGATACGTTTTGTATTTTATCATCATTCTCACCTTTCAGAGATATTATCTCACATTATCGGCTTTGTATGGAGAGTTTGCATTTTTGCTCAATGTCTCCATATTTCCATGCATTAAAGTTTTCTCCTCTAGAGCTTATCTATAGGCTGCATATAAACTGCACTCTCCTCTCGATGTTGGTGGTTGTGGATACGTCAAAGGTTCGTTCCCACATGCAATCATGCAAGTGCCGAAATGCTTAGTTTTGTTCTTCCTGCAGAGCCCCCAGAACCCCCTACAAACCTTAAGGCCACAGATGTCAAAAGCCGCTCGTTCAAGCTGAGCTGGACGCCATCCGTCGGGGCGAACAGCGTAGCCTCCCGGTACCACATCCACTGCGCACCCGAATCAGGTGACTACAAGCGCCAGCGCTGTTACAGAACTCTGAACTTTCAATTCTGGCGAAAATCTCGACCAAATAAAGGTATTATGGTCGCCTTGATGCAGTAATATTGCGTTGCTTTGTGATGACAAACCGATTATGATGGCTTAGATGCATAGTTTTCTTATAGCCTTGTTGCATGCCAGCTCTAATTTCCGTCCATGTGCTCCAGCCAGTTTTCTTATAGCCTTGTTGCATGCCAGCTTTAATTTCTGTCCATGTGCTCCAGCCAGTTTTCTTATAGCCTTGTTGCATGCCAGCTCTAATTTCCGTCCATGTGCTCCAGCCAGTTTTCTTATAGCCTTGTTGCATGCCAGCTCTAATTTCCGTCCATGTGCTCCAGCCAGTTTTCTTATAGCCTTGTTGCATGCCAGCTCTAATTTCCGTCCATGTGCTCCAGCCAGTTTTCTTATAGCCTTGTTGCATGCCAGCTCTAATTTCCGTCCATGTGCTCCAGCCAGTTTTTTTATAGCCTTGTTGCATGCCAGCTTTAATTTCTGTCCATGTGCTCCAGCCAGTTTTCTTATAGCCTTGTTGCATGCCAGCTCTAATTTCCGTCCATGTGCTCCAGCCAGTTTTCTTATAGCCTTGTTGCATGCCAGCTCTAATTTCCGTCCATGTGCTCCAGCCAGTTTTCTTATAGCCTTGTTGCATGCCAGCTCTAATTTCCGTCCATGTGCTCCAGCCAGTTTTCTTATAGCCTTGTTGCATGCCAGCTCTAATTTCCGTCCATGTGCTCCAGCCAGTTTTTTTATAGCCTTGTTGCATGCCAGCTTTAATTTCTGTCCATGTGCTCCAGCCAGTTTTCTTATAGCCTTGTTGCATGCCAGCTCTAATTTCCGTCCATGTGCTCCAGCCAGTTTTCTTATAGCCTTGTTGCATGCCAGCTCTAATTTCCGTCCATGTGCTCCAGCCAGTTTTCTTATAGCCTTGTTGCATGCCAGCTCTAATTTCCGTCCATGTGCTCCAGCCAGTTTTCTTATAGCCTTGTTGCATGCCAGCTCTAATTTCCGTCCATGTGCTCCAGCCAGTTTTTTTATAGCCTTGTTGCATGCCAGCTTTAATTTCTGTCCATGTGCTCCAGCCAGTTTTCTTATAGCCTTGTTGCATGCCAGCTCTAATTTCCGTCCATGTGCTCCAGCCAGTTTTCTTATAGCCTTGTTGCATGCCAGCTCTAATTTCCGTCCATGTGCTCCAGCCAGTTTTCTTATAGCCTTGTTGCATGCCAGCTCTAATTTCCGTCCATGTGCTCCAGCCAGTTTTCTTATAGCCTTGTTGCATGCCAGCTCTAATTTCCGTCCATGTGCTCCAGCCAGTTTTCTTATAGCCTTGTTGCATGCCAGCTCTAATTTCCGTCCATGTGCTCCAGCCAGTTTTTTTATAGCCTTGTTGCATGCCAGCTTTAATTTCTGTCCATGTGCTCCAGCCAGTTTTCTTATAGCCTTGTTGCATGCCAGCTCTAATTTCCGTCCATGTGCTCCAGCCAGTTTTCTTATAGCCTTGTTGCATGCCAGCTCTAATTTCCGTCCATGTGCTCCAGCCAGTTTTCTTATAGCCTTGTTGCATGCCAGCTCTAATTTCCGTCCATGTGCTCCAGCCAGTTTTCTTATAGCCTTGTTGCATGCCAGCTCTAATTTCCGTCCATGTGCTCCAGCCAGTTTTTTTATAGCCTTGTTGCATGCCAGCTTTAATTTCTGTCCATGTGCTCCAGCCAGTTTTCTTATAGCCTTGTTGCATGCCAGCTCTAATTTCCGTCCATGTGCTCCAGCCAGTTTTCTTATAGCCTTGTTGCATGCCAGCTCTAATTTCCGTCCATGTGCTCCAGCCAGTTTTCTTATAGCCTTGTTGCATGCCAGCTCTAATTTCCGTCCATGTGCTCCAGCCAGTTTTCTTATAGCCTTGTTACATGCCAGCTCTAATTTCCGTCCATGTGCTCCAGCCAGTTTTTTTATAGCCTTGTTGCATGCCAGCTTTAATTTCTGTCCATGTGCTCCAGCCAGTTTTCTTATAGCCTTGTTGCATGCCAGCTCTAATTTCCGTCCATGTGCTCCAGCCAGTTTTCTTATAGCCTTGTTGCATGCCAGCTCTAATTTCCGTCCATGTGCTCCAGCCAGTTTTCTTATAGCCTTGTTGCATGCCAGCTCTAATTTCCGTCCATGTGCTCCAGCCAGTTTTCTTATAGCCTTGTTGCATGCCAGCTCTAATTTCCGTCCATGTGCTCCAGCCAGTTTTCTTATAGCCTTGTTGCATGCCAGCTCTAATTTCCGTCCATGTGCTCCAGCCAGTTTTTTTATAGCCTTGTTGCATGCCAGCTTTAATTTCTGTCCATGTGCTCCAGCCAAATGTCAGTGCCGATCGCGTCTATCTTCATCCGTATTTTATTCGTGATGTCATCCTTTAACTACTGCCAAAACCTCTTCCATTTTTTTGCTTTGAAGACAAAACTTTATAATTAATTAATGAAAATACTAGCGTTCCGATGAAATTAGCTGCTTGGTCTGTGTCAGTGGTTCGGCGTTTTTTGGCACTCGAGAATACTGCACAGTGTAGAAAAGAGCACAACCCATAATCTGTCATAACAAGATATCGAAAACTAAATTAGAATAAAGATCACCTTGGAAGAACCTGTTACAAATTGCCGTGATAAGGCCATCATCAGAACAGGAGACAGAGAGGAGAAATCGATGCATCGCACTTTTCTACCAATCTACCGAAATCGAAGGTAGAGTAATCACGGTACTCATGACATCTATGGAATGAAATAACGAAAACATCAGTGCTAATCTTCCACGAGAACCGAGCGCTATAAATGAGCTAGGAAATGGCGAAACAATAACATGCAGTGTTGCCATCAAAAGCCATTCTCTGGCGCAAACTGCGATGACATCAAGGCATTTTTTTCTTTATTATTTTGTTTTTTGCGCGATGATACCTGAAGCCAGGCTACACCACGTTATTCACATCCAATCGATGATTACAATGTACTTCTGAGCTTTGACGTCAAGGGATTTAATCGAGTGGGAAGGATATTTTAAATCCAATTTTCCAAGCAGTAAATGCGTTTTTTTTCTCTCAATCAAACATCAGTTGATCACTATCAAGCCTTTCTTCCGCTATTTTTCTCACTGTCTGTTTACAGAATTTTTTTGTCTGACCAGGTGCTGCCATTAACGCATCCGTCGAAGGCTCTGCAGCCTGGGTCTCCGTGCGACCCCTGAGGCCCGCTTTTACGTATCGCTGCCAGGTTCGGGCCGAAAACGACGTCGGCATAGGCGACCCCAGCGAGCATCTGGAAGTCAAAGCAGGAATCGAAGGTAGCTCTATTTATTTTTCTGCATGAAGTACACGTTAAATTGGCAAAATAAAACTGGAATATTTCTACACATCCTTTGTGCGCGTCACACCATTTGCTGCTCCTTATGTCAGTCTGACGGACTTCAACTCCGGCTTGCTTGAAAACCAACAAATAAAAATTGCGATGGAATTTCTGCACACGAAACACACAGGTTTTATTTTTTTCTGACACTTACGTTTTGTAGAATTATATGCTATATTTACCGTTCTCGTTTCGAAAATTTTAAGTATAATATTTACTCCCCGACCTGATATGCAATTTTCGTTAAAATGTGCATGCGGCGGTGAATGCATTCTTTACCCATGAAAGTGTCTATTCCGAGTTTATATGTTGGTATTTATTGGTCGTCCAAGTTGTCCTTGAAAGTTTCGAATAATGAGGCTTCCTTCATTTGACGCCCCCGTGCATCCCTGAACCTTCTCCGCTCATTCCTTTCGTCGATTCGCTTCTGCCTTTTTCGAGCTTTCACTGCTGCTAAAGGAGCTGATTTTTGCTTCGGCATCTAGTGAGATCGACCAATGCTGTCCCGTGTGGCTGGCTACTGATCGCGCTTCCGCCGAACGCTGTGAGCACGTAGAAACGTCTTGGAAATTTATCTTTGCTCTTTGGTCCCTCGCCTTGCCTCCAGGCCATGTTCCCTATACTCTTTTTTTAACTTCTCTTCCTTCAATTCAATTATATTTTATTGCGCCACACGAAAGAGGCTAAGAGCTGCGAGACCGAACAATGCATAGAGGAGCCATATGCCGTTTTATATATTTCTTTCAAAACTTCTAATCGCAGTATTCATTTTCCTCCTGAAATCCTCTTGGAATCCACTCAGTCACCCCATGTTTCGCACATAAAATTTCCAAGCGAAAATGAATTTCTTTTTTTTTTGTGTGTACTTCAATCTACATAATGAACAATATAATTTACCAATAAAGCTCAGTAGTACTTGGGAGCGGGCTGTGTGTGTTTTGTTTGTTTATAACCATGCAGCGCCAGAGGTCGTCGGAATAATGAGCTAAAGTATTTAAATACCTGTACCTAAAAAGCGTTGACTCACAATGGAGGAGAAGAACTAGGAAACTAACTAGTAAGTATGCTAGTAACAAGGACGGAGAAATAAAGAGCATTAAGCAACAGGTGAAAAACACAGAAGGTAAAAATTGGATAAATTCGATGGAAAAGAAACAGAGTGTGGAATTATACCGAAAGGGAAAAATGCAGATCAGGAAGGAAGATTTCTTTGATAACTCAAGAGGCAGTGCCCTACTTTTTGAAGCTAGATCAGGGTGCCTTAGAACACGCAGCTACAAAACGAAATTTAACAATGAAGATGACGCGTGTGCTGTATGTGGAAACTCCAGTGAAACAATTGACCATATTATACTCGAATGCAATGGTATCTATCCGGAAGTTGGTTCAGGCGCAATCACTGTTCCTGAAGCTTTGGGCTTTAGAGATAACAGTGGCCGGGTGAATAAACCGGCGGTGGAAACTAGCAAAAAACGACTGGAAGATTGGTGGCTTAAAAGCAGAGAAGTGACATAATGTTAGTAATGTAGGAACAAAATTTAATAAATAGAATGGTGGTTTAGTTAACCATTCTAAATCAATAATTAAGATATAGAGAGAAAAATGAGCATGATAGCTACTGCTACCATCCCGTTTCAAAGGGGACGCTCCTATATTCCATTCCATCCCATTCATCCAACCCGCGCTGCTATCTACATATTGTTTTGTAAACTCTCCTACATTTGTTTTCATTGAAATAAATAACGCGCTATGTCCCCCGTTGCGTGGAGGATCTACTGAGCTGTGCTTATTTGATCCGCGATTCCATGGCGCAACGGTCAATGACTCAATGCCATTGCAAAAATGCAGACCGTGCTTTAACGTCGATTTAGCACCGGAAGCCGGCTTTAGTTCAGGATTAATTTCGTTGGGCATCCCAGCCGAATGTGTCGAACTGCCGAACGCCGCTATAATGAGACGTGCAGCACAGGATAAATACATAAGATTCTGGACGAGCACCTTCATCCGAACTCGCCAATAACTGGCACATGATACTTCGCGCCGTGTTTAAGGACGTTACGCCATGTCTATGACAACAGTCTTCTTCCTCTGTCCCGTCTTGCCTGCAGTCCCAGGTGGCCCACCCCTTGAAGTGAAAGCCGCCGCCGTTGACTCTCAAACCATCCGAGTCACCTGGAAGGTAAGCGCTGAGGCATACGCCACAAAAGAACAAAGCGGGACGTGTGGGGCACATCAGGTTCGCCCGTTCAGGGATTCGTATGTAACCAGCTGTAAGAACTGAAGTTCATGTCTTCGCTACTACGATACGGTGCAATGAACATAGTAAATGAAATACTAATAGCTGGGCACTAAGAAGAGCATAACAACTGGACAAATATAACAGGTACGGAGAAGAAAGCGAATGCCCAAAATGGTGTGCCGCTAACTTCCACGAAGCTACGGAATGATTGAAAACCACTGCCTATCTGCTTCTATTTCCTATTGGTAGGTTTGAGCATTAAGCTCTAAGCGTAATGTCTGGAGAGGGAGTCCTGATGGCACTCGGGATATTTGTTCTTAACGATTGAATGTTTCCCTAATACACAGCGTCTATCTCGAAACCGCACAGTTGGAAAGAACATCACCTTAGTTTGGACACCACAGTGGAGGCAAAACATTGCTGTATTGTATTTTATTGACAACACTTCCGGGAAACAGGCGATGAACGTATTTTGTCGTTTGCGACATACTCTTGTTTTCTAATACGCTGCGTGTCATAAGCCAGAAAAATTATGAATAACTGTGAGGGCAAAATTCAGCAGAGATAGGACGAAGCGCCGAAAAGCTAGATGCGTAATGATGGCATCGCTGCCTATACCTAAGGCAAGTAGCGACGTGGCTTATTGAATAGACAAGCCACGTCATTTTACAAAAGAAAGCAGGCAAACATAAAGGCTATAAACACCGAATACGTGAGCGCCAAAATCCATTTCAATCTAGTGCTCAAAATAAAAAAAAAATAGGAACATGAGTGTGAACATGAAATTTCAGAAAGAGCGGCAGTGCGAATCCCCAAAATATTATTTAAAAAAATAAAGCGCATAAAAAGTTCGTTCATTTGCTACATTTCATCAACTGAGTTTCATTTAATTTCTTTTTGCCCAGAAAACATCATAGATGGGTCCCAAGGCTAAAAGCTGTTATGACAGCTTGATGAAGCCGTGGAACCCTATCGCTTGGCAGATGGCGGTACAACAACTAATAGCCAACAGCAAAGCAGAAGCAAAAAAAATGGCATTTGAGAGCAATAATCGAAGTAAAGAGTACAAACAACAGTAAAAAAGAAATGAAATGGTATAACACTGCATACAGAAATAATCACAACGACCAACAGTTTGACAGTTGAAAATATTTACAATGTATGAGAAAATTTACAACGTATATGACAACTATAAAATGGTGTAAATTATCCGGAGCACAATTCTCATCAATATACAAAAGGTAGCTACGAAGCCACGCATAACAATACAAAAGCCTGCTCCATGCTAAGGAAAAGAGATCGGACATCACTTAATGTGGGCATTTGTGCCATTTGGTATATTTACTTAGGATATATGGCAAATTGTACTGCAATATCTGAAATTTATAATTGCTGTGGTACCTTAGAATAAAACATGATCCGGTTGATTAAGTACTGCGTGGTCCTGGTTTGATAGTGAACGTGCAATGGCTGTTAGAAATTTGTTGAAGTCGTCGGGGGGGGGGGAAATAAAATGAGCGTAAGATTTGAAAATGATACCCGTAGTGAAGTTTTATAATGTTGTACTTTTTTAATGCAGTCTGTGTTAAATAAAACTAATCTATACATGCCACGTTTCTAGCAATCCTTTTCCGCAGGCAATGTAGTTTGGTGATAACTTTCGTAGTAGTCGCCTCTACTAGGCTACACTAACTTATGTGAGACAGGAAGAGCGCGTTGTGTATTTGTAATTGAACTTTTCTTGGCAACAAATCGCGGAATCGGGTAAGTGCTCCAGTTACAGATGACAGTTTGCTGTAAAGACTCGTGACATGCTGACCACAGCTAAGTTACTCAAAAAATATGACACCAAGAATTTTATGCTGTCTTAGTATCTGAATATCTCAATTTGCTTAATGAAGCGATTTGTTAAGTTGACGGTTTATTCTTGGCTCGCAAAAGTTTTGCTTTGGTTTTTTGTGGATTAATCTTCAGTGCTTTCTTATTGAACCAACTATGTAGTTTATCTAGTAAATTATTTTTATTAAATTTGTTCATTAGCCTCCAAACCGGACAGTAGGAGAGTGCTATCATCTGCGTGTAAGTGGCATTGTTGTCTATGTTAACAATATCATTTACGTAAAAGGTAAACAGTAGTCGACCTAACACGCTTCCTTGGGTGACGCCACTTGACATTGTTACGAAAGACCAGTGTTGATTATGTACATAAACCGATTGTTTCCTGCCGTGCAAAGAGAGGTGTACCACGGATACCGTAAGCGGACAACTTGGAAGCTAATATTCTATTATCAAGGCAGCAAAATGCCTTGCTGAAATCAATAGAGACCCAAGGCGAAGATAGTATTTTCCAAATTACACAGTATTATTTCTTTGATTGTTAATAACGCTGTTTCAGTAGATCCTTCCTTCCTGAAACCAAACTGACACTCAGTAATTGTATTTCGTGTATCGAAAAATGTGACAGGCTAGTTAAGATGTAATCCTTTAGCGGAAAGAAGTATGATTGATTTGGGTCTCTATTTCTAGACTTCATTCACGTTACCGCCTTTGAAATGTACAGCGATCCTGAGTTTCTTCATTTCATCTGGAAATACACCGGACACCAGGATTAAGTCAAATATATGCGCAAGAACTGGGGCAATATGGATTCCAGAACATATTTGACAGGTTTAATTTGCATATCGTTTATATCTAAGGCTTAGCTATTTTTAAGTTCTTAAAAGTTACGTATACTTCACGCTCCTCAGGTGGCTCAAGAATACAGCTATTGAGGGAGTGGTCTATCGATCCGTCGGCTGCGTTTACCACTGAAGGAACTCGCCCTTGTGAGCTAATTTTTGCAAAATGGTTATGGAGATAATCAACGATCTCTTTTTTATGAAATTCACAGTTCTGAAAATTCCATTTTACAGAGGAGGAACTGTTTCTTCCCCGAGCTAAGACACCATTTACCACTTTCCAGATGGCATCTGGACATTTGGTCATCACGTCAGCGAAGGGTGTATTGTAGTATGCGGTCTTAGCCTGCTTAAGCTCACGATTTAATTTATTTCCAATTTTTTTAAAGGCACTGAGACCCCTAGTTAGGCGAATATTTAGAAAGATATGATAAAGATTGTTTTTTTCTCGTATTTCACGAACAAGAAAGGGAGCTACCCAAGGCTTCCTGCTATTCCTAGATTTTTTCGTGCTCCTGAATGGAAAGTGTTTCCGGTACACATACTCAAATGTTGTCATGAATTCTATATAGGCGATGTTCGGATCGGTCATTCGGAAGAGGAAGGACCAATCATATGCACACACTTCAGACTTGAATGATTCTAGACGGTCATCAGATATTCATTGTACTACTTACGGTTCACATCTGACATTTGTTTCTGATTTTTGTTTCCGATAGGACATGCAACCGGACAGTGATCGCTCACATCCGAAACTAGGGTACCAGCACGCTTCACATTCGCTTCAATATTTGTTATTAACAAGTCAAGCCAAAAGGAAGTAGATACCGTTACACGCGTAGGCTGTCGTAATGACGTTAACAACTGAGTGTTTTGTTTATGTTTTTAGCACTGAGGTTCTCTTGAGTTAATGCGCCCGGTTTAAAATGCTAGGTAGACTGCTTGATTTTAAATATACTGTTGCGCATTGCTTACTTTCAGGGAAGGGGGGGGGGGGGGGGGGCAAAATTGCTTCACGAAATATGCACAGACTGCTTTTGGGCTGCTTTTTTTTTTGTACCTAAGGGTTCTTGTTTTCGCTTTCTGTAGCAATTTGACATACTAAATAAGCTTAGCTCTAAACAGTAGAGTGTTGTATCGAAACTGGACATGTTCGCCAGTTTCATGTTAGCACTGAAACCCTGTAACCACTAACACTTTCTTCTGTAATTCCTCACTCCATATTTGCCCTGTTGACCGTAATCGATATGCAGTAATTAAAAAGCTTTGCAGCACTTCCCGAGAGTAAGACTGATTTTTCGATGACATTCCACGTGGCCTCGTCGCTGGATGGGTGACAGCCCCCGGAGCGTGAGCTGTGGCATGGCGAGCTCAAAGGCTACTACGTGGGCTACCGCCTTGATCAACCGGGCGACCCCTACCTATACAAGACGCTCCAGCTGGACCAACAGCAACAACCGGGGTCGGCTGAGCCAGTGCGCACAGAGGTTCTCTTGTCCCCGCTGCGCAAGTTCTCGCCCTACGTGGTGCTCGTGCAAGCGTTCAACGCCGCCGGACCTGGGCCTCGCTCCGACGAAGTGGCCGTCTCCACGCTGGACGATGGTGAGTTATACACCCCCTCTCGGAATGCAGCAGTCGCTTCTTGCCCATAAAAATTCGCACCAACATTGAAAAGTGGGGCATCAGAAGTGTCCAGCTTCCTTTCGGTAACCTTTTCGTTACACAAAACACTTTGGTATGTGCTACCCTACGATGCTAGTGGTTTGGTTAGGGTCTCTTTTTTTCTTCTCATGGCATTACAGTTATCAAATGTAGACTTCATTCGGCAGTGTGTCAAGCAGTAGGCAGCATCAATGCACTTGGGATATTCGCAATTTCAAATTTATGTGGCAGTTTGAAGCTTAATGTCTCCGTTACCCTCTATTTGCTGAATTTCCCAAGATTTGACCGTCTGCTGTCGAAACTGGTACAAGAAAAAAATAATGAGGTAAATTAACGAGCGGCGAAATTAACGCAGCACTGCCTAAAATATTGCTTAGTTTTCCAAAGTATCTCGTGCGCCACTTGACTGCACTGAAGTTTGAAGTTTGAAGTTTATTTTCATTTCAAAAAGAAATGAGGGACCCGAGACAAAAAGTGAACGTTAATTCACTTGACGGCGCTCGGGCAGTGTGGCATGCCTTGAAAACAGCCGAATTGTGATAAACTTTATGTTGAGATCGAGATATCTTTGAGCCCCTTCATCGGACTACTTAATTATTGCGAAATTGGTTTAAATCTGCAATAAAGTTAAGGAAATGATTGGGCCCTGCTTCGTTTGTCTTTACAAAGGAAGCCAGCAGTCAGTGATGTATGCCTCGTTTTCTTCGGCTTCAGTAGTGTTGTGTTCTTCCTTATGCACACCTTCTGCCCTTTAGTTCACATCGTGCTGTGTGATCTTGCTTTTTTTGTAGATCGTGCTTTTAAGCCTTGCATATATTTCAAAATAACTGCGAATTAACAGGAATGCACGTGGTATGCCAGCGCAATACCGGACCAGCACATATTGCATCGCGTTATTACCCATTTCGGCATTCAGTTCCCAGCCAGGCCCCGCAAGAAGTGCAGTGCGCGCCACTGAGTTCGGAGTCAATCCGGGTGACGTGGCAGCCTCCGCCCAAGAGTGCCATCCACGGCTACCTGCAGGGTTACCGGATCTGGTACGCTCAGCTGCCGGCCTCTAGGGGTGAGTGCTGCTTCATGCGCTATACGCACGTCACTCGTCTCCTCCCCAGTCAAATTTTCATATGATTATTTCCATGATTTCATGTTTTTCATATGATTTTATGGACAGCATGTAGCGCGTGAGAAGATATATATTATTTTATCTACGCATATAAAAATTGTGCACACTGTATGATCTTATGGTAATTTCAAGGAAATCCTATGCAGGAGATATAAAAAACATGAATTTCCGCATATTGTTCATGTCAGATGAACTTCATACTTGCATATTTCGATGTGATCGGCTCCTATGGAAATCTTCAACAAGGTAGCCTCCCTAAAGAGAGCGCGGCCTCTTCCTATCGCAGAGCGCGGCCGCGAGGAGAAAGCCGTGACAGGCCAGGAGACGACGCTTGTGGACCTGCGCAAGTACACGAACTACTTCATACAGGTGGCCGCCTTCACTCAGCGGGGCCTGGGCGCTGAGAGTGAGCCGGTATTCTGCCGAACGCTGGAGGACGGTGAGCTGGCACTCCTGGAGAATTGAAGTTGGCGTCAAGTGGTACATCTTCTTGAAAATAAACCAGTCATAAAACGAAGGACAGAAAAGAGACGAGGCGCACGCAAAAACTGGAGTCGTTGTGTGAGCCCCGTCTCTTCTCTGTCTTTCGCCTTTTGAGTACTTTGTTTTTCAATCTAACTTGAGCAGCAAACGTAAAGCTAAAATTACGGGCATCTTGTCAACTACGAACCATGTTTTCTTTTTTCTTAGCTACCAAGTGTTTAGGGGATGTAAATTTGTTGAAGTCGACTATACTGCATAATCCTACTCAAAAAATAAATTGAATAAGTGAAAAGCAACTGAAGTTGCTCCTTGTCCTCACGCGGCAGTACTCTTGCCATAAGGAATACAAATATCCGTGATCTTTAGTCCAAAACCGTTTTGTTTGTTTTTTCGGTGACACCGATATCAGCTAAGAAGACTCCAGCTGAATACAACACAGGTTTTCACCCGTGTTACTTGGGAAGGTAAAATTCTAGGATTAGTTGAGTAGTGAGCCCCTTACCGAAGTATAAATCCCATTGCCTGTAACATTTTTCTTCTCTTAAACAGCCGTATACCGTTAATGGTCAGTAGTTCATTTTCTGAAACACCTGGTTGTGCTCGAAAATAAATATTGAAAGTTACACGCCGAAAAAAGGTAAATACGAAGAGTATCAAAAACACGAGTTGTGCGGTAACGTTTTTTTACTCCTCATTTAGCGCAGTTCGATACTAATCATTTCATAACCGCTATATTTCTAAGAGCACTAGCTCTGTCATAATTTTCACGAATTATGTCTAGATTTTACTTGGGTTGTGTGACAAAGAAACTAATTTTTTACCTAAAACTATAATAGTCTGGTTTAACTTCCATCACAAGCTGCTTCCATAGTGGTGTTGCTCGACACTTACTTGCACGTAGTACTAGAATATGATTTTTATCGGAAAAACATCATCGTACGCATCCAATTTATGCTGTGCTGAATCATGCTTCAAGATAGCCTGAGTGCACAGTCACGTACCTTATAGGTAGGTATGCTATTGTGCATATTAGAATAATACTTTTTTTGGTGAAGAGCATATTTTCATTGAGTACTACTGCACTTCGTTCAGCAATAAAATCAAAGTAAGGCAGTTTGAGAATGAGTGCGTTCCTCATATTCGCCCGCAGGCATTCAAACATCCAAAGTGACAGAGGGATACGAAGTATACTACCGGACTAGCGCTAACCTTTCTAGTATTCTGTTCTTCTTGTGTGTCTTCTGTATCAGTTCCGGATGCTCCTGAGGACGTCAAAGTGCTGATAGTTTCTGCTACTTCGCTTCTGGTGGTGTGGAAACCACCCGTTCACCGCAACGGCCTTATTACCATGTACTCCATTTACGCCAAGACACTGGACAAACAGGTCAGCCGAATGAGGTTACGGCTTAGTTCACTGCTGAAATTCTGGCCGCTGAAACGCTGCCGTCTTACTGGGCTGCTCTTTCCAGAATGCGACGGTAAAACTAGTGCCTACGAGCAAACTGGAGTACAACCTTACCCTGGTTCCTCGAAACACCAGGGTGGAAGTCTGGGTCACGGCGTCTTCGCGAGTTGGCGAGGGTCCGCCCAGCAAGATTGTTGCTCAGACTACTAGCGATCAAGGTATGCTGCCACGAATGACTGTCTCTTAGACAAATGTGCACTGTGCAGGCGTTGTATTATATAGGACTGCATCATCTTTATCTCTATAGATCACTCTGAGCAGTGCTCACCGTGATGAGAAGTACGTAGTGGTGAACACTTCACAGTGAAACTTTGCATTTAATGAATCCCATAATTCGATATACCCTACATATGGATACTTGCGTGTGTATGACTATGTATTCACACCATTGTCTCTCCCCACCCCCTCTTTCATGTAATGTTTCTGAAGGGAGCTTTAAGAGAACAATAAATGGAGATGGTGATATGGACAGCATGTGGAACGTATGGATTGGAAAATGGTTATTGAACCGCACATATGAAAATAAGCAGACTCTGTGTGACCATATGGAAGTAATATGACAACTAAATTGACTGGGTATGAAGCTCATAAGAAGAAGATATGGAAAATCTGGGGATTTGTTTCTTTTTTTATCATATATCAGACTCCGTATTTTCATAATAGCATGTGATCGGCTCATATGAACATTTTTAACAGCATAGGTTGCTATTCCTTTACAGAAATAATGTTGGCTGGAGTAATAATTTCCATCGCTGCTTATCTTTTCTTCAGAATTTGGTGGGATGGGATATATTACACGTCTATATTAGCGGCGACACACAAGCAACACGGTTTGACATGGCCTAAGAAAGCATAGTAACTTGAGCTTTGATTCCTCGCAGTGCCTGCCCGTATTGTGGACTTTGACGAGGTCGTCCAGGTGGCGCCGGCCGAGGATGTGCATCTCAGCTGTCGATTCCTGGGAACAGCACCTGTGCACTGGGAGTGGAAGCACGGGTAGGATCTGCAGCCACAAGAGCTTAATTTATCGTACAGCGTAAAACCGCGCTTAAATCTCTGACAGCTTCAAACTTCGGGGGCGGCAAAGATGTCTCTTGTTTCGAGCTTCGGCGATTGTGGGTATAATATTTTTACATTTCGAAAGCCTTGGGGAGAACGAAGACGGAGGACACAGACAAGGACAAACGCTACTTCCACAGACACAGACGAGGAAGTAGCCCTCGTTATCCGTGTTTTACTCTGAACTTCTAAGCTCCACTCATGTGGCTTTCATGCACCAACTGGCCCGATGTGCCACCTTTTAAAAATCATCACTTTATTAGTTTTCTTCTTGAGTTTTATCAACACTTCTGCAGTTGAATACGAGCATTTGAACTCTCTGGGTCACATTCCACCTTATTGCTAACAATGAGCGCTTTATCATATATATATATATATATATATATATATATATATATATATATATATATATATATATATATATATAAACATGCCCCCAAATCTAACTGCCCTGAAGGGAGGATGGCTGCTTCATCGCAATCTGGAGCTACACTTCTCTGCCATGATGCTGAAAATGAGATGACCAAATGATGTCACGACCAAATTAAACCTATGCGTCCACATTCTACTTAGCTGCGTGATACGAAATTCGCAAGTTTACCTCACCCCATAGCACGCTCATACGCGTCTTGTTGATTGTAAATCACACGCCTTGTTTTTTATTTATTCACTGCTCCGGTTCGCCCATTCTTAAGATCCATACGAGAGTGCGTGGCCGCGCTCTTCAAAGGACCAGTACTTCTAACACAGCTACGCATCGAAGCCAAGTAGCGCAATCCCTAAGAAGGCATGAGGTGGCACTTAGTGATGTCTGCCACTGCGCTTCCGCGCGTGCCTGCGACGATAGTACTATCGCGTCAAAAAGCGCGGCAGTTCATTCACATTTCCGCCTAAAAACTGGACGACCCGCATTGCTCTCAAGGAGTATATTAGAGAGTTTTAGTGTACCGCGTTCCGTGATTCATTACCGTGATCTGCCACAGCGCGCTCCACTGCGCATGCCCTGATCCCCTTGACACCGATACATGAAGCCACATGTTGGAATTCGGCCCTGGAAGAAGGCACATAGACCTGCTGCGTCGGGACCAATCGGCACGTTCGCACCGGCTGCACGCGGTAGAGGATCACGGTAGTGGATCGCTAACCATACTATACTAAATCTCTTTGCTGAGTTACGTGAAAAATGCCGCGTTAGATATAAAAAGAAGGAAGTTTACAGTCTGATAATAGTGACTCATGATGCCTGACTAGTTGGTTGCAGATAGACGTACGTACTACCCGTGAGACTGCAGAATCCTCAACAGGAGTGACTTTGTCTTTCGTACAGATTGCATAACTGCATCAATTCCCAATAGCTTTCGCTTAGTACTCTCGCTATGTTATCACCAACTTTCTCTTAAGCGCCCTTCACACTTCAGGCCCGAACACAAGAGGTGTCGTCATTTTTGAGTGAGATGAACACATTATCCTGACACCAGAAATAACATAAGCATCTAAACAGGTCTTCTGTGGCAAGAGCAGCGCACGTTTTCCCGCAGTGAGGCGCCTGTGTCGCGCTCCAACCGGACCGAGCTGGGCAGCGACGGCAGCCTCAGCCTAAGGCGCGTGGATACTGCCAGCGCCGGCAACTACTCCTGCCACGTGCGCAACCGGCTCGCCAGCGACCGGCGGCTCGTCGCGCTCATCGTGCGGGGTGAGCACGCGGCTCGTATAGGGGGGAACCTCCATTTTTGCACACATAAATCGGTACTGGAGCGACAACAGCGGCATTCATTTCATCATGTGTGCAGCTCACCTGGAAGGGTTCGTGCTCAAGGTGGTCAGCCAGACCGCCACGTCTCTTCAGTTGACGGCAAGTGGCTCTGCCGTCGACGATCAAGTTGTGCAAGGTACTTTTGCGAATACAACCTTAAACTCCTTTTAGTAGGAAATCGCTCACGGTGCCAATAGTGCAGAGCAGAAATCATGGGCCTTGTGTCTCAGCATAGATTCATTTGCAAGAGCGTGTCGATGGATACCTTGAACGCACCTTCAAGACAAAAGTACATCTAAAAAGCGATCGGAAAACTGAAAAGAGGCAAAGCTGCAAAGCTTCTTAATGAGCATCTTGAACGCATAGTAAAAGCGACATTCCTAAGCAGGGATGAGGGGCCGCGGAGTGCGGCACACTTTTACTCCGATTCATTTCTTACTTGCATCTGCTGCTGCAGCTAGGTCGACAGTGATCTCACTGTAGAAGTGCCACTTTATATGGTCAAACCCAATCAGGAATCTTGTGTGACACCTGACCTTGAGGACATTCTTTCCCAAACTCAGCATAGTAACAGTGTACCGATGGCCAAGTGATATATAGCACGGTAAATTCCCTCAACGCCCAGTGTCCCCCTAGAGGATAAGTCCACCATAGTGGAAATTAGCTTTGATATTTGGATTCAAGTTTTACCTGTGCGCTTTCGCACTGATTTAGAAGTTTAACCTAACCTTTAGTTCTTGACGACCATTTTATAATGGTAGTGGTTCCAATGGCGGGTCACAATATTTGTTAAACACAACATGTGCCTGTAGATGTGATGTCCTTATTTGTTTGTATAAACGTAGGAAGTGGACGTTTATTCCGGAAGCAACCGTTTGCTATTAGTGCTTGCATTGTTGTGTTGAATATGTATTTCGAATCGGTATTTTATTTCGTAAATCAGGAATTCGTTTCTGCAGCATATGATATGTGTGTATATGGTATAGTATGAATGCAACATGTTTGGAATCCCAATATTCTCTTCAAAGCGCACCGCCGGCATGGCCGAGTGTGTAGGGTGCTCGACTACTGTGCTCGAGGATGCGGGATTGAATTGCGGCCTCGGTGGCCGCTTTTCGGTGGAGGCGAAAAGCAAGGCACCCGTGTGCTGTGCCATGTCAGTGCACGCTAAAGAACCCTAGGTGGTGAAAATCTCCGGAGTCCTCCCCTACAGCGTCTCTCATAGCCTGAGTCGTTTTGGGACGTTAGACCCCGCTAACAAGATCATCCTAAAGCAATAAAGATCTATCACAATTATTTCGGCCGGCTCACTCTGGTATAGCAAAGATATAACCATTGCCGGGCAGAAGAAGGAAAGGTTAAAAACTTCGACTGAATTCCCGGCTCATCAATTTTTAATCACGCTCTCTAAGACTGCACCGATCGTCTACTCAAACAGTGCAATCAATAAAAGAAAGTAAGGGAGACATTTCTCACCACATAATGCGCTTACCTTGTATGCAGTGCTTGAGGTGCACCTCAAATCCGAGAGCGGCGAGTGGCAGCAGCGCTCTCTGGTGGGCCGCCACAACGATACGTACCACCTGGACGGCCTGCAGTGCGGCACGCGCTACCAGCTGTACGCGGTCGCGTTCCTGGCCAGTGGTCGCCGGGAGCAGAGCGATCTGCTCGCCACGCGCACGCTCGGAAGCCGTTAGTATCGTAGCGCTTTACGGGGCATGCCAGTCCGCACCCTCGTACAAGCTTGGATTTCAGTTTTGAGGTTGTTCTTGCTTGTTCCTCGTGCTTATGCAGTGTTCGATAGGCTTTAGGCCACAGGACCAACCAGCGAAAAAGAGACACAGATAGCCATGTAAACACAGTTGAAATCACTCCTGAGTTCTCAGAGCGCTTAAATCTCGAGTTACGCGGTCTGATTATGAAACGTAACTACGCTTTTAGGTGCCATAATTGTTAGAGACACGATTGCCACAACAACGGAAGTAAATCTAGGCATGCTGCTTTTTTTCCTCTAAGATGGACAAAATATAAAAGGTTCGAGAGCAGGTCTGTAATGGAAAACGTTTTAGACCGGAATAGAGTGAGTCATGCAAAGTCAGAAAAAAGGAACATATTCAAAACGAAGGTAGCTTTGACTCTGTAGCATGGGCAGCCACCCGGTTCTAATCACCACAAGTAAATGGCAGTGCTTGGAATCCGTGCTGCCTTACACTGAATGTTTGCCGTCCACAATTCCGGGAATATTTCACTAATGTTTTTCAAGCGAGCTCAACCAAGACGCGCTAACGGAAATCTGCTTAAGGCTGAACAGAAAGCGTTCAACTGTTCTTATTTTCTTAAAGAGATGTGAGGCCATCATGAGCATTCAAAACAAACGAATATTTAACGAATGTCACACCTGAATTACTGCACGTGATCAAAGATATATCTCCTTGTGGTTCGCAACTGGTGCCCTTCTGTATTTTATGGCCCACGCTGTTTGCCGTCCTGAAAGCAGCTACTACGTTCTGGCCATCTCCACGTTCGCTGGATGGCTACATGACCGCAAGAATGCTTTAGCTCGGAAAATTTAGTTCGTTTGTTTTTGGGTGTTAACGCGAGGTGCAAGACTCCGGGCCGTGTGCACTATGTCGTTCAGTGTTCACGCCGTGTTGGGAGGGCGCCTTCCTCACCAGCGGCCCTCCTCCGCCCAGCTTCGTTGTATCAGAGTCCCCTTTTAGGATGTCAATGACGAACAGGCGTCCGTCTATACTTTCTAATTGAACAGGAAAAGCTCTAAAGAAAGTATATTGAGGCCGCTTCGCAGCAGACAAAGCTCGAGAACAAAGTAGCCGGCAACGTATTTTTATGCATGGCCAACTTACTCTTATGAACATACTACGTAGTGTCCTCTAGCCATGATTATGCGCAGGCGCTACGTATGAGCTTATGCATGCAAACAATAGAAGACAGAGAGTGCTTTCGCTTCCTTTCTGTCAGCTGAGTATAGAGCACGCAGCTACTTAGAGGGAGGAACATATTCGGAGCATGCTCTTAATGGCACGCGGCGTCCATCCTTACAGCTCCTGTGGCACCGAACAAAGAGGACATAGTGCGCGCCCTGAATGGCTCGCACGTGCAAGTGATGCCGTCGGCATGGCGCTCTGGTGGCTGCCCACTGACGCGGCTCAGCATCGAGCACCGGCCGCTGCACGGACTTCAGCAGGAGTGGACCGCCCACTGGAACCACACCAGCCCCGCTGCGGGAGTGCTGCCTCAGGTATATAGTGCCGCACAGGATGCGTCGTGTTTGGATGCACGGCTTAAACCCGGTTGGATCGTCTGTGAGCTTGAGAAAGATGCGCTCCAGCTGTAGAGACTAGAGCGATGGAAGGCTGCCTAGGCAGTGAGAATTAAGAGGCGTGCATGGTGCTCGAGGCATTATGTTTACCCAGTACTAGACAGCAGTGAAATACCATCCACATGTCCGTTCATTTCATGTAAAATAATAATTAAAACTGTTGTCATTAACCACACTGTAAAAACAACTGGCATCATATTTGTCTTCTTTGGTTTGCAGGGTCTAACGTCCCGAAGCTACTTAGACTATGAGAGACGCCGTAGTAGACGACACTGGAAATTTCTACCACCTGGGGTTCGTTAACGTTCAGGGACATCGCACAGCACACAGGCGCCTTGCTTTTCCCCTCCATCGAAAAACGGCCGCAGAGGCCGGCATTTGATCGATTCGATCCCGCTTCTTTGCGTTCATTAGTCTAGCGCCCTGGCCACTCAGCTACCATGGCCAGTTTTGTGCGTGTCTTTACAGGTACAATATTTTTATGACCATACTCAGAGGCCAGATTTTCGTTAACTGGCTGTGCTGATAGTGTTCAAGAGATAAACGCGCCTATTTAGCTACAGTAGCAGCATGTTTCTCGCCATTCATCAATCGAAGTTTATAAAGACGAAATGTGCGTCGGCAAAGAAGTAGTGCAAATTAGCACAGTCGGCGAAGAACAAGTGGCTAGTACAAAGCAAGGCTAAATCAGGGGTCATGCAGAGCAAGCATGACTTGAATTAAACTAAGCACGAAACAGTACGTCTGAGTGTCTGCAATGGCAAATATTTAAAATAAATGCTGGAATAGATGTTCCATACATAGTGTACGTTCGGTTCTTCTTGACATTCAAAAAAAAAATACAGTTACGTGATGCTGCATGCATCGTCGGTCCCAGACGCCGCTCATCGACCGACTGCTTCTTTTTTCGCCAAGTGCTGTCTCCGCTGCTTTCTGTAGCGATATAAATAAAAGATGTGCCTCAGCTGAGTGATATCATATAAGATGATGCAATCCAAGTTCTTTGAACGTCTCAGATCTCCCTAATCAATGAGTGGAAGGAAAGATCCTGCAATTACGCTTCTTCAGAAACAATATTTCATTGCACAAAAAATTCTTGATCGCGACAGACTCTCATGATTACGTGCACTGTGGTTTTAGAAACATAGTTTGTGAAGAACTAGACATTCTTGCGCTGACAAAAAGGGAGAGATAAAATGCAAATAGAGAAATTTAACACTTCACTACCCTGCACTTTATGAACGATGGAGGTATGCCACAAGACGTTTGCTTAAAATGCATGATTTAGGTGGTGGATAGGATAGAAAATTGAGATAGCGCTCAATTTTTGACAGTTCATTATTTTGTTCTTTTTATGAAAATTAAAATTATTCTCTTTTGTTTAACTGCTTGCACTGGGTTCACAGCCATGACGCCACTCAGTAGGTAAAACGCCACAAGCGTGAGATAAATACGCCAATCTGTTTCAGTAAAACAGACACGCTCCAAGGCGCGACACAACCACAAGAAAGGAGCCTAGCAAAACGCATAAGAATTCGTTTTACATTGCTAGGTAGATCGCAACTGTCCACTTAGGGTGACATTTCCTAATTAAAATTCTATGTCGCACAATTACAGTGGGTACATTCATTTTTCTATTACCAAAATAGTTGCTGGCAGATCTCGGTTTCCGCTCTGACAGGAAGTAACGTTATGGTCCCATGAACTTGCAAGCTCCCTCCATCGTTTGCTCTTAGCAGATGATGCCAACCATCAGCCACCGCGACTAAGTTCTTTCGTAGTGGCGCCTGATGCATGTTTATCTTTTGGCGTACGTGAGACTAAATATGAATAATAGAGGCGTGAATCAATTTGTACTTTTCGCGAGCGGAGCGAGACATGCCTGAATGTGAAGCGTTTTACAGAGCTCAGTTTGGCAAGGTTTGCTTGCTATAGCTGCTCGCGAAGTTATTCCGAGGGCCCAGCTCACTGAGCTGGGCTGGGTTTGAAAGCATTTGCAAAAGCGTTTACATCAAGTGTTAGCTGCTGCAGCACAAAGAGATTCGCTTGCGACTGCGCGCTGAAAAGATCGCGAAACGAGTGAAGAACTGTACAGCACGAACAAACAGTTCGTTATAAGGAATCTGGACGCTTCTGTGTGTAGTGAAATTCAAGACAAGAAAACGAAGATGCACAATTAAAACGTTTTACGGCCGCTTCGAGATATTGTGTCATTGTGTAGTGCGCGATATCATATGCAGGAACATGAGAAATACTCAGAATGCGGTAGGAGTCAATTTGGCCGCCGTCCCAGGAGTTGTACTGGTGGGTGGAACTTCTGGGCTGCCGGAGGAAAATCGAACACCGGACACCTGTCAGCAAGTAGCCCGCGACTGCCCGGTCGTGAAAATTGAAAGTACCCATTGCTGCAGCAAACGCAGCCTTTCCGCCGGATGCCGTATGCACTCTCTCTGCAGGGCGCAGTTGAACGGCGTTTCCCAAGGGCAGTCTAGGAATGCCTCGGTGACTGCGTCGTGCCGCCGTACCCACCGTAGCCAGCAGCAGCGCTTCAACAGAACTCCCTCGTGGGCCGCTCGGCGTTTATTAAGCTTTGTCGCCGTGATGGAATGCACACTCTGCCAATTTGATGAACAGCGAGCATGTGCAGTTGTGTCCCATCGGAGTGCAGTCACGTTAGGACAATAAAAAAAAATAAAAAAAAAAGGAAAGGAAGCACGCATGTTGCAAACCGTTGTCCCCTTAGCCGTCAGTGCCCGTCTCCTTCAACGCAGAAGGAAATCAAGATTGGCTGAAAAATGTTGTTGGCGCCATTTGTGGAACGGCTGAATAGGGAATTAAATCAATTGCGCTGAAAAGAAAACTCAGGAAGGATGGAGAAGGGGAATCGAATCGAAGATCCTTTGATCAAAAATGGGGCCCTGTACTATTAGACCACTCAGGTATTTTTTTTCTAATTTTTTCTTTATTGCAGGTCTACAAAGTACATACAGTAATAAAAATCACTAGGCAACCTTTGGCTTAAGCGATGTATTAAAATGTTTTCATTTTGATCAATCCGAAGCTGTTCAGGCTGACTACGGACAACAGCTTTAAGAAATGTTACATTTTCAATGAAGTTGTCCATGACCAATCGTACATTTTCTAGTGGGTGTCCAAATGCAATCGGCGTTTTCCAAATGCTGTGGAAGCCCACTACCATAATTATGTTGAATGGGACCTCGCCCCTTTGTACGGGTAGAAGCAGGATACGTAATGATTAATGGGTAGTTCTTTTTTAACGTTCTTTGTAATATATCCCAGTGAAAAACGGGATCCCAGCGCTCTATAATAACGTGATCGATGGTCTCTGGTTTTTTTTACAGGTTTTGCAATTGAGGGTCCAAGGTACAAATATACCTTTATCATTAAGCCACATTTTTGTGGGAAGGATATCAGAGTGAAGCTTGAAGAAAAACGAGTTGACGGCCGATTTAACCGGTATCTTTCTAACTCTCTTTAGGACATCTTGTCCTCGGCCTCCACAATATATGGATTGTTATAGAGGTACGCGTACAAACAGGTTGAACAAGACCTTATGCAATTTTTTTCCCGAGTACAATACTAAGATACTCCATCGAAAAATGGGCACGCAAAATTTGTAAGGCAAAAACAACTTCCCTTAAAACTCCAGTGACAGCTCGATTTCTGGCCGGATAACTAGGGACATCTAATTCCGGTATCACGTTACCTAAGCACATCTGCATAATTGTGCGTAACAAAGAGTCTGTTTGATCGCGACAAAAAAGAAATCTTGATACAACTTTGTCGCAGAAACAAGTTCGAAATACCAAGGCCACCCCTTTTTATGGGAAGAAACAAAGTGGTGCGGTTAGGTCGCTCTCAATTTGATCTCTCCAAATAAAAACGACAAATACTGTGTGCCATTTCTGCACAGTCAAGCGGGAGATGCATACAAATTGCATCAAATACCAGATTTTGGTAATCAAAAGCAAATTGCAGACACTTGCACGTGCGAACACTGAGAGGTCGCTCCTTCCATCCATCCACCCATCCCCACTTTCCACCCATCCGCTTTTTGCTTAGTATTTTGCGTTGTGTCGTTCCACAGCCCTCTGCTGCTCTTATGCTCGAATGGTACGCCCAAGAACTTCGATGTATTTGTCGTCCACCGCATATTAGCGAACACTGCCGGTATATTATCTCATTCACCATGATAACAACCAATGCTCTTCTCCCAATTGATTTTGCACCCTCTCTTTTTGCTAGACCACTCACGCACATGTGTAGGACTTTGTTAAAACAGGGCTGCATATCTATGTCCGGTGGCCTTTCACACAATGCTTTATCTTACGACTGTATGATACCGAGTATGTAGTGAAGAGGCAATAATTAAGACAGTAACCGCCATCTCGAAAGCGTGCAAAATATAACGGAACTGCGGGCGATGCGAAAAAAGCAGCTCAAATTAATGTTGGTGCGGTTGGAAGCGTTATCTCGCAGCCACGCAGCAAAACGTGAAACAGCCGCATTCTGAAAAAAAAAAAAAAAAAAAAAAAACCTCAGTGTATAACTACGATGCTTGGAAGAGGAGCGCCAGTGCATGTCGGCGAGGGATGAGTGCACTTGCACGAAGGGTGATTCTCGCGAAAAGCCATGGTTTGACTTTAAAGGTAAACCTTCAATATTCCCAATAATTTTTGAACATTAAGGATTTTTCAATAGTTATTATTATAAGCGCTTAACGCTGAATCTCTACGCAATCTATCTTACTAATATAAAATTTACCTATATGCGCTTCACGGACAAAAAAAAAGCTCTTTCTGAAACATCGAAAAACAACAAACGAAAAATGTCTTTAGATCGTTATTTTATATATTTTAAGATTTTATTCACAACATATGTATTGTACTCTGCTAAATATTAGTAAATTTTAATAACTTGTGGCAAAATATTGCTGATGCGTTAGATAAACCACATGTATTCAGCATATTTTGAACCACAATCTTTTTCTGATGTATGGTTTGAGCAAATATTCCACCTGGACTGGGCTGAAAATTTTGCACATCAAAATTAAAAACACCATAGAAAAGAATCAGATTTCAGAAACTGACAATGGCTGGACGCTGGTCGCTGTGTTTTTTTTTTTTTTTTTCAAATTTTTTAGACCTCTTTTTGCAAGATTGTTATTTTTTTTTTACTGCAGATGTCGACATAAACACCGTTTCGCTTAAAAATTATCGGTGTAAATTACATGTAATAAATGCTAATGAATTTTCATATGTTACAAAATATCCCAACTCAAGACTTAAAAAATGCTAAACACAACTTGGTATATCATCGCCATCCAAGGTAATTGCGGTGATGTGCTTTCTTTGTATCTTATCTGTGTATTCTTCATTTATATCTGAGCTTATGCAGAAATGAGATTTAAGGGTTTGCCGCAGTAGTTCTTGCGGTAGATAGAAATCGCCAAACTAATTCTTTTCTTGCGCCAAGTTCAGGAGCTTTACAGGAAAAAAAAAAAGAAAAATTCGGAATTCGTAAAATTCGTACGCACACATCACATCAATGCCAAATATTCTGCATGCATTTTCAAGCATGTCCGTGCAATATATTTGTAGTCATTCGCAGCTCAATTCAGCAATTTAGCAGAAAAAAATAAAAGCAGTGCTGCAAGCGCAACATTCAAACTCGCAAAAAAAAAGAAACAGAAAGCCCCGACATATTAGCAGCACTTTGTGAACCGCCTGACATCACTCGCAAGCAGCAGCGCATCGTGTTCGCTTTCCTGTCGAGCATACGTGAAGTCACAGTCGGTCTTTCCTACTTGCCTTTAATGAACTAAAAAATTTTATTCTCAATTTTAGCAAAAACAGCAGCAAGAATCATGCAAGGAAGTGCTTACAGTTCAGATAAAAAAACATTAGCGAATATGTTCGGCTATTGACAGCGCAACAACCTGCGAAAGTTTCGGGGTGTGTAGTTTATGCAGTTGCTCCCGTCACGTCGTCCCTGTTGAACAAAAAAAAAATCTAGGAGTACTCTCGGTGGGCTTTTCTTTTATTTTCATGAAATGGCTAATGAGCTCCGTGCATGCACATTATTATTTTTCGAACAACACTAATTACTGTAAACCCTAGCAGTAAGGCGTGAAGGCCTTCCCTAGTACTAGTGATGTGCTCCTGAAGAGGTCAATCAGCACTAGAATAAATGTCTTGAAGAAATGTAGCGTTAAATAGGCATTTCAGAAGGCATTTATTTTAGACATATTTAGCAACTTACACGCCCCATAGCCTACCGTGATGCAGCATACAGATGTAACCTCCATACACGCGTGGTCAGTTACGTAAGTAGCTACGTGCGCCGCGTGCAGGATCTTCCTGACGTGTTAATAGGAGGCCTCCCGTCGGAGACCTGGTTCGTGATACGCCTGATGGCTGCCAACGCCGCCGGCCTCACCAGGGTCAAGTACGACCTCGTCACGCCCAGCGCACTAGGTGAGTGCACTCAAAAAAATTATTGCAAGGGTTCAACGCTGCTGAACCAAATATTGAGCGAAAGCATTAGCTGCGGGTGACCGATCGTTCTTCTTCTGCTCTTTTTCTTCTTACTCACCCCACATATAAAGTCCCGCTTTAACCAACCCATATGAACGTGCCTTAGTGGCCTATATGGGTAACGTGAATGCCAGGGTCCTAGCAGGCTGATTCTGACATAACCGTCCCACGTGAAACGAGAGACCCAAATTGGCAGCTCCTGCCAGCCCGTGTGTCACGTGGGGTGTGAAGTCACAGCGTCAGGTGGGTAAGACGTACGTGACTACGGCCGCGCTATGCTGAAGGCTAGAAACCTATAGTAGTATTGCTTTCGCAATAAAAAGTAAGCGGTTAATGATTGTGGCATTTGGCGCTTTAGCGAACCTTTACACTGAGCTAGTTGATCTCTGTTGGAAGGGCGCAGTCAATGGGAACGCCACTGTTGGAAAGGCGTAGTCAATGGGAACGCCGCTCCCGAGTGATGCATCTGACAGCGCAGCCAGGCCAAAAGAACGACAGTTTATTTCCAGATCAAGGGGTATTATATAGTCAGAGGGGTGAGGGGAAAGAAGGAAAGAAAGAATGAAAAGGTTGGTGCCGTTGCCGGTTCATAGATGGCGATAGCAATCTCGAATCACTTTAACGGAGAGGCGCCCTAACAAAATTTGAATGGACAACGCGGTACACAAATGTGGTTATGTCTTGTGCGGTTCATTTGTATTTTATTTACTGGATCGGCATGGCGTGTACAGAATCACGCACTCACAAAAAACAAAAAACGTGGTCTCATCGCACAAAGGCTCTGAAGGAATTTCACCCCTAAATATTCAACATTTCTATAAAGCAAGAATTCAAATATCCAGAAGAGGGGGAATACAAGCTGGTTGGTAAATGATCACGACGGGAGAAAAACAGCGCTACTAAAACGGGACAGTAGAGCAGACAAACACATCCGCTTGTGTTTGTCGCGCCACGGACAGCCCTGATGGGACTGGGGCAGGTAGGTCACCGCCGCTTGCGGCGGGGGCCAGCCTGCCACCGAATTTTTATCTGTTGTAGGCCGTCATTGCACCTGCCACTGCTTCGGTGGTGGACGACGGCTGTTGCGGCGCGCGTCTTTCTTTCCCTCTTCCTTTTCTTTCTTGTCTATTTTCTCTTCTGTCTGCACGAGGCAGCGGAGGTGGCTCAGCTACAGAGCCAGTAGCAGGCCCGTGCATTTTCTTTTCCTTCTTCCTACAGCCACAACAACAACAACGCGCATGTGTTTGCTCTCCTGTCCCGTCTCAGTAGCGGTGTTTCTTTCCCTTCGTAATTCAAATACACGCTTCTTTGTGAATTATTTTCTTAATTCATATGTATTAAGAAGTATCTTTCAATCAAAAAATTCTAGTGGGCACTTTGAACTACTAAAGTACGATGAAGAGAAAGCCATTATAGCGCGGTGGATCGTAGCCCTCCACTACGGCACCCTTATCTTTCACTTCCACCTTCCTCCCTTCCTTTACGGCGTGGTACATGTGTCCGCGGATAATTGTTATAGATACAGCGCCTTTTCTATCCTGTAAATTAGTTTCAAACGGCGCTGATGCCTGCTGTACTAACGGCTCCTAGACATCTGAGACTGCTTCTGTTTGTTCTGTGGTGCGGCGTTCGAGGAAGCGCCGAATGAAAGACGCCGCACGGACACCTGCATAGAACGCCCGACGGGGTCAGCTTCGTATATGCATGAATCGCCTGATGACGTCATGACCTGTCGTGACGGTACATCGCACGCCTCTTGTCGAACACAAGCAGCATTTCATTGAACGCATCAAAGTTCGCCGGCGTTCTATAATTCAATAAAGCATGCTGCCGGGCTAGTTGGTCTAACACCTTTTAAAAACGGGGAAAAAACACTGGCGCAAACAATTCACACATACAAAAGAGAGAGAGAAGGGGACAACGGACAGACGCCAACTTCCAACTGTTTATTTCAGAATACAGGCACATGCATTTATAGCATCAAGCTACGCCCACTTAACAAAACGTGCATTGCTAAAGCCGTGGCTTATCACCGCGCACTAGCTTTGCACAGAAAATCATACTCAGCCGCATACAAATTCACTGATTTATTTTAAACTGATTTATTTATAGGAAGGGAAAGGCGCGGTAACTGTCTCACTTGTTTTCTGTGGACACCGCAACCGCGCCGTAAGGGAAGGGAGGAAGGTGGGAGTGAAAGGAGGAAGAGAGAAAGAGGAGCCGTAGTGGAGGGCTACGGAGTAATTTCGACCACCTGGGGATCTTTAACATGCGCTGACATAGCACAGCACACGGACGCCTCTTCGTTTCATACAAATTCACTGACGTTTCCCTGGCGCACAAGACTGCCTTTGTCTTTACATGAAAGGCTTCCAATAATAGCCTGGCCTCTGTTCTTGCTCATGCCTAGAATCCTCGCCTCTTCTAGTCGAGGCTCACACTTGCACGCGTTGACATGCCTGAGCAAATTGGCATATTTATGTTTATTGCTATCTACTTTTTTGCCATGTTCCCCAAGATGTTTGTTAATACATCTGCCCGTTAGCCCGATGTAGGACCTCCCACAGGTCAGGGGTATCTCGTATACCACTCCTTCCACACAGGAGGTGAAAGTACGCTGGTGTTTTATTGTGCACCCTGGCCGTTCGTTCTTCAAACTGTGTGACACTGTGTGCACATAGGGCATAACTTCAGGTACTACCGTGGGGCCCCTCCCTTCAGGGCTCATCGGACTGGTGCAGCGTTTTGTTTTTTGGAGGAGGGTTTCCGCGACGGCAGTCAATACAGTTTACAGGAAACGAAAGGCGCAGTATCTGTCACTCGAGAAATCCCGCTGTCATCCACACTGTAGACAGGGAGAATTATGAAGAGCGTTTCACGATCCGGGCGTGGCGCAGTTGGTAAAGCACGCGGCTGGAGATCCAAGGGATGGAGGTTCGATTCCCGGTAAAGACAAGGTTTATTAATTTAACTCTCGCTCACCAAAGCGTGACACCTCTGCTGACAACCTTCTGTCGGCAATGATAAGTCATTAATAATTTACGCTGCCTGACGAAACGCTAATAAAATATTCACACATGATCTATGCTGTTCCCGTGGCACACTATCGTCATCATCACCAGCCTTACTATACCCACTGCAGGGCGAAGGCCTCTCATATTTCTCGAATTAACCCGGTTCTGTGCTAGCTGCATCCACTTGACCCCCGCGAACTTCTTAATCTCATCCGCCCACCTAACTTTCTGCCGCGCCCTGCTACGCTTTCCTTCCCTTGGAATCCAGTTTGTTACCCTAAGCGACCATCGGTTATCCTCTCTGGGCACTACATGTCCTGCCCATGTCCATTTCTTCTTCTTAATTTCCGCTAGAATGTCGGTAACTTGAGTTATTTCTCTGACCCACTCTGCACGCTTCCTCTATCTTAATGTTACCCTTACCATTTTTCGTTCCATAGCCCTCTGGGTTGTCCTCAAATTAAGTAGAACCCTCTTAGTTAGCCTCCACGTTTCAGCCCCTTAGGTGAGTACAGGTAAGATGCAACTGTTGTATACTTTCCTCTTGAGCGATATCGGTAAGCTGCTTATCATAATCTGCGAGTGCTTGCCAAATGCGCTCCATTCCACTCTTATTCTTCTTGTTATTTTCTTTTCATGGTGCGGATCTGTGGTTACTACCTGTCCTAAGTAGATATATTCGCCTACTACTTCCAGTACTTCGCTACTTAATGTAAACTGCTGTTCTTTCCCGAGGCTGTTGAGTACTACCTTAGTCTTCTGTATATTGATTTTCAAGCCTATCTTTCTATTTTTCCTGTCTAGGTCATCAATCATTATTTGTAGTTTATTCCCCGAGTTGCTTAACAAGGCAATGTTATCAGCAAATCGCAGATTACTGAGGTATTCTCCATCTACCCTTATCCCTAACTGCTCCCATTCCAAGTCTCTGAATACTTCCTCTAAGCAAGCTGTGAATAGCACTGGGGAGATCGTGTCTCGTTGCCTAATTACACCTTTCTTTACGGTAATTTGGCTGCTTTCTTTATGCAGAACTATGGTTGCTGTGCAGCCACTATATATATCTTCCAGCACTTTCCCGTACGGCTCGTCTACCCCCTGATTTCGCTACGCAGAATTATGGCTACGCAGACTATGCGTAGCCATAATTGTTTCCGTGGACTGAGGAGGCACTGCTGCTAACGTGCCCTTGCCGTTCTCGCAAGTATCGTGATTACGTTTAGCGATCACCCCGTGACAAAGCGCATTCACTGCCCACTGTCCCATCTTTCAGCTCGGATTAGCAAACCTGGCTTCCCTCTCGCCTTCCGCACCTTCAATCATCTCCTGCTCTCACGCTTCCCTAAAAAGAGAGGAATTTTTTGCTCACTGCTATGCTCCTCTCCCCCAGAGCCGCACACGCCACTGCAAAATTAGGACGTTTTGGGATAATGAACGTTCTGACCTCACGGAGCTTAGAACCCTCCGTCCTCGTAAAGCAAAAAGAGCGCTGAACATAAATTTGCGGTAGCATGGAATATTCATGTTTCAAGAATATGGTGGGAATTAGTAATTTTGTGCATTGAAACAATTCAATTATTTGTTTTTAATTTCACCCGATAGTTGTCGTGTGCGTGATCAAAATCAAACGCCTGTGACAACAGAAGTTGCTGCAGTAACATCAGAATTTTGTGTAGTTTCTACAGAAAAGTAGTACAGAACTACAGACTACAGCAAAGGTTACAAAGTTACATAAGTGCTGTAAAATAGCAAGAATGTCTCACGTTAAGATTGAACTGTAGAATTTTAACCCCACTTTTCTGCATGGTTCTGTTGGTTTTTGTGCTTTTTGTTTAAGTCTATAAACCGCAGGTGTAAGTCATAAATCATAAGCCTGTCTTTCCTACAGGCTTGCGATTGTCGATTGCGCACATTGTGTGTCCTGATTGGCGCTATGCACTGTCGACAAGGGAGCTTTTATTTCCTGAATTTATGTTCGCTGCCGTGCACAGCCGGAACAGGCGACAAAGGCGGCGCGGGCAAGTCGGCGGTGGCTGCGTTCCTCGAGGACACGACCACACTCGTCTCTATGGCGTCCTCGGGCGTCGTTCTGCTCGCCGGTCTGGTCGCAGTCGTCTGCCTGGTGCTCTACAAGCGCCGGCGCAACGGACGGGCAGTCTCCTCGTCAACCACGGCATCAGCGCGCTCCGGGGCCAAGGGAAAACGCAAGCCGCCGCCATCCTCAGGTCGGCCGCGGACGACCTCTTCGCAACAGCCACCGTCGCAGCCAAAGCGTGAGCGACCCCATGTTTCTTTGGCAATCGTTTTTGAGTGAAGTTTTCGAACGCTACAGCGCCACCTCTCCAGATTTCTGTCGTTTTCATAGCGTGCGCGTTTATGATGTGCGGCGGTTGCATTTTTAGAATTTCACTTCGACACCACATCTGAAAGTAAATGTACTTACTTGTTGTAACAAAATTGAGTTGGCTAGTCAAATATCAATGCTTAAAATACAAAGACCATATTTAGGTTTGCTTTTCTAGCCCTATATGCAGATGGGGCGGCATATGTTTCTACTCTGTGTTATACAAACTGCAGTTTTGCGCTTGTCTCCCATATTTCTTTATTAGCCTTAGCAGAGACCAATGTAGTATACTCACATACCTGTTGCTGCAACACACCTTTTGTAAGCCTATCCTGGAGGAGGAGGAGGACAAAACATCTTTATTTAGCCAGTGGGGTTGGGGGGGGGGGGGGGGGGGGCTCAGTCCAGGCCGTGGCTGCAGTAACAGCGCGGCGAGCCAGCCATTGCTGGCGCTCCGGGAAGGGGTCCTGCAGGGCGGCCTCCCAATCTTCCACTCAGGGGGGGGGGGGGGGAGGGGGCTTAGAGAAGAGGTAACTTGACACGCCCAAACCATGTGGTAGAGCGTTGCCCGCTCACCGCAATGTGGGAAGTCAGGGGAATAAAGGGAGGGGTACTAGAGGTTTATGAGAGATGGTGTAACAAATGTATTACTTTGCAGGCGGTGGTAAGTTGCTGCTTCTTGAGTAGACAGGGTGGGAGAAGGGGGTGGTAATGTACGGTGAGACAGCCTGTAGTGTTCAAGCAGTTCAGTGTATGTGGGGATCGGAGAGGCATACGTGTGATCCTGGAGAGGGAAGGCTCGGGGAACGAGCGCGCGAGCGTGTCGATGGGCATCATCATCATCATCATCATCAGCCTCACTATACCCATTGC
Source organism: Amblyomma maculatum (assembly GCF_055883805.1). Classification (NCBI taxonomy): domain Eukaryota; kingdom Metazoa; phylum Arthropoda; class Arachnida; order Ixodida; family Ixodidae; genus Amblyomma; species Amblyomma maculatum. The sequence continues at coordinate 164,346,079 of NC_139349.1, read as the reverse complement.
AAGGCGAAGGCTTCTCCCATATTTCTCCACTTAACCCGGTTCTGGACTAGCTGCATCCACTTGACCCCCGCGAACTTCTTAACCTGATCCGCCCACCTAACTTTCTGCGCCCCCTGCTGCGCTTTCCTTCTCTTGGAATCAGAGAAGGAAGCTTGGAATGAAGCAATGGGCAGCTTCATTGGAAATCGACTGGTGTCCCGGAATCCAGATCGCACTGATCCTTTTCGGAGGGTTAGCGACGAGGATTCGGCGGCTGACGGCACCGATGCGTCCGCGAAGATAGTTAAGGCAGGCCGTGCGGGAATCTGACATGATGGATAACTGCAACAATAAATATAACAAACTGAAACTTCGTGGCGTCCACAGCTATGCCTCTGTTCATAATGGCGCCTGCGGCTGTTAGAACGACATTTCAGGCGCGCTGGCAGCGCATAGTTCTTTAGCGAGAGCGACAGCAGCTCTGTTGGCACCCTGCCGTAGATCAGGCATGATTTCGTAACTGCTCCTACGCTGCTAGACGCTGCAAGGGCAGGTCTTTTCTTGTGCACAACAGCGTTTTCATGCCGCGTTTATTAAGGCGAAAGCCTTTATAGCTTTATCGTTGTCGTCAGCAAAAGTGTCACGCTTTTGTGGCGGCTCTGTTTGGTCGAGACGAGATGACGTCGTGGAGGTCTCGACCAATCACAGAGCACCGCCACAGTATGCGTGAATGCATGCCTTATATAGCCATATACTAATCTATGATTAATTACTAATTATTACTCTTTAGTAGTAGTTGCGCAATAATAAATCATTAATGATTTCTAAATTACTCACCACGGATTGTTAAATAATTCTTGCTGATTACTAACTGCTTACTAATTACTAAACAGTGACAGTCGCGTATTGAGCTAATGAATTACTATTTAATGCCGCGCACCCCCGACTACAGTATGCGCGAATGCGTGCCTTATAAGGTCATGTACCAATCAATGCTTGGTGACTGGGTAATTAGTAAGTGATTTATTTATTTTGTACTCATTGTTACTTAATTTATATTTCATAAGTAATCAATTATAAGTAATTTAAATCACGAAATACGTATACTAGTTGATGACAAATCAATTTATAATTCCTAATTAGTGACAGTTGCATAATCATTTACTTAATGATTAATTCCTCCTTATACAGCCATGTGGCGAGCAATAAGCAATTACTGATTAATGACAAATAATTTAATAATAAATATTGACTAGTAATTAATTATTTAATTATATAATAAATAATGTCGCCTTAAACGGTCATATAGCTTTCAATAACCACTTCCAAATTAATGACTAATAATTATTGTCTAATTGAATAATTACTAATTATTCAGTTATTAACTAATAATTACTAATCAGTGACAGTTGCGTAACTAATTAAATACTAATTAATGCCGAGCAGTCGGTAAAAGTTCGTAGCAGAATTTTCGCCTTTCATCATTTTAGTAGCCAAAGTGTCCTCGAATTGTTTGCTCACAGCGACAGAGTCACGCAGCAGCGACCTTGCGACAGCCACGACGACCACGACCATCTCGACGTCAGGCGGCAACGACCGCGGCGGCGGTGACAGGCCCGAGAGATCCGGTGCCGGCGGCGGAGGGGGCGGTGGTGCTGGGGGCGGCGACGCCCACCACCGGCCGGGAGGCGGCAGCTCATCGGTGCCACCAGTGCTCCCGCAGAAGAAGAACAAGGACGCCGCGAGAAGAAGCCGTGAGCAGCTCTCCAGTGCTGCCAGGTTCGTCTGCTGCTCAGATGCTCTTCGGCCAGAACTAACAACCACTGAGGGATATTCTAGCGGTGTAATGCGGCCAGTAACGAGAAAGTCCGAACAATTCACCCACGCGTTTCGAAGTTAGAAACTAGAGTACGTTTTGTGCAGCTTGCCATTCGAGACCACTTCTGTTTAGCTAGCAGAATGCGCGAGAAATGCTGATTAAGGCCTGGTATAGTTTTGAATGCTAGTTTTCTCTTACTTCTGGATTGCAAAACGAGAACTTCGTTTCGGGCTCGTCTTGAAGCATGTAGGGTAAAGAGCAAAGCAAAGAACAAATCGAACGTCGCAAAGGATTTCTGCTTTCATATTTGTCTCTCAGCGCTGAAAATTCCGCGCCATCAAGCTGATTATTTTTCAACGTGCCTAATCCGCTAACAGTGCCTCGAACAGCGTGGCCACACTGTCATTGCTAAAAGCGGCCAGGTAACGGGCTCTTCAAATTCAAAAGTGTATAATGAAGCCCTTATACACATAACAACCAAATATATACAACGATGAACACGTGATTACTTCCCAGTTTGAACAAATTTAAAGCTTCAATGGTGCTGTACGGGTTCCACACTACAGCCAAGACAGAAGCCCACTTCTCTGGTTACCGCTAGCTAAGACGGTGAGTGAATTATGCGGACAGAACTATAGCTAACGAGACTGAGGACCAGTACAGCAAATGATCCAGTGAGAAGGGCACACGTATAAGTAGTGCATAAGGAGGTTGTATGGGTAGATTATCTTTGTTTTCGCTGTTTTCTGCGCCTAAAAGAGGAAGGTGCAAATAATCCCCGAAGCATGTTCTTGTGCTGTCTGGCCGTTCCGATTAGCCGCGCTCACGCGAAAAGCAGTTGCCGGTCATCGCACCCAGACAGCGCAAATGTATGCGAAACCATGTTGGCCCATGGCAATTAGTCCCTTGACCCATCCCGAGACTTTGTGTGTACTAGAAGCCAATTAAACGTTGTTTTTGAAAGGTAATTATGTAGAATGGGGATGAACCACCGCATGAAGACAAGGAAGTGACGACACAGACGTGTGATAACACAGGCACAGACGCGTCCATGTTTTCGCGGTGCTTTTTATCCCCATTCTTCATGCACCAACTAGCCCGCCAAAAGGCTCTCTTGTAGCTAGGGCGACCCGAATGCAAAACATACGACGGTTCCAGTCGTTTCACGTTCTCACCTGCTTTTTTTCCGTGGCGCTTTCGACGTTGGAACGCTCGGAACCGATTCTTAAACAGTTATTATCGCTAATTACATTATTTTATTTCAAGTCGAGTTTATGGCTTTTAATGGTCATGTAACGAACTCTGCGCTAGCAGAAACCTTGCCTTTTTGTTTTTCTTTGCCGCTTCTTGGCTACGAGCTTTGTCAAAGCGGACTATCGTATAGCATAACGATGCGGTCCAGCCGTGGCGTCGTGCAAAAGTGATAAAACATTGGGCAGAGATTTTTGCGGTACATGAGGCCTACCGCCATTCGCAGGTCATCTCCGATTCGCAAGTCTCAATCAACGGCTACATCGAAGACATCCAGCAACGCCGGATCGCAGCAGCTATTGTCTCAGCAGCAACAACAGCATAGGCAGCACCAGCAGCATCAGCAGAAAAACAAGCAGCTCAACAAACAAGCTCAACAACAGCAGCAGCAACAGCAAACGCCAAGGATTCACACATCGCCCACTAAGAAACAATGTAAGACGATTTCTGTCCTCCCTTATATCTGCTTTATTCTGACTTGTTTAGATGCCACAATCCTTTCATATAGACTTGCTTCCCTGAGTACCGTACAGACTTCTAGAAACCACGAAACAGGCGATGTAGTTTACGAAAAATTTACGAAATGGGCACTGGTTAACAACAGCCAGCATCAAAGTGACTCTAAGCACTGTCATAATTGTGTTAGCCTCGAAAGAATGAATTGTTTCCACGCAGCTTCTCTTGTGGTCTTAGTTTCCAATCCACAAGGTAAGAGGTGCCCGCGCTAGTTTTAAGTGTTAGCTCTTACTACTTGCATTCGCCGGCTTCTCGTCCGTTTCTTCGCCACTCTTAAATTGAAGTATTTTTGCCACCATTGGTGCCAAAACTGTGGTCCACCCGTTTGAGGGACAGAGTTCTGTGTAGTGTCAAACTGATCTGCGCCACAGGGCGCACAGAATTGTTTATCGAGCCGAATCGTAGCATGTGCTAGGGATGCGCAAAGACGACTTTGGTCCTCGAAACCGGGATGCAGTACGACCTTCGGGGGTGATCGTGACAGGTGAACCAGTGGTCGTAGAGAGGTGCGGGTGGTACCATACGAATCGTTATTTCATGACGTACACATTGGTACCGAAGAATCGAGCTAACGCTCTTAATCGTACGTCTGTGGAGGTCGAGCTCTATTTTTTTTTTTATGGGATGCATTACCTTTTACTTGCAGTATAGTGAAAGCTAATAGTAGACGCATAAAGCACGCCGCGTAAGTATTATCTTTATAGTTGCCGGAGTACCACCAGCTTACCGCCAGTATGCACGAGCTGATTGGTCTTCTGAAGCGCATCAGCTCACTTTGAGAGCCCCTGACGGCGTCAGGTGCCCGTCGGGACCACGCCGGCACCAATCCGCGCGTGTGCACCACTGCTATTGTGCGGGCTCCCGGTACCCTTGTCACGCTAACAGTAACTCGGTACACGCTACCCTAAACGTGTTTACCAGAGCGATCGTGTATGGGATACACATCTACACATCGCACGTGTTGTGACGTTGCTGAGTGAACAGTAATGAAAGGAGTGCGTACTTATGTGTCAAAATGTCATAGTTCCTCATCATGATATACGGCAAGAAGGTCACTGAGCAACTGCAGGGGAAGTCTACTTTGCAGATTTCTCCTCTCTGTTCTAGATCTAATGCGGCCTGCGGCGCGTGCAAAAGAAGACACTCTACGAACAGCGTCATCTGCACGTACTACACATACGTCATTAAAGTTAATGGACGCCGCTCATGCTATAAGTATGACAATAATTCACTTTCGTACAATTTTTTCATTCGTTTGCAGTTTTTGACGAAGAAATCACGCCTTACGCAACGTTCCAGCTCTCGCCAACGAAAGGTGACCATGATATAAACATCGATGACGAGGGTGAGGAGTTCAAGACGTTCACTATCCACCACGGGGAGCCACCGTACCTGACCAAGGTTCGTGCTGCGCCTGTTCTTATTCTTAAAAGTTATCCCGTCTTAATGTCTGAAAAATATGCTCATGTGTAGGGCAAACGTCATGTTCACGAGACAACTACGAACAACTAAAACGTGATATTTCTAGTTTGAAGTCAGAAACTTTTGCAGAAACAACTGGGCAGAAATCAATTCTGACCTCGATCTCTGCACATATTATCCAACTTTATTTCCTTCAGAAAATTGGAGCGGCAATGAGAACTGGTTGCGCTTGCTGTTTTTTTTTTTCATAAAAGCTTTCATCGCTGCTGGAAGCACTAGTGAAAAGAAAAACAACGGCCCCCACTCCTCTACACTATATAGCTAAACCATTACATGTCTCCGTTCGCAATGCTGAAATTATTAGTACAGAGAATCGTGGCATTTTTCTGATCTCTTCTTTCGTTTTTTTTTTCCTCTGTGGTTTGTTTTGCAGGGAAGCCTCGAAGCCCCCTCAACATGCAGTAAAAATGGGAAGGAAGAGTTTTACAGTCATAGTCATGGTAAGTATCTTAAAATTACTCACGGAAGATAATCATAACCGAGCCTTATATAAACTTCCCTAACGCGTTAGCTTCCTGCATTCCCCGGACTTACTCAGCAGCAAGGCACTTATTTTTGTCTACCGGTTGTTTGGATGGCCATAGTCCTATATTGTCACGAACCATTAGAAGCTCTATTGTTTGTTGCCCAAGTAGCACACATTACGTGGCCCACCTGGGGCCCGTATGGGCAAGTTGGGCTTAGGTAACCACAATAACACCCATGAGGGCCCCCTTAGGGATCAAGCGGGCAAGCCCAAATTGGGCTTGCCCCTCCTTTTTCCATCTGGGCATCATATAGGCGCGGAAAGGGCTAACTGATTACATATTGCCACATCTGGCCCTCAAGGGTCCCGCTTGGGAAATGTTAGGGCCGATGCAAATAAAATTTGGGATCTGTGTAGGAAAAGCCTGGGCTAATTTAATTGGGGCAGCCCACTCAAAAGCCGAATAGGTCCCGCATGGGCCGCGGTGGGGCTAAATACGGGTATGCCCGCACATTGCCTACATGGGACCCTTGAGGGGTACTTGAGGGAAGGTCAGACGAAAATGTGGAATTCATGCAGAAAATTAATGGGCTGCCCCAAATAGGGCTGCCCACCAAAAACCTAGATCATTTCTGCATGGCCGTTAGCGGGGCAGGCAAGTACTCTTTCCGGCTTCTGCCCGCATCGGTCTCTTGCGGGGCAATTTAGGGCAGATGCGATGCAAATGTGGGCCTAAAGCAAAAAGATGACGGGCTAGTCCGTCATCTGGGGCTGCCCACGCAAAAACCGAATAGGTCCCACATGGTTTGCGGCCGGGCTGAAAAGCGAGCACACCACCACGCTGCCCATATGGGTATTTCTTGGGGTACTTGCGGGAAAATGCAACATATATTCGTAGTCCATGCGGTAAAAATAAGGTCAGCCCAATTGGGGCGGCCCATTAAAGGCCGCAGTGGGCCCCAAATTGGCCGTAGGCGGGCATACCGCTCTGAAACGTCTCCACCCTATCTTTAAGGTACCATTTTATTTATGTAAATCTTGTTATACCGGCCACTAATTGTCTCTTCTGGAGGTTTCACATAACTGTCTTAAGCATATCTATGCAAGGAATAAAGACTATTTATGTTTACTCTACAAACTACGTTAATTATGCAGTATCGACAGAAAATATGCAACAGTAACTGTTCCGCTTTACGAGTATGTACTGAACAACCTCCAAATGTTTCCTACGGCATTACTATTCTTCACGCAGCACCGAAATAAATATTCAGACCAACATGTTGGGGTGATGGGGGCCAGCCCATATTATTGTAGTGTTGGGAATAAATTTCTCTCATGTTACTGAGTGTAGCATACAAGCAAAAATAACAATAGTGCTTAATGTTTCACACTTGATTATTGGAACTTGGGCAGCCCTGAAAATGCCCGATTCAACCCATGAGGGCAGCACGTGGGTTAACTGGCTTTCGCAAATCCCGCGCCTGTACAATTCAGGTATTGGAGGGATTAATCGACCTAAAAATTAAAACCTTGATTAAGGGATGTCACTGCCTGCACAAACGTGGGACCCATTAATGGTTCTGGTGTACTTCCCACATTCGTCTACCTGGGCTGAATGCGGGCAGGCCTTTTTTGCCTGAATGCAGGCAGCCCCATTTGGGCTGCCCACACGGATACAGTTTGGGGCCGATCGTGGCGAAATTGGGCAGCCCACGCGGGGCCCCTCTGGGTACGTGTTGCAAATCCCGCATGGGGCCCGTGTGGGCTGCCCTCACGGGCCCGACGCGGGCCCTCACGTCATAGCCCACTTTGTGCTACTTGGGTGTTTTCAACAGCCGCCAGTACTTGGCCTTATCACTCTGATTGTAGCGCATGAAACGACCTTGTTCCTGCTCGTTGTCGCGAGACGTGGCTTTATCCCTCCCTTTGTAGCGCGAGATGCGCCGAACGTTTTCTGTATCGCTCGAGACGTTTCCAGGTTCCTTTGGTAGGTTATCTAGATGGTTCTTCGTCCATTTTAAATTGAGCACTGACGAATGCAACGAGCACTCATAGTTCGACGACCGACGAGTGCTATTGCTGCTTTCGACGCTACAGTCATGCTTTATTTTTTTCTGGGCGCAGGTCAGCCTAAATAAAAAGTTCCTTCCAGTTCAACACTATCATTCTCTTCGTTACTGCGATGTCGGCTAAGCCTATGCGTAGCAGTAAATGCACGATCAGGCATGTCCTCTTCTCGGGTACCCATTACTCTCACTTTTTCCATGCTCACCTGTTTTCCGTGGAATGCACAGCTAGTCAAATCGACTTTTTTTTCCCTTAATTTCAAATGAATGAAGGTCTGCATGAATTAGCTGTTTGGTAGCATTTATGGAGGCGTATAGATGATAGGCTTAGATAAATTGTTGAGTTTTAAAGCTTCGTATTGATAAGTGCTTCAATGTGTATTTATAAGGTCCTCTTGAAGTCAGCGCAGCTATTTCTTACTATCCGTCAATGTTCATGTTTCGTGTACTTTGACAGAGTAAAGCAAGTGTAACCCAATCAGCGATGTTATCCGTCTTGAGTAAGCTAGATCGTTTTCAGAATTTGCTTCCGTCCCCTTTTTTTGGCCGTTATCCTTTTTGTCTTACAAAAATGGCCAGTCTGAATTCACTAAATAGTAAAATTGAAAGAATCTTGCTTATTTGCAATGTCTCCAACAACTCCGGGAAATACAACAGTGATGAGAGCAGAAATACAGTAGTAGCCTGCAGTGACCCTAGATAATTGGCAATGTGGATCTGTTCGCGCGCAAATTTAGGCACACACATCTCGGTAACAAGCCCTGTAAGAAGGCATGCATGACGTATAACTCGAACTCTTTTATAGACCGCTCTGAACCAGCCTGTCAGTGACGTCACAGAATTCGACAAAAAGGCACTGGAGAGCAACACAGTCTCTGCCTATGCACTTGTGGAAGTAGAGGGGAGGAATTGCATTACCCATAGGCACTGCTAGGTAGCTTCCGTCACTGCATTTAAAGCAGAAACCAAGTTTGGTTAGCAATTAGGTTAGGGAGACTTAATTACCAGCGACGAAAAACAATGCAAAACTTACGTACAAAGGAGGAACCAGCGATAGTGCACAGCAGCAAGAATATATTGTATCCTGGTTGTTTATTAGCAGTGTTTCATGCTCCCACGCGAGTAATTAAGCAGGCCGTTACTGCACTTAAGGGTCCGTGCGTCCGCTTCGCCATCTCCGTTATCTCACGATAGCAAATATGCAGCATGGTTACTGTAGTTGAGGCCCGCTTGTGCGCACTCCCTTATTTCACCTTACCATTCAGTTGTTAGCATGGGCGCGTATAGGTGACTTAGTAACTAGAGAAGCAATATAAAAGGATAGGTTGAAAGAGGCGACAGTCTGTCACTCTCTTGCTGCCGTGATCTTTTTGGCACTCACCCGCTTGGCTATTCCCCGATTACAGCTGGGAAATTTATACTTATTACCCCTTCTTCATTACGCCTAGAAGGTCGCCGCAGTCATCGGTTGGCAGGAACATAAGTCTAATGCGATGCAAGGAAGCCTAAAAGATGCCTGGGTTGATAAGGAATCAAATAACAGATATTGTGAGAACGGGCTGAGCAAGGCGAAAACAATCAACTATTTATTTCAAGTTGTCAATCTACCTCCGAGTAAGGAAGTTAAACTTGGGTCGCCGCTTACGACACAGGTAGAGCGTTTAGTGCTGAGAATGGGGCAAAGCCTGGCGAGATGAAACGCCCACTTTCAACTGACAGACACTGCTTTCTCAAGCCAGCCAGCGAGTTGAGTACTTTTTTATGGATAATTTCTTCTGAAAGCCTTAGGGCCACAACAACCTTGATATTTTCTCGCTGCTGTAACGTCGGAGGCCGCAGGGTGTCAGTATTAGGCCTTCGTCGAAAACATAAAACTGTTACATTAATTACTTTATTTTTTTTTTGCATTCCCTGTCAAAGTAACGGAACAGTCGACTTCGTTTCGTTCACGCTAAATATCACGAGCCCTCGCAACTGTGTTAACTTTGCTTCCAGTCTGATCTCGAACAGTACTTGCTGTTAAAGGCAGGTTCTGGTGTTGGCATTACAAGCTGTGAAGAGTTTATGTAGACGAACACGGGCCACAGCAGCGACGCTTATACTTCCAGGGCGCCTGGACTTGGTGGCGTTTCCGGTAGTGAGGGCGCAGATGTCGATGGTCAGCCTCCTGTTACCACTGGAGACCCATAATTTTTCTGCTACATGGTGAACTGCCTTTATATTTCGCAACTGTGCTCTTGAGAAAATCGCCCATGTTCAGGGCATCGTCACATTTGGGCAGGGAAGCGCTAGGTTTGCGTGAGCTTAGCACGGAAACTTTGTGTGTCATTTAGATAGCATACGAAGCAGACAACCGCTGAGCTTGAAGTGCAGAGTAACGGTGGCGCTTATTGGGCGCTTGTGCTTTTATATCAGCAGCCCGGCTTGCACAGCATGGTTGTCAGTCTTGAGAACCCTGGTTGCCAGATTCATTACACTGTACACTAAATTTTTCTACTTTGCATAAAAAAACATGAAGGTAATTTATTGCCTTGCAGGCTCCGTAATTCTTAAAATGGACGTCTTTTTAAAAGTGAGGCATGGTAAAATTCTGCGCGAAACTCTACTGTTTACTAGCAGCATGCACATTCTAAAATGTGATGCAAGGTTCATTGATGAGCGAAATTGCTCGCCGTTTCACGTGAGCCTGCGAGTCAAGGCTTAAGGGGAAGGCCTATTATCAGGAAGACTCCGTGCAGCTAAAGTTTTTAATAAAAATCGATTCTGTGAATCTTTAAGGGCACGTTATCGTTCATCGGACCGAAAAAAAAAGAAAACATGTATCACCGAGAGAGTTGGATTTTTACAAAGAAATTTGAATCGATCGATTTTACTGATCCGTACTAAATGTGTAAGCATGCGTCTTTTTGTCTTCGCGTATATGTGTGGTGATGAAGGGCACAATAAAGGCTCTCTTGGCAACTTTTGATTCACCTAATTTAACACAATGAAACTGATTCGGAAGATTCGTTGCATTTCAGCGTTGTAGTGGCATGCGCAGCGTTTTTCTTTTCTTTAGGAGGGTTACATGGCAGAGGTAATTAGTGGTAGTAATTAATGGTCTAAGTTTTAACTAAGTATTGTCGAAATTTAGAGTTGCTAATGTATGGTTTCAATAGCTGTTCTCATTAGGGGACTAAGTGCTCATTGGCCTTATCTAATCGAACCGACTTTACTAGCTTCTCACGAGTCTCTAAAGGATTCCATAAAAATGTTGCTGCAATCTTCAACGTTCTTGCTGGAAATATTTTCTGTATTATGACAGCTGATAGAAGCCGAGAGGAGCGGCTAGCTCACGCGCCTTCGAGGCACGAGGTTGGGCCGGGCTGGTCAGCACCAGCTAGGCTACCCAAAGCCACTACTGCGTTGCAGCAGAGCTACCCCGTGATCCCGCCCAAACTGGCAGCTAAGGTTAGGGCCGCACCATTCCCGAAGAACATGGACCGCAAGCTCCACGCTTTCCTTAAGGCAACCAGAGTCAAGGATCTCTGGCGCAAATACAGCTGGGACCAAAATGCCCTGCATGTTGGCCCGGCGAAATATATAAATCTGGCAGGGAGGCAAAGGTACTATCGGTTACGGACAACGACTGAACTAAAGTTACGGGCTCCGCTCGAGGAAAAAGCTAGGGCTGAGGAGAGCCCCATACTGGTAGCACTCTCTTTATCGCATGGACGCGTGACAACCACTGCATTAGTATAGCATTGACAGTTATCACAGATTCCCAAACAGCGTCTTCGAGAAGAATGCGTTACCTTTGCAGGCTACCCGCATTCTATCTTCAATATACACCGATAAATATCCTACCGCTAGAATGATTTGGGTCACGCCTCCCTTCCCGGTAACAAAAGTGCAGATGCACTTGCCCGAGCAGCAACCTTCCGAACGCTGTCGACGGACGCCGAGGAGGAAGCAGATACATAGGGAGGTTGCGCACCTGTGCACTCTGAAACCCACATTACACAATATTATACCCTACACAGAGAAGCCAGTGCTTCATCCAACACTCCCCAGGATCGAATCTGTGGCATGGCGTCAAGTTCATACAATTATGTTAGCGAGAAAGCTGTGTCGCAAGCATTCTTTCTTCCCAACCCGCTACCGAAAAATGCCCCAGCTACCAACAGCACCGACCTACCTTAAATCATTCTGTTTGGACCTGCACAAAACCACCCAACAACATTCAACAGCCTCAGAAATGAGCAGCAGTTTATAATAGGTAGCGAAGCTCTGGAGGTAGTAGGCGAATATGCCTGCTTATGACAGATATAACCGCAAATCCCGACCACGAGAGGGAAATAATTAGGAGAGTAAGGTTGAAATGGAGCGCATTTAGCAGGTACTCTCAGATAATGACTAACAGCTCACTGGTATATCTCAAGAGAAAATTATATAACAGCTGCATCTTACCAGTACTCCCGTATAAGGCTGAAATGTGGAGGCTAAGGAAAAATGTTCTACTTTAGCTGAGAACAACGCAGAGAGCTGTGGAATTAAAAATGACCTGCGTAACGTTAAGAGACATGAAGCGTGAAAAATAACTCCAGTTGATGACATTCTGGTCGAAATCAATCAGAAATAGGCGTCAGCAAGACATGTAGTGCAAAGCGAGAATAAGCGATGGTCGCTGAGGATAACGAATTGGGTTCCAAGAGAAGGAAGTCGTAGCAGGGGCAGCAGATATTGGGTGGGATTATAAGGTTAGGAAGTTAGCAGGGGTCAAGTGGATGTAGCTAGCACAGAATCGTGTTAATTGGAGGAATATGGGAAAGGCTCTCGCCCTGCAGTTTATGTACTCGGTCTGAAGATGATGATGAAAGCCATCCGGTGGTGCTCCACTCATAACTCTTCCCAATCCCTCCTCCTGAGATCCCTTGCCTCGCACGGAGCCGACCGAGCAACGCAGGCTGATCTATTGGACTGAGAGAATAGCTGTGGCCAATGGTGGCTGTAGACTGAGAGATCACTTTTTTTTTTTGAGACCACTCTCACCAGCACCAACCTGCAAGACAAGTGACAGGTTCACTGGCGAGCTGCAGGATCGCGCCGGCACATAGCGCCGTGTGTGAAGGCTCCATTCAGGGAGATGCAATAAAGGCGTTCGTCGTCGTCATCGTCATCCTCCTCCTTCACTCTGAATGGCTGGATCATCGCTTCCTACATTTTCTACGACCAGTCATTCGCACTGGCATGGCCGTTTAAGATTTTTGTCTAAAAGCCCAGTTCGAGCGCTGCTTCTCGACATGCTCCAAAAGCTAGGCGTCCGTCGCAATGAAGCTCTCACATTAGCTACCACCCGCTTTATGCACTGCGTCGTTTTCCTTGACGATCTCTGTTTACGATTCTTACGATGTAATGCGCGCTCCTCATGGCAGAGAAGCGCTTCACTGATTGCTCGATTACCTTGAGCATCTAGTTTTTGTCGCTCGACGCGAAGTGGTGCTCGCAACCAGGCTCTACCTAACGCTTGATGGAAGAGTCCATCCGAAAGCGCCGTACATTCAGCTAGGTTTTTAAGCATGACGCGGCCACAAGGAGCAGCATCTGTACTGGAAGCACGTTTTTCTACGTGGCGCTTTGCACATGCGCTTACTTTCGGCCCGCATATCGTAATGCATTCTTTAGATTGATCCTTTGTAGCCCCTTTGTAGCCCTGCGCTTCGAATACCGTCTTCAGTAGTACTGGAGGATAATACCTTTTGCTTTCAAGGTTCGTAGCCACCGCAGCTGCAACGCATGTGCAAATCACTTCTTAGCAGTGAGCGCGATTCTTTTCATGCCGTAATTAAATACACAAAATATTCACGACAGCGGATTGATTAAATTACTAATCTGTGGCACCGTCTCCATCACTGCTCGAGCAGACGATGCTTGTTTATATGTTGGTAAAAAATAATCCGGGTAAAGAAGCAACACATAAGCTTCTACTTGCTTAGAATTAGACGTTCAACTCAGTAAGTACCTTAATGTTGCATTGTTTTATTGTTGACGCAGGTCGCGCAATATGAGCTCAAGTGTAATTTTTCCGTAGGAATACCAGCAAAATCAGCTAAAAGTATAGCCCCCCAAAGAGCCTGCTGCCATTAGTGGCGCACTCGAGGGCCTGTTGTCTCGCCGCAGCACGGAAGCGCCACCAGAGCACTATTCTTTTTCCGCTGCTTTCTTGAGCGCGACGGTCGGCCTCTAATGATATCGGTGTTCATGGCCGGGCATGGATAATATATGGGACACTAATCCTGAAAACGGGTTTTTACTGATTCTTTGTTCTCTGTACCTTAGTATCAGTAGCCTTATTGGGGCTTCCTTGGCGCGATTGTCTTAAAACTTGTTCAACAAATCTGCATTCCTTCTGTCGCGAGAACGTTCTTCTACGCGATAATGCTAAAGGCGATGTTCTCTATACAACTCCTATTTAGCTTTTTCGGCGTTGTGAGCAAAAAATGACGTGCATGGCTCCGGCAGGTGGAATCTCTCGCATGGTCGGGCAATGATTCGTAGTCTGACGTTCGACGATCACGTGACATGGCCAATTTTGTAAGAGCTGACGACTTGGACGTCTCCTTTTGAGATGGGAATGTGTAATCAGAATCAACCTTCCAGGATCGTTGCATTCTTAGTCTTACACGCTGTCCATATATATATATACCACGCAGGCACTTTTATACCACTCGGTTAGGCTGGGCTTTATGTCGGGTGAACTTACATATCCGACTACATGCTATATAGAGCACGTGTGGCATGTTATAGGGACAAATTCATATGTTAGTAATTAGGCAAGTAGCTTAATTTATGTACACGAACGAGTATTTGTAATGAATGTTAGAAAACGGGACCTATTAACACTGTCGTTTAAAGGGCGGCGCTTGAGTTTCCCTTAACTTTTAGGGCTGCCTTTTTCATCTTGGACACTAACAATAATTGTTTTTGAAATAATATACCTTTATCGCGTGGCAAAACGATAAAACACAATTTACTCAATTTTTTTAATGCGTACATATGCTCTCTCTGTCTACGAACGACGTGAAGCTATAGAAATGTTTGTACAATGAATGCTCAGTATCCACCTGTATAATCCTGAGATCATCGATCATTATTTTATTCTGTGCGGTGATGACATGTTCTTCATTAATACGTTCGAACAAAGATTTAAGAAGGCCATTCAAGGAAGGCCATGAAGTGAGCTTGACAGAAACTGTGTCATGCCTTGGGATCTCTGTGGGCTGATGGGAGTATTCAGTCTGTAGAAGAGCCATTTGATCGACCGAATGTCTGAATCGTCGACGTGATGAAATCGGTATTCCAGGTGCTTTCGTGCACTGAATATGCTGCGCAAGGTGAACCTCTTGATTCGCTGCGCTATTTCAATTCATGTGTGTGCTTAAGTTTCTTTTTTATATTCATGATGATGTGCAGTGTGGATGTAAGGTGGGATTTTAATGCTCAGCCCATCGATTTGATACGAGAGTATTCTTAAGATATTCATTTCTTCCATTTCCATGCATTAAGAAATAATAAAAGGCCGTAATTCATAGACAGCTTCACAGCCCACAGCTTAAGTGTGAGGTCTCGCTCGATCAGCTTTGTCGTTTCGTTTTTGCGAATATATATATATATATATATATATATATATATATATATATATATATATATATATATATATATATATATATATATATATATATATATATATATATATACCCAAGGCTTGGGCCACACCAAGCCCATGGGCAGTTTACGCCAACATTGGTTTCTTAATGCGAAGCATTCAAACCTTTGCGCAAGAAGCTTTTAGGTAGATACGTGTTTCCTCAAAGGACGGGCTTCAACCACTAAAGATACAGCGGAGTAGTGGAGCCTCCAGGATCCAAAACAATTTCGGCACGCGAAAATCTTCCGCCGATGGCGAAACCTATATTTCGTTTTTTATATTTTTCATCTTTTTCGTATGTCTCTGTTAGGCACAGAAGCGATGCTTCGAGTATTTGCGATTAGCATGCGTTACTCTATCGATACAAATCCAACTCCTTTTTGTCCCCAGTGCGCCTTCAAGTGCTCCAAGAACCCTCGCTTATATTGAACGGATGATTTACCGTGCTCATGCTGCTTTCTGACTTTCCCTGTTCGCCCTGGTGCAGCGGCCAACAGCCACAGCCTGACTTCGGGCTCCTCCAACCAGGACGAATTGCTGCGCGCATACGAGTACGCCCGGCGCCACCCTCCGGGCTCTTCGCTTCAGGCGGCGGGCGGCGGCATGCACTACGACGCGCCCGACGACGGTCACACCACGGGCTCCGAGGGAAGCACCGACCCGGGCATCCGACAGTTCACCGAGTCGCCGCCCGAACCCAACGAGAGGCGCCAGGCTGCCTGCATCACGCCCGGCTCAGGGGGTGAGTGTAACGCGCTTCATGTGACGGAGGGTGTTCGCAGATACCCCTTGATCCGTTACATTACCAAAATTTCTAAAGCATTCTAAAACAGCGCAAAAGAACAGGGACGAGAGAACGAAACGTACAACACGAGCGCTGTAATTTGAGTAAGAGTATTGCTAAACATGCGTTAGAAATGAAATCTTCCAAAATAGAAGCCTGGGCGAGTTGGTATGGAACGAAACGTACAAATACCACTGTACGTTTCGTTCCATACCAACTCGCCCAGGCTTCTATTTTGGAAGATTTCATTTCTAACGCATGTTTAGCAATACTCTTACTCAAATTACAATTACTCTCAAGTAACATGCAATTACCCTCAAGTAACAAAACATATATGCTGCGCTAGTACTAATGCGACAGAGTCAGAGAAAATCCGCTGTCGGCACTGCTAACTTCGCCGTTGTGAGAGAAGAATCACACGCGTGGATCTAGCTGGTGGTAGCAGACAGTTGACGTGGTCGAGCACACATGAGCTTAGGGCTCTGTGACGGCATGCGACTATGTGTCATGGCCTATTTGACAGGAGCTGCCATCTCGGGCTTCTATATTCACATTGGAGGCTGAAGGGAATCGGGCCCTCCAGCACCCTTCCTTTCGGAGTCACGCTATTCCCTGTATCACGTAAACACGTTCGTTCGGCTGGGTCAAAGCGGGGCTTCCTATCCACGTCAGGTGGCCTTCCACATACAACGGTCGCCTAATACTACTACGGTGAATGGGTATTCGTGACATGAAAAGTACTAATTACAGAGTTAGTGAATGATCGAGTATCACAGTGCGTATCAGCGAAAAAGGATCCAGAAGGGGATCTGCGAACGGAAGCCATTAACGCTTTAGCGCCATACACTCAAAGGCGGAGCCTAAATGCCCTCACCCACCCCATTTTTACAAGTATTAATGGCTGCACTAGTCAGGCGCATACGATTAGGTGCATTGTGCCTTAGCAGAGCATTCTGACGTGGAAAGGAAAATATTACTTCCTAAATTCAATGATTTTTTTCTATGCAAGAAACGAACGAATAAAGCATCTCGGAACACCGTTCAAGGATTGAAACTGCTCGACACGTATTCACCCGCCTTTTTTCTCAAAAGACGCAATACTGTTTCGTTTCGCAGAGGATAGATTGCGCGTCATTTTCAAGTGCCGTCTTGCACTACTTTAGCGCTGTTGTAACGTAACGTCATAAATACTAACATGGCAGTAGATACATAAAAAAATGTTGTGAATAAGCGGTTCTCAATGAATTTATTTCTGTTTTGCGTAAATCAGGCGTGCACCACGAGGTACACTTGCCAATTCCGCTTGGCTTATTTTTTTAAGAACGGCGGCTGGGAACATTTCGGGGTCATTTTTCTTTCTGTTGCTAGTGGTATTTGTCGAAATTTACTTTTAACCTAATTGTAAAAGTAATTGTTGGTTTGCCTGATAATTACCAAATAGGCATTTTTATTTATAGTTTGCTGCAGTTCATTGTAGCATGATTGCACTCATCTGTGAGGCAGGAAGGCGGAAGATTATGAAAACATTTCAGCCTAAATTGTCGACAACGCAAAGAACTATATAACAGAAAATGGTAGCTGTAACGCTAAGGGTCAGAAACCGTGACAAATGGGTCAGGCAAAAACGCGAATTAAGATATTCTTTTGGAATTCAAGACGCATGAATGAGTAGGGGTCGACTATGTAATGCGAATGGGGCATGGCTGATGGTTGCTAAGGGGGACATATTTGATTTCAAGGGAAGGTAAGTGGAAGGTAAGTGCACCTGATGCTAGTAGAAAGTCAGATGGGTATATAAGATTAAAAACTTTGGAACGATCAGGTGGATACAGCTAACATAGGGCCAGGTGAAATCGGAGAGATATCGAAGATGCGTCTAGTGGTGTGGGTATTGTCTGGCTGATAATGATGATGATCTGAAGTGTCTGTTTCAATATAACCGAATGGAGGATTATTTCTTGGTGCGGTTGTTGACCGTACCCAATCCCCACAGTAGCATGAAAGACACGAAATGCACCACATCTAAAATGAGCTGTTTTAGTTGCATCACTAATTTATTTATTTCTAGGCGAACATTGAAAGCGTTTGATATAAAGCGCAAAGCCTAGTGAACGATACACATACAAGTGCAAAATTAGAGGCTCGTCATTCACCGCGAAGTTTAAGCCACAACTCAAGCTCAGTAAAACTGGACGCTGTTCATATCACAATGTACTACTCTGCCTCTACTGAACACTTCTGGAACTAACTGCGCATCGCGGTAATTTCTATGAGTAGTGCGGAGTGACGGATATTGTTGTATCGAAGCTATATAGCGTATAGAAAGCATTTCTTGCTGGGCTTTTCGGGGATCGTTATTGATACGTTGTCAAGAAGAAACCCAGGCTACAAATGAAGGCAGCACAGTGCGTCCGTCTCTTATGAAGGCACAGCGTCTTGTCACTGCAGTTTCTTTCTTCGAGGTGGGTGGAGGTTTGGGGGGGGGGGGGGGGAGTTGGAGTGGGTACACTATTTATGAAGAGTATTCTGAGCAGATTCAAATTTTCAACGAACATTATTATGATCCGTGTGACGCTTGCGCATTCACTTTTGTGCTCCACTTCTACCTTTTCTTTTTATATCCCACCATTATTATTTATTTCATTTTTAATTTGGCATTTCTGAACTTGTGCGTGCACTTACTAGTTAGCATTTTCAGTGCGGTTGATTTGTCAAGGTGAAGACAAACCTACTGCATTTGCCATCGCCTAACGCTGTTTCACCGCACCATTCTTTATTGTGCGGCAGTGCACCCTTTACAGGCAGAAATTTAAGCGTAATTACCGGACGTCTCGCTTCGCAAATTGTAAATCGCTTTATGAGAAATGATGATGCTGTATATTTGTCACACTTCTTTGTGGAGACCTGAACAGCTTCGTAAGCATAGGGCGAAAGTGGGAATGAAAGCAGAAAGAGCGAAATAAGTGCCGTAGAGAAGGGCTGCAGAGTAATTTCAATTTCTTGTAATGTAACATGGACCATATTTTCACCAGTGCATATATATAAAGACAAGCATTTTGATTTTGTATTATCATCAGTCAATAGATAATTCGAAAAATTTAATTATGGAGCTATTGCGCTTAAGGCGAATCTTGATGCATGTGCGAAAGAGAAGCTCCTAACTGCATTCCAAACAGTGAGCAGACAAAGGACTACGCAGTGTTACTGCGAGCCTGCACGTTCTTTAATGCGGGTGTTGATCCAACGATCAGTTCTGCAAATGATTCGTTTCTTCTAGTAAAGCCTAATGTAATCTGCGGTTACCTGTAAACTGCAGTGAAGGCAGTTACCTCCATCAGTTGTTGCATGCGTTGTCTTTTTTTTTTTCTTATCTCCTAAGGACAGAACCACCTGTGCCTCAAATCTGCAGCATAGGCATCTTCTAAATTATATTGCCGTACGCGATAATAAAAAAATGACACAGGGCCTAATTATGGCAACCCTAAACACATTTCGAGGGAACTTTCCGCAGAAAAATTAACATTTGCCAGACGTTATCGAAACTGTTCTTAACTAAACTTTCAGCCGCAGTCAACGCATAGAATGAAAGCTACGCTTAGGGGTACAACGCAGACCTGAATATTACAAATATTAAAGGCCCACAACACAGCGCGATGTGCTATCGTGATCCGCTATCGCGGGATCTACTACGCACACGCAGGTCACCTTCAGGGCGCCAGATGACGCCACATGCGGAGCTGTTGTAAAGCCCCTTGATACTTTTCAAATTATAAAGGAACTTTAGGCTGTTGCACGCACGCCTGCCGATATGGGGCCAATCAGCTCGCGTGCGCTGACGTAGGAGTAGCGGATCACGGTAGCAGACTCCCCATCACGCTATGCTTTAACTCTCTAGTACTGTGTTATGTTGATTTTCGTGCCTTATTGTTTTTCTCACTGCACATGCACATGCTATGTACTCGGGTGCAGGCGCCCTGGACAAGGACAGCAGCACGAGCAGCTCAAGCAGCTCGAGCAGCAGCGACAGCGCGGGCTGCCTCGGTCCCGACGGCGGTACGGACGACGCGACGCCCGTCAACACGCCCAGCCAGGCGTCGGCCATTCCGGCCTGCTTCGCCGTCTGGGACCGCGCACCGCTGCCGGGGCGTTCGGGAATCGTTGCTAGGGCGGGACACCTACCACAGGTGAGCGAATCGGAAACCGTCATCCTATCGCCACAAAATCCAGTCATGAAATGACGTATTTTCTAGAAAAACTAGACAGGCACATGTTGGGGTAGGCACGATGAGAGTAGATATCATCTCAGCAAAAAATTGATAATACCATTCCTACTCCCGTTGATTTTTCGGCTCAGGACACTTTAATCGTACTCCTGTTGTAGCCAAATAAACCAGCTTGTGAGCCATGTTACTGCACTGTAGCTATAATTGACATTTTAGTACCAATAAAGTGTCCCTTTTTAGCCGTATTGCTCAAAGTGTATGTTTTCTTTTTCATTCGTTTTACGAGTGTCTTGTCAGCCTGTGTGCCAGGAATGTGGCTTTCTCTGTTAAAGCGAATTCCTCGATGATCCCTTTTGAGCAAAGGGAAAGAGAAACGAGGGTGTCTACATTAGCTAAGAGCGCACCTGCATCACTATAGCCTAGGTATAGCTGTTCATTGTTAAGATAAAACGCTTAAAATGCCTGTTCGCTAACACAGTAGATCGAAACACGGTAGCCAGGAGGGCTTGCAGCAACCAAAATCTGAACAAGGTAGTTTCACACTTCCCAATCATGAGGTTCGCGCTCAGGATCGACCACACCTCCCTTTGTAATTGCAACGTTCTGGCAGCACCAATGCGTCGACGTGCTAACAAGTTCCGGCATTGTGATGCTGGGGATTCCGGAAGGATATTCACCTTCTTTTCTGAATTTCTTCTGTCGGTGAATTTCCGTAAGTCACTCTAGTACTGCAGCCTGTCGAGAAAATCCGGGAATGAAAGTGAGGCTGAAACTCTCGCACAAAAAATTCCAGTGTTCCTAAGTCTCACAATTTCTCAACGTGCTTCACCAGCGTCTCCTATCCACCTATGCTACTGAATACAATCAGATGATCTCCTAATGTGCGGGTGTTCACAGATAATCCGGGTTCTCTTTCAACTGAAAAAACTTGGAAGTAGTAACGTAACTAAAGAATGACTGACCTTGAACGTACGCCCCGTGCACCACCTATAGGGACGCCACTGAAAGCCGCCTAGCGGTTGTTTTCGAAAGTCCTTCCGAAATACGAGTTGCCCCTGCTCATGCATTTGTGCGAGAATTGCCGACATTCGCAGCAGCGATTATTTTTTTCAGCTCATGCCGTTTTCTTCAACGGTTGCCTGAAGGATAACATTAGCGTACCACTTTGTGTACAAGCGAAAACAATTGATAATGCTGCAGTCATCTAGCAGAAACTAATGCGGTACAGGCGCTATGTACTTCCTACACACAAGCGCTAAACGACCAGCTGCAATGCTTAGCCCCGCTTTATTGTAGGCAAGTTGCATCGACTGATCAACAACATCAGCAGAATATTCGCTATTTTCGATTTTTTTATTAACCCTGGCTTTTATTTGCTACCTCACTTCAAATGTGCTCTTAGTGACGTGTCTCGACTAAATATATTGGATATTCTACGCCACCCGCCATTATATCTTGCCAGCACCACTCTCTTATAAGTCTATCACTTCGTCGGCCGAATTCACAAGACCAAGACCTTAACGCGATGTTTGCTAAGTGTCCCGTGTTGCACAAAATGAGGCGTCGTCATCGTTCATTGCGAACAAAAAATCCCGATGGACAATACAAGTTTAAGAGCAGGTTGAAATGATGAGATCGCGGTGATATTTCTCAATGAAGTTCCGTAACCAAAGAAAAATAATTGAGAGGAAATGAAAAATGAGTCAACATCGAGTGGGAGTGATGCTGGAACTCAGGACTTTCGTGTTGCGAGACAGACAGGCTGCTCATTGGTCCGGAAGGCTCGCTGGCTCAAGCTGAATAAATGTAAACCTACTGAATGCACGATGCAAACGGGGACCGACAACGCAATAGTGTTCTTGTCGATGCTTAATTAAGCGACCCTATGTTTAAAACATCCACCACGGGATAAGCTGTGACGATGGATCGGATTGTGGCGGGGACAAGTTTCATAGTGTGCACAGCCGTAAATGAGTACGACACGATAGAACACGAGCGCTTACAAACTTCGATAAATTCTATGCTTCATAGAGGCTGTTAGGTGAAAGCCCAAAAATATTTAGAGATACAACTCTCAACAAAAACTGCTTATAGACCATGAAATGAATGTTCCATGTGCTTGAAGCGCCAAGTTTTACTATTTAAATATCCTACCTGACATGCATCATATCCGTGTTTACTTGTACTCACTACCTATGAAATTACTTGTAAAATTAAGTACCACAAAAATATGCAGCACTGCACATAGTGAACTATTAGAGGCTTTACAGGCTTACGCACTAAGAAATATAGTTTGTTTCCTGTACCTAAACGCGAATCGAAGCGATCATCATGATATTCAAGATGGCACGCCGATATTGTGCTTTCATATCGAAATGTAAGACTGGACAACAAAGGGCTTGTTAGCGCGAGTAAGTTCGAACAGTACGCTCTCGGTAGCATTGCCTTCCGAAATTGGCGAGTAAATACGACTTCGAGTGTCTTTTTTTTTTTCTCTTTTTTCTTTTGAGCTTTGAAAAAAAATTACCCAATAAAGAAGAGGTGCCTTGTAGCTTGTGTCACAGTGCAGTGGCAGCGAATGCTGTTTGTGCAACAATGCGAACACTGAGGGAAAATGAATTCACGACTGCATAGCAGTACACCGATAGCAGACGACGCGGAAGGCACCGCTTCCGGAAGCACTTATCAACTCCGCCACCAGCGGTGCAGTTATAGTCTTTTATCAGGAAGCAACACAAGATAGCAGAATACAAAGCACCTTAGAACTGACCAATCTAAGCTGGAAAAAGGCATAAAAAATATTCCTAAAAACACATCTATAGGGATAGATGGAATTCCGATCAAGCTGATTAATGAACTTGGTACTAGAAGTAAAGAAACGTTGTTAAAAGCTTTGGAAACAGTCATAACGAATAAGCAAATTCCGGACAGCTGCCGGCAGAGTAAAATGAATTTGATTTATAAAGATAAAGAAAGGCTGCACATAAAATTCTACAGGCCGATTACCATAATATGTACAGGTTGGCCATGCAGGCGGTGAAATTAAAGGTGCAAGCATTTCAATTGTCCGATTTCCATAATATTGATACGTGGCAAGAAGGTTAGTTCGAGAACGCAATGGCTGATGACTTGAGTGAATGTTCGTGTAGGCGCCAACCTTTGGGTAGTACCAGCTACTGTTGCTACAGCTTCGTCTTCCTTTCGCGTCACTACTGTTTATCGTCGTCTTTTTCAACATCCAGCGATGCAGGCCATATATGTAATATTACCCCCCCCCCCCCCCCCCCCCCCCCGAAAAGCACAGTCCCGGTGCGCATTCTGTCGAACTACTGCAGGTGTAGTACGGCTTCATTCGGGCGACATGAACGATCTCGGTACGTGGCATAGCGGACTGTTGCGGCGGATGCACAGGGATGCACAATATATAGCACATAATATTTCCTTTACGCAAGTGACTAAATAGACTAACTTGCAGAGGTGATAATCATGCAAAGGCATTGCACGCTCTGCAGGGCTTCTGTGGCAACAAACTGTCGAATCATATCAAAGAGCAAGGATACACTGAAATGACCGTTGGCTTGCTTCGTACGTGTGACATCACGCACCCCTCATTTCCTCATCCTCGTATGCCTTTTCTTTCGCTTTACCTTCGCTTGGTTTTGCTCTCTTTGTATTGCCCATTGCTGTCCTTGACAAAAGTTGTGAACAGCGCCTCCCATCTGCACACTTTACATAACCAGTGAAGGCCGCATTTTTCTGTCAGTATAGGAAACTTCATTATGAGTTACATCCCTGATGCATGTACCCCGGTCGCTGTAGACGTGAATAAAGTGTTAAATTGGGCGTGTTGGTTCATGTCTTGCGTGTTGGTGCACTGACACTACACCAGCTAACAACAGCGGCACGCCGACATGAGAAGCGCCTTTCTCGTCAGCGATGGCAGGACTTGTGCGCATCTCTAAACGCAACGTCTACTACTCGATCAATATGGCGCACATCCAGGTCCATGGAAACCGGCAGGCGTTCAAAGGACCCCGCAGGCAATGCCTGTCTAGCATCTGGACAGTCTCCAAGCCAGTTTGCATCAGTGGTGGTCAGGAATTTATTTCCGGATTTCGACCACATTCCACCTTCGTTCATCAGCCCGAATAATCTCCCGTCAGAAGCGGGCTCACCTCCAAGCAAAGAGGACCTTGAAGGTATTGAAAAACATTTCACAATGGCCGAGTTTATTGCAACTATTGACCAAACGCACGCGCAAAGCTTCGGGGCCGGATGGCCTGACATACGAAGTGCTTAAAAATATTGACCAACCAGATTTAGAGTGGCTGCTTGAGGCCCTGAATACAATTTGGACCTCTGGAAATGTCCCGACCCCTTGGAAACATGCTGAGGTGGTGCCAATCCCTAAGCCCAAGAAGCCTCTCACTAAGTTAAGCAACTTCGTCCAATAGCGCTTACATCCACACTTTTCAAGCTACTAGAACGCATGTTAGCTATGCGCCTGTCATGGTGGCTTCAAAGATACAACTGGTACCATCCAGCTCAGATTGGCTTTCGCCCTCATTTGGCACTGAAGATGAGTTGGAACACCTTTCAAGTCTGGTACTATTAGGAGGACGTTCCCGCAAAATCCGGACCATTCTAACAATGGACGTCCACAAGGCCTACGACAGTGTCAGCCACTCAGCGATTCTATCCATTCTACTCTGGCTACGTTTCCCACCCAGAGTATGTAACTTTGTAAGACCATTCTTAGAAGACCGTTCTATTTACATCAGGATTGGTAGAGAACGTGTTGGACACTTCAGCGTAAAGAGGGCTGTGCCTCAAGGATCCGTACTGGCACCAATACTATTTAACATGGCGCTCCTACCTTTGGCCTGGCAACTAGCAACCATTCCGGATATATTGTTACATATATGCCCTGCGTCGCTGGATCTTGACGAAGGGGACGATCAACAGTAGTGACGCGAAAGGAAGACGAATCTGGAGCAACGGTAGCTGTTACTACGAGAAGGTTGGTGCCTACCCGAACATTCACTTAAGTTATCAGCCGTTGCGTTCTCGAGCTAACCTTCTTGCTACGTGTCAATATTTTATCTGATGTATGCAGACGACGTCACAGTATGGTCACTACACCCGGATCTAAGCCACCAAAAATTAAGCCTTCAGACTGCTCTTGACAAGACATCTGAGTGGTGCGCGAAAATTGGCCTAGCCCTCTCAGTAGAAAAGACAAACTTTGTCTATCACAAATCGATGGGGTAGACGCAGGCTTTTACAAGCACCATTACACCTGTCATTGAACGGGCATCTGCTCACTACCACTTCGTCGATGCGAGTCCTGGGTGTCGAACTGGATAGTTCTGGTTCAGCAGCGCCATTGGTTCGATCTGCACGACAGAAGGCCGCTAGTACACTGCACCAATTTCGGCGCATAGCCCAGAAAACAGGCGGTGCTTGCAGCAACATGCCTCGAACATTAGTGCGTTCTGTATTACAGCCTCAGCTTGTCTATCAAGTCCCATTTCAACGTCTCACATTAAAAGATTGGGACCGCTTGGAAGCAGTCAATAGAGGGGCGTGGGTGCTGCGTTAACGTCTGCTGTAAAATCTTCCTGGGTCAGCCAGACTGCTCCCATAAACTGCCCTTTCTCTCCAGCCCCTGCTATGGAGGCCACACTAGACCACTTCCTAACAACTTGTCCTGGTCTTCGCGTGGCCCGCAAGCACACCTTAGAAGCCACTCTTACCATCCTACCAGACCGCCCGACACAGGGGTATGGACACATGGCCCACACCACCGAGAGCTGTTGGCATTCATTGCTGCCATAGGCCTGTATCAATATATTTAAACCCTTATGCCGAAGGGCGAACTTGCGCAAAAAAAAAGTACATGCCATGAACAAATATAAAACAGCGCAAAGAGACAAGGAAGAGGCGAGACGACAAGGACGGCTCTGATCCCAGTTCCAGTTTGTGCTCCAGTTCCAACGTCCCAGTTTGTGCTCTGGGTGGCGAAGACAAACTGAGATAAATCTACCGGCTGGCAGTATGTGAAAGTTTCACATAGTCAGGTTTTTTCTTGATCAGACAATTTTTTTTTTTTCACAAAGCCAAGATGTGAACCCAGGCGCAACCGCCATGTCGGCATGAAATTGGGAAAAGGCGGGCATAGCTCATTTTTATTAGGAAAAACTAACAAGAAATAGGCAGCCCGACAGGCTTTCTTTCCAGTTTTGCTTCCAACCTCAATTCACGTTGATTTCTACCAGCTTTATCTCTTCCTAGAAATTCCATTGCCTAATCTACCTACGTGGCTCTGCTGCTCCCTGCTAATTTTTTGTTCCCTCCTGATACGTTGCCTTCTCATAAGGGACCATTCGATTGTTTCCCTTTGCATTACATGCCTGCCCATGCTCACTTCTTTGAGTTTACATACAAGATATTGTCACGTAGTGGTGACAAGGCCGTAGACACCAAAAGAAGACGCAGGGTTGATAGTACTGAAATTAACTCTTTATTGGACTGACTTTCGCCCGCAAAAGAACTAAGCAACTCGGCGGTGGCGATAGCAACAAACGTGCTCGTCGATCATCGAACTGAGAATACCCGTCGCACTCGTCATACGCTGCTCAGAACCATCTAGATAACGTCGCAAACTGTTACTAGCACAACCAGGAACGCTGTAGAAACATACGCGAGTGGTCGGAATCTTCGAGGTAGATCTTGGAGCATCTTGCGCGACAAAGAAATGATTAAGGTATGCCTCGCGACATCGAGAATTAACAAACAAAGAATACAGAATTGATATGCTTGCCAGAATCAGAGTGATAAGGCCGCATGCCGGCGCCTGCTAAGAAACAACAAATACAGGTTTGAAGGCTTCGCGGCAATATCATTAACTCGCGTTTTTTTTTTACTGACCCGCCCTGCCATCTTCGTGTCCCTTGCCTTATCTCTATATGAAAAAGAACTGAACAAGGGTAAATGGGGTACGCCTCAGGTCGCAGATGAGCCAACGTTTCGACAAGTGGACTTGTCTTCGTCTGGACCCAGACGAAGACAAGTCCACTTGTCGAAACGTTGGCTCATCTGCGAATGAGGCGTACACCATTTAATTTATTCAGTTCTTCTTCATACCGTGCAAACCATCTTTTTCCTTTCGTTCTACCTGTTACCTTATGCCTATGATTTTCTTCACCATAGCTCTCCGGTGCCTATAATTTTATTTCAGTCGTTTTGGTTATATTCATAATTTTATACTTTTTGTTGTGGTGTTCTTTTAGTCCGATAATTTTGAACAATCCTAAAGGTTGCGCTAGCAAGCTTCAGTTCGTGTAATTCATGCCATTCATCACACGTGACTTTTTTCGGGGCTCCTTCTGCTTTCATGTCCTGTTCCTGCTTCAAATATAAACTCACCTGCATTATTGAGCAGCAGTGCTTGTGCATTTGTTCATCTAAGATACCCTAAGAGGCCTATATAGTGAATATTGATTAAGGGGTCCAACTTCAAAAAACAAAAAACCACATATGACTCATACAAGGTAGCAAGAAAGAAATCTGCAGAAAACAAAAAGAAGATAATATAACGTCTCGCAGCATAATCTGCGCACATGAAAGAACTCACGAAAGACTTAACAGTTTGTGACAGGCACAATTACATAAGAAGGTTTGCAAAGTTGAACGGCTAGGCGCGATGCGGATAAACTGGCAGCAAGTGCCTCATTATAATACTTTTGAACCTGAATTAATTTTGTAGCTTTTATATCCATGCTACAGTGTTCTGGTTGTAAGGAGAATGGTAAGGATGGCTCAGAAGAATGGGCATATTATTGATGAGTATATAAATTACTAATATTCTGATAAATTTCAGGGGAATTGGGTAAAAGCTTTTAGGAGACACCGTTGTTTTTCATTCATTCAATTATGGTAGAGAAATCGCTTTGATGTGCACGCTAAATTAAGAAAGCGAATTTTTTCTGAGGGCGACCAAATGTTGTATTCTAATATACCGATGCGCGTAGGCAAGCTCCGAAAAATACTTTAAGAATACCCATGTCCTCGCGTTGCTTTGGCACAGATGGCGACGACTCGTGCCTGTTGTGGTAATTTGTGGAAGAGGTGCTCACCAGGATATTCGCAGAATGAGATCATTCATATAAAATTGTCATCAATGAAATAAAAGTAGGAATTGACATTTATAGCTCGCATAAATCAGTTTCTATTAAGTCTAGTAAAAACTCGTTTCTACATCAGTGCACCAATCATTACGACATAAGTCCACATTTCAGGGCAAAGGCTTCCTCAAGGCAATTAATTTTGTGGCAAATTATGTAGGTAGCAAAGTGCAGAAATTTAGGTTGCCAACGATAGGCTACCGCATTGCAGCGTGTGAATTGTTTTGACGTGTCAGCTGTACTATTTCAGTCTTTTTTGAATTATCTGTTCCTCAGCCTTCGCCAAGTTATGGCAAAATACTAAAACTGTTGTGTTACACACACACACACGTATATATATATATATATATATATATATATATATATATATATATATATATATATATATATATATATATATATATATATATATATATATATATTTTTCTACTTTGTGTTTAATTATCTTTCCCCTAAACAGATTACATTTATAATTTCTGTGCATATCCAAGTAAACATTTAAAAAAAAAGACATAAAGTACCATCTCCAACGCTTTCCTTGGCCTCGCCGACTGTTGGCTCCTTTCCTTCATGTATTATAACGAGTACCCTCATTTCCCCTTAAGTGATCTGCTTATATATATGTATATATATATATATATATATATATATATATATATATATATATATATATATATATATATATATATATATATATAGTGACATTTTGTGAGCTCGGGATTTCAGTATTCATTTAAACTGCGCGAACACGAACTCGCCCAACAGAGTATCTTGGTAAGCCATCGGGATTTCAGATTGTCACAGCAGTGCCAGTTTACAAACCAAACTGAGGTTATTCCCTTTTAGACCTTTAGCGCAGGCGCCCTTTTAAGTCCACACGCTGTGTTGTGCAACACAGGTGAAGGCGCCGAGCCAAGCGAAAGCGCAACCTTCCAAGTCGCAGCAGCAGCCGCTGCCACCGCCGCCGCTTCCCACTAAGAAGGGCTCGGTGCTGTCCGCCAGCACGCCAGCACCCGTCCCTTCAGCTCCCCCGGCGAGGTTCGTCAAAAAAGGGTAAGTGCGCTCCTATTTTTCTCCGGTGCCTGCACCGTTCGATGTGGCAAAGGAGCTTCCCGCGCTCGGGATATGCGCCCGCGTGGTGTAATACCATCTTATTCTGCCTGACAGCTCTTATAAGCTGTTCTGCGAAGCTCGTACACATGTTCAAAGTTTCAACGTGCGAAGTATTAGACCACCTGCGCCTGTATCTACGAATAGGGTCAGCACCATCAGCGATACCGTTGTGCATGCGTGAAAAGCCGTTGAGGAACGTAAACCATGACCGCCAACGCATGGAACGAACGCCGTTTATTCAATGATGCACACATAAATATACAAGTACATAACTGCAGCCCCGTGGTGGTGCTCACATTGAAACAGAAACAAGAACTACCTGTACAACATATTTCCTTCCTTTATTTTAAGGTTATAAATTATTAGGTTTGCAGGTATGTCATCATCTCAACAATTTTATGCTCTTAAACGCACATTCACATATAAACCAATGAAGGTACACAACGGATTACAAGGTTATCCCATGGTCTGCTCACCCAGTGTCCACTCTACACGTAGCCATATCAGTCAAGCGGTCATTTTTTACGAGGTGACAAAACACCTCGCGAATGCTCCGGCGTCATGAGGCGTGTCCGAAGAATGGACTGGTCCGAGCACTCCTGGGGCGTCAGAAGAAGCCCCATGCTGACTGTGACCTCTCTCACTGGGGTTCCGCGACTGAAGCGCCTCTGGAGCCCTCTACAGCTTGGACGCATTCCATACCTTGCCATCGCCGAGACGAAAAGTCGATCGCCTATGTTTCTTTTTTTCCGTGCGGGGACCCGTGAAAAAGAAGTCTCCCTTGAAGGATGTGGCTGGCTTCTTCCCCCGCACGAAGTCCCCAACTTTCACAGTAGTAACTATAGTGAACTAGAATACTTTCTAGTGGCGCGAACGGAAGGAAAATGGGCGCCTCTTGCACTCCGGACGCCACT
This sequence comes from Amblyomma maculatum, assembly GCF_055883805.1. Classification (NCBI taxonomy): domain Eukaryota; kingdom Metazoa; phylum Arthropoda; class Arachnida; order Ixodida; family Ixodidae; genus Amblyomma; species Amblyomma maculatum. The sequence continues at coordinate 164,315,593 of NC_139349.1, read as the reverse complement.
GACCGCCGCTGGTGGCGCTGCAGTTACGTTTACTAGGACCGTGTGCGCGTCCGCAAAGGGAAGTCAAGGCTTGGCGCGCCGCACATTCTTGCGATTTCGCCCTCGAACTTTCAGTTCTGCCTTCCATCACAGCAACTAAGACATCTCAGCCCTTCAAAAGCACCATGCGATGTTCGAAATGGCCAGGAAAAAGACCAACTCGCACTGTTTTGCTCCGAGATGCCGAAGCGCGGCTATCCGCATGCTCCAGTCACCTTTGTTTGCTGCTCCGAGGGACAATAAACATCGCACAAAGTGGAAACGAAGCTTGTGAAGGCAGGAGAAGCCTCTCACAGAAACATTGGCAGTGTGTGAGCATGATTTCAAGCCGCATCTCATCCTGCTGCGTGACTACGCATATATATGATCAACGGCAGAAGTGAGGATATACCGCGTGAAAAGCCATCACTGGCACCTGATGCGGTGCCTATACACTCTTGCCGGGTTGTCCGGCATATATTACCGTCAAACCCGTGAAGCCAAGGCTGGATGTGGGCAATATTGATATTACAGAGAGTTGTGCTCAGTGCAGATTCTTGCTATTAAGCCGGTGGCACCAAACGATAGCCGACATATTTTATACCGCGTGTCCAAGTTAACTTCAGCCAAGGGTTAAAAATAAACCATTTAAGATAGGCCAGAGAAACCACTTGCTGACAGCCACCTGGCGCACCAGGTTTGATCAAAAGGAAGACTTCGGGGGAAGAAAGCTTCGACTGTTTGCGTGATCTCGAATACTACCACTGGTCAATGAAGCAGACAGCTCAGATTAAATTAAATTCAATTCCGCGTAGTCATAGTATATCGTTGGATCTCTAGCTGGCATATTTATTTAATCATTTAATCATCCTTCATATCATACCCTACTGATGCCGTAAGACAATAAATATCGATAAAAAAAACGGTGCAGGCAATTTTTCAATTTGCAATTCTAATTTAGTAAGTATTGCGTTCAAATAAATGTGATTTGCAAAGTTGGGGAGGACCTTCTGAAACCCCCATTTCATTTATTCCCGATAAAGAAAACCTCACTTGCATAGTTTTTCCCACCTCTATAGAAAGGCCGTGAAATAAAAAAAAAAAATCACGTGACTGACGCATTCATGCGCTACGATATTGTTTTGCTCCCAACCGTGCATGGTTTGAGTGACAGAAATTAGCTTCCGCCGTGACTCAACAGCCCAGTCTCAGTGCTATACAGGGTGATAATTTTTGTATTTCGCGGGCTTTCTTTAGAGCTTGGAAAAACGATGAGGCTTTCTTTATCGGAAATAAATGGAATGGAGGTTTTAGAAGGCGCTCTCAAATTCTGCAAACACAGTTATTGTCTAAAGGCAATAGTTAGTCAATTAAAAAAATAATTACTAATTACTTAGCTTCAAAATAAAACATTGCCTGGGGTGAGCCAGTTGGCTGGCAGCTGTATACAATTGTGGTCTCTCTAACCTACCTCAAATCCTACCTCAAATCCTACCTCAAACTAACTTTGAGGAAGGCTTTAATCTTTTTCTGAAAAGAAAAAGATGTCACATGTATTAAATTTGGCTAATTTTACTAATTTTAAGGACAACAGAGGCCTTTTGTACCCTTGAAGAGATACCAGTTTGTGGCTGACCTTGAGAATGTGTTTACAACCTGCTTCAGTCTAAATTCAAGCAGACAGCTTGTACACAGTATATGCTACTGGCCAAGCAAACCTGCTAACTTGGGTGCTCTGACCACTGTCAAATTGGTGCAGCTGAAATCACTGCTTAAGTACCCGCATGCACTTTTTCACAAAATGCATTAACCAGCGCAATGTCAAGCTTCAAAGCACCTGAAGATGAGCAGATGGATGCTCTTAGGACTGTTTGTGTAGTCAATAATTTCACAAAACAACTCATTGTTAGGACTGTTTGTGTAGTCAATAATTTCACAAAACAACTCATTGTTGATGGCTTATGTCCCATGCAAATAAAATAAAACAGCAGTGGAGAAGCCTTGGGAAGTACCTAAATAAAACTTCTCTGCCCTCCTCATGTATGTATTTTTGGCATATATGTTATGCATATGAGATGATGAAAGGATTTTAATTAGCACCTGGCTTACAGCGATGGTTTATAGTAGATATTGCTGCTGTGAACAGAGAATAATGGTAACACCACAGAATATCTCCGGAGAACTCGTTTCAAAAAACTTTTTTTTTTTTGACCACTATCTGTCAAAAAACAACATCCTGAAGTGAACAAAAGAGAATATCCACAGAATATCGTCGGATGGCTCGTTTAAAAAACAGTTTTTTTTTTTTTCGTGACCACTTTCTGTCATTAAACAACACCCTGAAACTGCTCCTCACTTTTCCATTTGGTAAATTTCCTAATGCTACGCAGATCTCACGCTAAAGTCAGTATTTCCTGGTTACCAGTGCATACCGAACAGCGCAGTTTACTATCCATCCTTATTTGGCTAAAGGAAAGTTACTGCGACGCGCGAGGCTGAACAGAGATGTGAGAATCCGTGCATGCGCACAGTGCCTGGCCACTCTGCTACCAGTCTGCTGCTGACAGTTGAGTTTTCTCTTTAATAAAGCGGGCTCTGCGGGGCTCAGAAAGTTACAAAAGTACAGAACTCATCCCGCATGAGCCGTAGCAGACGCCTGCGAAATAAGAGCGCTTTCGCACTAGTGCAGCCGTGAAAAAAACAGTAATTTCGAATGAAAAGCCAAACTTCTGACGTAGGTGGAGGTCTACATAAATCAGCACAGAGAAAAATAAGCACTTATTACTATATATACGAGCAAAAGTATCGATACTATGTCGCACTATTGCAAGAAAGCATTGAAAAGTTGATTAGAAGGTGTTGCAGTTGCGCCACCTGGCGGCGTCAATGAGAAACGGCGTGCCCCAGCGGCGTCGTTCGCGCCACTAGAAAGTATTCTA
>NC_139349.1:163635136-163710136 GCF_055883805.1 Amblyomma maculatum | reverse complement strand
TGCTTGTCCTTGAACTTGTAAGTTGATCCTGCGCTGGTTTTTGCTTTTTACTCCCCGTTTAGCTGATAAGTCGCGCTCGTAATATTTGAAAATACAGTTCGTGTAATGGAAAGTCTCACAGAAAGCTGAAGCTTGGTGTACAGAAACGTTCGAATTTTGTCGCGGCAAGAGTTTCGATGTACTTTGTTATGTACAGATATCAGTGACGCCACGCTGACCACGTTCCACAGCTCAACTGTCAATCGCCTTTAACTTATGTTCTTGCAGCTCTCGAGCAAGAGCTATTGCCTGCTGGCGCGGAGGAGGGGGGGGGGGGCATCGCACATTAGAAGGTGGAGGAGTGCCACTTGAGCAAGGCAAACAAGAAGACCTGAATAAATATAGCGAAATAATTAAAGAGCACTGCAGAATCTGCATTGGAGTAATACGAAAGTACGGATGCTGCTGTTGGTAGATTCTGGTTGCTTCTAGTTGCTTAACACACTTCTTGTTTGCACATTTTGGTCTTTGGTAATTTCAAATTGTGCGCCAATCCCTTCCTATGCCCTTTTTCAGCTCTACTTCCGGTTGCGTGACGTCACATCATCTACCTCACAATAATTCACTTTTTGTTTACCCATTTTAGACTGGTACTTTTAAATTGCGCGCAATCCCTTCCTATGCCCTTTTTTTCGGCTCTACTTCCGGTTGCGTGACGTCACATCCTTCACGTCAGTTCAAAACTGCGGCAAGCATGTCAGAGTCGGGTCGAATGCCATGCGGCTGACGAGGTGGCCCACGATCTTGATTTCTTTCTTGGCGAAATTACACTTTCTTTCATCACCTCAGGACTTTCTGGCTGGGGTGATGAACGTCGCGGATAATCAGGGAATGAACGGTGGTTAGAGCCGGAGAAGCGAGGAGGGTAGTCTGTTTCAAATGAGTCGTAGTCGCGGCGTTCATTTTTGAGCATCCGACGACAGCGACGGGAAATATGGCCTCAGTACCCGCAGTAATAACAAACAGGACAAGCTGGGCGCCAGGTGGAGTAATATGTCGGCGCCGCGGCAGGTGGTGCCCATGCGGCGACATTGGCAGTGGTAGGCGCCGGTGGCGTAGGCGCTCCAAATGCAGGCGGCAAGGACGTGACCTGGGCGTATACGTTGGCACAAGACAGGTGGTAGGAGCGGCCGGTGTGGGGGGGAAGAAGTCATACAGGCCAGCTTTTCTTTGACAGTGCTACGCAGGCCAGCATTAGAAGGATGTGCCTTAGATGCATTGCGGCACAAATTGCCTTGAGCCGAGAGTTCTTCACGAATTAATCCGCGCCAAGCGCACGGAGGTCAGAGTCGGCAGTGGAACCAAAGGAAGTGGGATCAGGCTGCAGGCGTATTTACTGTAGCTCGTCCAGGCGTTGACAAGTCGATATGATGGCGTCTATGGTGGTTGGGTACTGCACGGCCAAGGCGTTAAAGGCGAGTGGCCCAATACCTTTAAGGACGTGCCGAACCCGATCGGCCTCTGGCATGTTGTCACTTATGCACCGACAAAGTGCGAAAATGTCCCCTATATAAGAAGTATAAGTCTCATTTCACCGCTGATGTCGGGCATCTAGTTTCTTCTTGGTGGATTCCGTGCGAACAGTAGGAGCGCAGAAAATCTGACGTAACTTTTGTTAGAAGGTAGCCCAGTCCGGAATCGTCGATTCATGATTTAGGAGCCACGTTTTGGCCACAACCGTCAAGTGAAAGGACGCATTAATTAGTTTAAGAGAATCGTTCCACTGGTTGAAAGCACTGACCCGGTCGTAGCTGTCGAGATAGTCATCAGCGTCCTCGCCGCGGAGACCGGCGAACATCTGCCGGTCGCGCTGACGGCTGCTCACAGTCCAAGTGGCAAAGGGAGCTGGGGTGGAGTTGGAAGAACCCAGAACAGCGGAGTGGCCCTCTTGGGTTATGACGATGGTGGTCGAGGTCAAACGGCGGCCAGAACGGAGCTCTAGGTAGATGCAGGTGATGAAGCAGCGGAGATATCAAGCCGCACCTTCACCACGTGTAAGGTCGGGCTGGGTGGATCAGGTTTTATTGCAGACCTGAAGCCCCGGTCGCACACTGTAGGGAACCACACTCCACGATGAAGATGGGTATCTAGAGCAGGATGAAGACGAAGCAGCACGTTTATCCGTGTGAAGGATGAAGCGCCAAACAGTGCTCACAATATCAACATGCTCAGCTGCACTATTGGACGCATAAATATTGATAAGTCTCCATGGCTTCCTGTGGAGCAAAAAATAACAGCTTATTAGCCGCCCTTCAGAGTCTAGATAGTAAGACAACGCAGAATAAGGGAGAGCTATTTGCAAAAACAAGAAACAAGCCGCCGAAAAACCAACAGCATGCGTCACAATAACATTGTAATCAGACAAAAATGGTCCTAGTACCCTCTCTGTATACTGCTCACTCTCAATCTTCGTTTCCTGGACGGCGACAAAATCAAGCCGCATGCTGCTGAAAAGTCGGCGAAGTTGCACCTGCTTCTGATGAGACTTAAGGCCCAGCAGATTCACCGTTGCAAACACTTTCTCCTCAGGGGTCGCCATGGTGACCACACAAGTGCTAACTAGACTTGCATTTTTCTCTTCGGAGACGGCGACGTCGCCTCCGGACCTCCACCATGACTGCGAGAACGCGAACGTTGGCACTTTCCCTTGTGTTTCGACGTGTGCCGGCGGCGGTGATACTGCGCGCTCACCGGATCCCCATCTTCACTTGAGTCAGATCCGCAATGTGCCTGGCGCTTATGAAGATGCTCTTCTACAGGAGGGACGGCCTCAGTTGCAGGTAGAGTGGCCTGACCTGCACGCTTTTCCTCAGCATTGACCTCAGGGGCTGGAGTAACCGGGGCGGCATCTTTGGTAGGATTAGAGCAGGTGGCAGGCTCCCTACCATGTGCCGGATTTTTTTTTTTTTTTGCTAGTTCTACTGGGGCTCCGCGGAGCCTCAGCGCTGATGAGATGTCAAGCATGGGGACGCCAATGGACCCTCCGGTAGTCGCTGTCACTTAAGTACAACGGCAGGCTGCGGTAGCGAGCCGTTACCTGGAGCTTGCACTTGGCCACAAAGCAATCTGGACAATACTTCGAATACGCGACGGGCAGCTACCCGAGCTAAACGATACACATCAGGCTATGGATGTGCAACAGGAAGTCGTCACTAACGCTTCGCAACGGACATCCCGGCTGGTCAAACTACCTGAGCCACCAGTAAACGCACCGCCGGCAAAGGAGATAAGGGCCGCCCCTGATAAGCTAGCCTATGCTTATCCATCACCAGCCTTGCAGCAATCCTTCAAAGTGCATATCAGACCAACAGTGCAGTTTGATATCGCAAAGATACCCACCAGAGCTATACAGAGAGTGATGGGCGCAGCTCTTCGTACCACAGGTTACCAGGGGTTTGTAAGCCACTTGGCAATACTGGCACAATACATTTAGCCACACTTGGGGATGCACAAAAAATGAGCAGAGTAACACAGATTCTAATCACAGCAGAGGAGTATCTTCCTGTCCAGACGTATTTTGCGTCTGGGCCAAACACTCAGCGATGTGTCGTCTATGACCTAGACCTACAAGATTCCCCGGAGACGGTGGCCAGAGAACTGATATCAGGAGCACATTCAATGTTAGCCGCACGTCGTATGGGGAACAGAGGCACTTTTTTGATCACATTACAGGGACCAGATACCCTTCCGGACAGATTTTACTACAACGGCCGCATAGTGCGACCCAAAACGTACAAACCTAGACCGGTGCACTCCTACAGGCGCTACAGATAAGGTCATATGCAGAAATGTTTTCCATATGGAGTTAACCCTGAATACATTACTGAATCGGGAGAGGTGAAGTTCAAATGCAGCCTATGCAAATCTGATGATCACGATATCACTTCCTGTCAGTGTCCAACAAAAATGCGAAAGCTCGAGTTAGCAAGGGCTGGACGACGGAAGCAATGGGCACTGTTAGTGATTAAAAACAGATTTGCAGCTCTGGCCGAAGAGCTGTTTCATGATCCTCCTGAAGAAGAGCCTGTTTCGGTGATTGCACAGAACAGTGCATCTTTTGCTTCTACGCTGAAGAATGGACGACGCACAAAACGGGGCACGGTGGCATTCACTGCTGATGAATTTCCGGAACTTGAAGACTGCGCAAGCCAGCAGGATGCAATAGAAAAAGAAATTGCGACGCTTTCCGCACAAATTGCACAGCTGCGACAAAAGAAAGCGCGTATAGCCCAACGCCGAAAGGAGAGTTCAGAAAAACAGAAAGAAACGCTTGCAGGCAGTATGACAGCAAGGTTAGTGGATGCTCCGAATTGTAAACCTGCCGCTAACACACCAATATGAGAGGCTTTACTGGACACACTACGCAACTGACACACCTCCTTCAGAGCAGCTTACATCATGGATAGAAGTAGCCGAAACAAGTGGCAACAGATTACACAATGAAACTGCAAAGGGCTCTCTAATAAAGTTGGGGAAATCAAGACAAAATTATTGTACGGCAAGTGGCATTCTGGGCGTTCTTGATACAGAAACAGAATAGGTTATATTCAATAACAGGATATATAGGGTACCAGTGTCCTTCTATCCCTGATAAACGAGCAAGAGCAGAGGCTGAAACGCCAGGAAAAGCTGCCGTCTATATGGGGTGGCGCTGCGATCGCCGAAGTGAACGGACGCGTTCACGTCGGCTCCGTCATTTATGAATAATTTCGCAGTGCTAATTTGCGCGAATCGAAGTTTTCTCTATCTCGATGTGTTCGTGAAGTTGAAAAGCACCGACGGATATTGAAAGTTCCCAAAGGTACGCCTTTTCTCCGATTTACCGGACAGTTTTCATCACCGCCGTGCGTGAGCGATAGGCCTCGTCGCTGTCGCGGCTGCCGCGGCTAGCCGCCTCGGCGGCAGCCACTCAGCCCCGAGATGGAGGAAATGTCCGTTCTGGCAACGATCTCCGACTCTCCAATGACCGTTCAAGTTCAAGGCGAAGAAATTTCACCAGAGGAATTCCACCGCGGCCATGGATGGACGCTCGCGGGGGAACGCATGTCAAGACTCCGTCAACGAGACCTCGACGCGAAGATCGCCGTTACCGACAACCAAGTAAGCAAGAAAGCGAAAGGAAATAAGAACTTTAGAGCCTCGGCCATCAAGGCAGCGAGAATGCCAGCCATGCCGCTGGAGGAAAACAAGATCGTAATCAGACCGCGAGGGGGACTCGATATCACCAAGATCGGCCCTACGACCGTCGCTGCGGCCATTCTCGCAGCGGCCAAGATCACGAACGAAGAGAACGCATCGGACACGATCTGCCTGAACGCGCAACAAAATATAATGGTAATCAGCACGCCCAAGGAAGAAAACGCCGTCCGCTACGCAAGAATTCAAGCTATATACATTCAAGACAAGACCTTCGAAGTCAGCTCGTACCTCACGGCGCCGTACGACACCGTGAAGGGCATCATCCGAGGCATCCCTGTCGACGAGAAAGCCGAAGATCTCGACAGCAACATTGTAAACGACAGAAACCCACTCGCAACACGACCACGATCATAGTAGCCTTAAGAGGACCCAAGGTACCGAACTTTGTCCGATATGGTGTCACGCTCATACCGTGCCACCTGTACAGAAAGCAAATTGACGTCTGCCACCAGTGTGGTCGGGTCGGGCATCGCAAGGACGTGTGCCCGACGCCAACCAACCGGATCTGCAGGGGCTGCGGCCAAGCGAACCCAAAAGATGACCACAAATGTACACCAAAATGCAAACTTTGCGGCGGCGCTCACCCGACCGCCGACAGAGAATGTAAAGCCAGATACAAGGTTCCCTACGTCGTTCGCAAGCGTCAGTGGGAGCGCCGAAAGGTCAGCCATCAGCTGCCGTCGTAGAGCGATTTCCCACCACTTGACAAGCCAGCTGCCCATAAGTCAAGAACGCCATCGAGAGACCGCGCGCAGTCGAGAAATAGCAGCTGCAGGAGCCAGAGCAGAGACGCGCAAAAAACGAAAACCCAAGGATCACTGTCGCGTGAGAGTCGGTTGGGGCAACGCCGCACAAGGTATCATGAAGACAAATCCGAGCTACAATGCCAAGACAGAAGACAACGCTTCAACCAAGGAACGAGAGATCAACGAGGCCCTAAAAAAGGAGAACGCGACCCTGCGAGCCACCATCAACAACCTCACCAAGGAAATCGCGGAGATCCGCAACGCCCTCCGCAACGTCGAACAGCAAAGATCCAGCCCGAGCGGCAACAACAAGGCCGAAGCAACTACGGCCGACGCAGACAAGAAGCCGGCAACGAAGAAGAGGGCCGTCGAATCGCGCAAGACCAAGAACAACATCAGCAACTGCAGCACCGACAGCAGCAACAACAACGTTGAGGCAAACTCAACAGCCTCGAGGATATGATCAAATCGATGAAGCAAGCCATCGAAGCCTTCCATACGGAGAACGTCAATAGACTCAACAATCTGGAAAGAAGCGTGCAACTAATACTAAGCAACCCAACGTTCGCGCCAGTACAGCATCAAGTCAACCAAGCGCAGCAACACGGAGAATTCCGAATCGGACAATCATGGCCTCCAACTCCACAGGCATAACAGTGTGGCAGTGGAACTGCTGCGGCTTCGTCAAGAAGGCAGTCGTCCAGCAGTACATCGAGCACGCGGCTCGCAAGCCCGACGTGCTCCTCCTCCAAGAAACACTAACGGACAAGCCGTCCCTACCCGGCTACAGGGTGCACGCGGGCCCGCCCGACGGCAGAGGCCTGTGCACCCTGGTCAGGAAGGGACTCACCTTCGTCGAACACCGGCTAAGCAATGTCAGGATTGAACACACGCTCACCGAACTCATACCGACCAAGCAAAGAAAAACAGCATCTTCATTTTGAACATCTACAGTAACCCATCGCGGAGACTCCAGAGGTTTAAAGCCATTCTTAACAAGGCAAGCACGACGGCCGGCCAGAGCACGCTGATCGCATGCGGCGACTTTAATGCGATGGATCCGGCGTGGGGCTACGTCAAAAGTAATGCGAAAGGCAGAAACCTATCCCAAGACGCGGCGGAACTCGACTATACCCTCATAACCGACCCAGCTTACCCAACGAGAATGGGCAACTCCGTGTCCCGAGATACCAGCCCCGACCTCACGTTCGTCAAGAACAACGAACCGATCACGATCACGTGGAGGAACACGGGGGTGGACCTCGGTAGCGACCACATGATATTGGAAATCGTCATACCGGAACAGAGCAGTACCAAAGTCAGGAAACATACGTGGATCGATTGGTCTGCTTTCAGAGATAACAGAAATCAGGAAGCGGAAGAGACCGAGATCGACGACATCGACGCGTGGACCAACAAGATCCTCCAAGATGTTCGAAACTCAACCAAAGACATAGTAACAGACTTCGAAACGAACAGAATGGATAGCCGACTGGCCCAACTTATCGAGGCCAAGCAGTCCATTCTCAACAGATGGAAACAACAACGCCTTAATCGTAGGCTACGAAAGAAAGTCGCAGAACTCAACAGAGCAATCGAGGACCACAGTCGAGCGCTATGTGCGCAACAGTGGAACGAGATACGCAACGCTGCCGACGGCCAGATGCACAACGGGAAAACATGGAGCTTGCTGAAGCATCTGCTCGACGAAACCAAGACTAAGTCACACCAAAGGGACCGGCTGGCGAGACTCATCCATCGAGAAGTCACTAAACACGGCGCCGATAAGGTGACGAAACGCATCAGCGCCAGATACCTGCCGACTACGTCCACGGAGTGCCATGGGCCGTACGGGGGGTTGCCCAACGCCCGTCTCGACAGAGATATAGACGTAGAAGTTCGCACGGCACTGCAGGACCTCAACAGCAGGTCGGCGGCCGGGCTGGACCGCATCACCAACAAGGCGCTTAAGAACCTCGACGACAAATCCATAGAAAGCCTCACGAGTTATTACAACAAATGCTGGAAAACAGGAACGCTGCCGACGCAGTGGAAGAAGGCCAAGATCATCCTAATCCCCAAGCCGGGCAAGCCATCCGACACGGATAACCTCCGACCCATATCGCTCACATCTTGCGTGGGCAAGGTGTTGGAGCACGTCCTGTATCAACAGGTGGCAAGAATACCTCGAGAAAGAAGATCTCTACCCGGAAACGATCATTGGCTTCAGGCAGCATCTAAGTACCCAAGACGCCATGATACAGCTCAAGCACCAGATCATCGACGGCAAAACTGGCGACAACAAAGCAGTACTGGGACTCGAACTACAGAGCCCCTTCGACAAGGTGAAGCACTCAGCGATCCTATCCCAAGTCTCGAAACTCAACATGGGAGAGAGATCATACTTACATCAAAGACATCCTCACGAACAGAACGGCCGAGCTCAGAGCGGGGGACCTCCAAGCACAAGAGAAGAAGCTGGGAAGCACACGCACACCTCAGGGATCGGTCATCTCGCCGGTGCTTTTCAATCTCGTGATGATAGGAGTGGCCGAAAGGCTCAGGAACTTCAAGGAAGTCCGACATACAATATACGCGGACGACATAACGCTGTGGGTGGAAGGGGGCAGCGATGCTCACATCGAATCCACCCTACAGGCGGCCGTTGATGCGATCGAAGCCCAACTCGACGGAACGGGGCTCAGATGCTCGCCGAGCAAGTCGGAGCTCCTCGTCTACCCGCCCGTCAAGCACCGCAAACCTAAGAGCAGCCCGAGAGAGTACGAGGCAATCAAAGTCAAGACCAGAGAGGGAAACGCGATCCCAAGAGTCAACAAGATCCGAGTGTTGGGGATGGCGATCGAGACGCACGGCAGAAACGGCGAGACCGTCACCCGGCTCATTGCGAAAGCGGCGAACGCCACGAGACTACTCAAACGAGTCACGAACAAGAAAAGTGGAATGAAGGAAGAGAGCCTGATCAAAATGATCCCTTCGTTCGTCATATGTCACGTAGCGTACGTGGCGGCCTACCACAAGTGGAACAAGAGCGAGAGAAACAAGATAGATATACCATCCGCAGAGCCTACAAGACGGCACTGGGACTGTTCGAAACAACGAGCACCAAACGCCTCCTGCAGCTAGGGGTGCACAACACGCTGGAGGAGATAGCGGAGGCCCAACGTGCCGCACAGCTCGAAAGACTGTCTACGACCAAGGCCGGCCGGAAAATCCTGGACAACCTGGGAATTGGATATCAAGGCAGGGAGCAGACGCAGCTCTCCGTCCCCGATGAGATCAGGCGCAACATCAGAGCGGACTCGGTACCGAAGAACATGCACCCGGAGTATAACAAAGGGAGGAGAGCAGCGAGAGCCAACGCGCTGATAGACCAGCACGCGGCCGACACACACGCACGCTACGTTGACGCGGCTGAGTATGCCAAGATACACGGGTTCACGACGGTCGTCGCCGACGCGACCGGCACCGTTCGCACGACCGCCAGCACGAGATGCACCAAGGCAGAGCAAGCGGAGGAGGTGGCCATCGCCCTGGCCATCGCCGACCGCGACTGCCACACAGTGCTATGCGACTCGAGGCAGGCGGTGAGAAATTACGCCAAAGGCAGGATAGCGAAAGAAGCTGTGCGCATACTGCAGGCAACCAAAAACGACAATGGCAGCAGACCAGTGAGAATCAAGTGGTTCCCGGCGCACGCGGGCGAGGCGTCAAACCGCAATGCCAACCACAACGAGACGGCACACGCCGAGGCGCGCGCGCTAACGGACCGCGCCTCGGTCGACTGGCCGCTGTGGTTCAGCACCAAAGACCGAATGACGGACTACAACGAAATAACCAAGGTGTTCCGCCTAGTTCGCAGAACTCTTCCACCCCCTTGCTCTGGGCTCAGTCGAGAGCAAGCCGTTTTATTCAGACAGCTACAGACGGGCTCACTCCCCAGCCCGTTGCTGATGCATAGAATGTATCCCGAGACGCACCCGACAGACAAATGCAGAGTCTGCCGAACGGAGACTGCCGGCTTCGCACACATGCTGTGGAATTGTACCCAGTACCAGGAAGAAGCTAAGTCTGGAAGGATCCCGCCGCGACTGGAAGCAGCCGCACTGAGCGACAATCAAGAGGAGCAACTCTGGGCTGTCCAGCAGGTCATCAAGGCGCTGGCCCGGCAGGGAACCAGCGAGCCGGCCACGGCGAGCGGGGACCCAGGCCGCGCGGCCGGTGCCCAGAGGACGACGTAGGCCCCGTCCGGAGCGAGCGCGCGCGAGCGCGCGTTCTACCGCAGGCCCCGAATAAACGTTTTACCAATCCAATGCCGTCTATATTAGGGCCAGCGTTCCCCAAACGCCACTTGACTTGAGCAAGTGGTGCAACACTCAGCAGGAAGTAGTTGCTGTACTCATGCGTCCAAACAAAACGCCCCTTATATTAGTATCCGTGTACGCTCGGCTAAGAAACAAAGTACTTAATCTTGGATGGGTTAAGCATATTCGCCATTCATACCCTGGAATTGCGATACTAATCGGTGGAGATTTTAACGCTTCGCCCACTGTATGGGGATATGATTATGATTCTAAAAGGGGTGATCAAGTTCATACTGCCTTCACAGAAATGGAATTTGCACTGCTAAATCACCCAGGAGTCGCAACACTACCTGGAACACAAACACGCTCACCAGACTTGAAGTGGTGGAAGGGCCCTGGTGCACCACAATGGCAGGCGGAATTAGATGCGTGGGGTGATTACCATGTCCCCATTAGTATTGGTCTTAATTTGGGACATATGAAAAAACTTCGAAAGAACGCTTCTGTAACACATTGGGATGGTGTACGGCAAGATACTCTAACTCATTCAGTTAGCCCGAATACTCTTCTTACCACCCTTCAAACGGTACTCAAGGATCACACCATTACAACTACAGAGAATGAAGATAAGCCAACTCTCGACCTGCACCTACTAAAACTTTGGGCACGCCGAAAACGGGCCGAGATACAGGCTGGTCGGCATCGTGAAGACATGCAAAGAAAAATTGAGGTAAACAGAGTGACGGCACAGGCACGCCGATATGAAAAACAACTGGCTGATAGGAGATGGGATGAATGATGCAGTCGTTTGGGCTCAGGAACGACCAACAAGGCCCTCTGGAGGACTTTCCATGGCAAGGAAAAGAGGCGGCAGGTTAAAAATTATGCGGAAAGTATTAGACTCGCATTACAGCTTACACCAGAGGGGTTTGCAGATCAGGCTGCTGCCCTTTTCTTCCCGAACCATGCACATTATCCGGCGCCTAAACCGACAGTGGATGCGGTTGATAAAACAGGAATAACATAACCATTTACCAAATTGGAGTTATTGGCTGCTATAGAAGAAGCGAATGGTAAAACTGCGCCTGGACATGACGATATTCCTTATGAAGTTTTCAAGAATTTAGAAGGAGCCGCAGTTGACAGCTTGTTGGATGTGGTAAATGAGGTATGGCAAGGAGGAGACATTCCACTCGGCTGGAAACACTCGGTGGTGGTCCCAATACCAAAGGCTGGGAAACCCCCACAAGCCTAGAATCTTTGCGGCCTATCTCGCTAACACCCACAATTTGCAAGATCTATGAAAAGATGATAGCCACTCGCCTGTCAGGGTGGTTGTAAAGTAATAAAAAATACCATGCTCGATAAACTGGGTTCCGAGCAAATCTTGGCACAGAAAACGGACTGGCTATGCTCGCTGAAGAGGTCATACACGTATCATCTTATAGCCACCTAGTGCGCACTGTGGCTACCGACGTCGCGAAGGCATTCGACAACGTGCTACATTCCAAGATTCTTAGCAACATGGAATGTATATTCCTTGCAGGTTATAAAAGCAGTACATAATCTGCTTAAGGACAGGACGTTTTCTATCCGGGAAAACGGAAAACAAATTGGCAATTACACCTCGAACAGAGGCGTGCCACAAGGGTCAGTGTTAGCACCTTTGCCATTCAATATCGCACTGATCCCATTGGCGTGAAAATTAGCTGAAATACCAGAAGTGCGGTTCATGATATACGCAGATGATGTCGCGATTTGGTCTGTTCATAAACAACTTGAGAGATAGAATCGGTATCTGCAAGAGGCTTTAAATACCATAGATGAGTACGTCCAAGATGCAGGTCTGGGATTGTGACCTCAAAAGTCCAGTTACATTCATGTTGCAAGCAAGAATGGAAGAAAAAAATTGGCAATGCAAAAAGTCACCCTAAAGATTAGGAATCAGGCATTGGAAGAGGTGGACGAGTTGAGAGTTCTTGGCCTAGAAATTCTAGCTAGCCTGCCACTGAATTTTTATCTGTTGTAGGCCGTCATTGCACCCGCCACCGCTTCGGTGGTAGACGACGGCTGTTGTTCCGGCGCGCGTCTTTCTTTCCCTCTTACTTTTCTTTCTTCTCTGTTTTCTCTTCTGTCTGCACGAGGCAGCGGAGGTGGCTCAGCTACAGAGCCAGTAGCAGGCCTGTGCATTTTCTTTTCCTTCTTCCTACAGCCACAACCACAACATCACACAGCACACGGACGCCTCTTCGCTTCTCCTCCATCGAAAGGCAGCCGCCGAGGTCGGGTTCGAACCCGGGTACTCCGGCACAGTAGTCGGGCGTCTTACCACTGCACCACCCCGGCAGGGCATGTGTAGGGACAAGGGCATCAAGGACACAGATTCTGCGCGAAGTGGAACTAACCACAAGGGATGAGGACTTCTCTAAATGGCTCACCGACAACGATAACAGCGGGAGCCTGCTCCGGTTTCTTACGGAAAATAATTTACCTGAGTTGCTATAATATGCTTTATGGCAAGCTTGCGTAAAAAAATGTGCCAGATTGAGCGTGTCATATCGAGGCAGCGTCTCACGTTCTTCCACTTTCTCCTCGCTCTCCTTGGAGTCACCCCGACGAACAACCGATGCATTAGCTGTGGAAGCCGTGTTCACTGTAGCGGCTGAGAGGACACCAGCCGCGTCAAGCACTTCCGTGGTGTTCATTATATGCTCTTGTAGAGCGTCGTCGGGGGGCCGTACACGATGCTGCAGCTTATCCGCGTGGGTAACGACGCACTGTTCTGCAGTGTGACCGAAGCGTCTGTAGTCCTCAGAACGCGGCGTACGGCAGTGCCTACGAATGTGGACAACACTATTGTATCGGGGGCATAGCAATGACCTGCCTGGCATTAAAACAAGGCTCTGTATACCACAAATAGTAAGCACATGTGGGACGTCGCCAACGCCGACTCCTTCAGCGAGAGACA
Organism: Amblyomma maculatum; assembly: GCF_055883805.1. Lineage (NCBI taxonomy): Eukaryota > Metazoa > Arthropoda > Arachnida > Ixodida > Ixodidae > Amblyomma > Amblyomma maculatum. Next base: position 163,696,862 of record NC_139349.1, on the reverse strand, counting down.
CAACATCCAGGTTCAGCGTTCTCAAATCCCATTTCCACCACTTTCCAGTTTTCTGTCGCAATAGAAGTCACCTTCACGTACGCCTGTAGTTCCTCACGTATGAAGACGTCTTTCAAGCGCTCGGGAAGCCACAGAAGCTTCAATTTTACCACTTTTGGTTCTAAGTCAAAGACGACACAGCGACAGTCCTTAACGAGATCACCGCAAGCCACCAATTTCTCTTTCGATTGTGCCGATTTGCAGGTGACAATTCCTACATGGGATAATTGAAATTGGCCAACTGAACCAATTTCTTCGAGGTCCACAACATTCCGAAGGCAGTCTCTGAAGTCTTGTGCCCGGTACGGGCCCCCGGCAAGGTCCGCATGCAAGAAAACGGAGTCAGCGGCTAGCTTATCAGTTGGAAGACGGGGCAAAACAGTACGGTAGTCATTACTGCTGACATTAGCCTGAGCAGTACCTCGGGAAAAGGCCGATTGAAGCCTTTATGTGGAGAACATCGAGAAACGCAACCGCTTGGAACAGCGTCTTCGTCTTTCTCCCCCCGCGTCGAGAAACGCTCTTCGTAATTCCGCTTTTCTACCTTGAGGATGATAGCGGGATTCAGCGAGTGACAGATACTGCGATTGGCGTGTAATCCGAAAGTACAAAAGACTAAAAGACCCTTGCTGAATTTGTTGATTTTACGCACCTCTGAAAAAGCTCTTAGGTGCACGTTGTCTGTGTGCTGTTTAGTCAAGATGTCTAAATCGATTGATTGTTGTTTAGGTTTGTATGCGGCAGAAAGTTTTAAAAGAACTCATGTTATCTGCTCTGCTCCTATCCCTTTTCTTGATCTTTTAATGTAGTCATTTTATTTTTCTTTTAAAACGTGTGATAAGATATGTGATCACAATATTGCTTTTCCCGATATTTTTATTATTTATATTTTGTGCCTGTTGTATCCATACCATAATGTCAAGTTGAATTAGCACTTGGTCTTGAATTATTCGCATTTCATTTTGTTCAGTTTAGTACTGCAAATACAGTGCCTATTTGATATTTACATTGCAATAAGAGTGATATGTTGTAGACGAGCTCTTTTTTGAGGCAAGACTTCATGTGAACTCGCTTTATTGGGTTGCTTGTTCAACTTGGTTCTGTTTGAAATGCCAACAGTAATACTGTAATATTCTCCCATATTTCAGTGCCTTGCATGCCCATTTATTTCGATATATATATTTTTTTTTGCAAACGTTTGCAAAAATGATGCATTGAACATACGTGCATATGTCCCATTCCTTAGTTTTTCTTTAATGTACATACTATTTGCGAAGTTTGTTGTCACGTTAGTCTTGAAGTTGTTGGAGTCCATGGACAATTTGACTATCATACCAATGTTTGTCATTTTTCTTCTTTCTAAACCATTCTCTTGTTTGACCAATATTTATTCCATTCAAATCAAAATCCACCAGTCCTCTGTATTTTATCACCTTCAGCAAGTTGCAAGAAAAGCTTTGCCATATTTAGGCCAGCCATTGTGGCGTACCAAGGTTACCCATTTTAGAGCATGTAACCTATGCCTAACACGATGATGTATACCTGTGTAAAGGTTACAGCGCTTAAAGAGCGGCGTAACCTATGCATAAAAAGAAGTACCCTTTACCATTTGCAACTTTTACAAAGGTTAAAAATGAAAAGGTTACATTGTGTAGCCTTTAAATTATATGTATACTTCGATGTGAAAATGTGCACCTTTACCCCCTTCAGTCGGGATATGACACCTGGTACAAATCACTCACGTCTGCACTGAAACAACACGAAAGGCAGATACAGCTCACGGAAACGCAAACGGACGTAGACAACCACCTCCTACATCTTTGGGAGGCCCGCCGCAGCCTCACCAAAAGATGGAGAAAAAAAAACAGAAACATAACAAACGCCTCAAAAAAACGCATCCTCGAACTCACACATCAAGCCGCGGAATATGCTTCTCAGCTAGCCGACACTAACTGGGTCGACAGGTGCAACACGGCTGCGCGCCAGATGTCTGACCGTAATACGTGGCGCCTATTCCGGGCGCTCATCCATCCAACACAAACACGCACAGAAACCCAACGTCACTTATATAAAGTCATGCACAACTTTACAGGAACGACAACACAGCTAGCGCACACGCTCAGGGACCGATACCTATGCACCACCAAGGACCCCCGGGCGGTTGCCTACTCGTATGCAGGCAAAGGGAACACGGAGCTGGACACTCCGTTCCAGCTCCACGACCTCCGGGCGGCCTTAAGCAAGATGAAACACGGCAATGCACTCGGACGCGACAAGGTTACGGTCAAGCTTTTGGAAAACCTTCCCGATGCAGCATATGTCGTGTTTCTCAAATACATCAATAGTATTTAGGACAGCGACACTCCTCTCCCTCTCGATTGGAAGTCGGCTTACGTCACCTTTATCCCGAAAACCGGCAAACCTATTGATGAGGAGAACCTTCGCCCCATCTCTGTCACGTCTTGTGTCGGCAAGCTGATAGAGACAATGGTGCGCGACGAACCCTCCGAATTTCTCGAAACACAGCACATTTTCGCGGACACCATGTTCGGTTTCCGCCCTCACAAATCAGCCCAGGATATATTCCTTCAGCTCCACCACGACATCTTAGATCCTGTCGAATGTCCCCATAATGGCAAGGTGGTCCTGGACTTGGACCTTAAAGGCGCATTTGACAATGTGAAGCACGAAGTAATCCTCGATCACCTCAGTCACACCAACTGTGGTCACAAAACATTAAATTACATAAAACAATTTCTTACAGACCGCCAATCCTACATACGCATACAAGATGCGGAACACGGGCTATACACCATCAACTCGAGGGGAACACCTCAAGGCACTGTCTTGTCTCCCATCCTCTTCAATTTAGCCATGCTTTATCTTCCCTCGAGATTGGCTTCTCTTCCCGGGATACATCATGCACTTTACGCGGATGATATCTCAATCTGGGCCACGCAAGGTAACCTGGGCCACATGGGGTCCTGCCTGCAGGCAGCGGCGACCGTAGTCGACGACTACGCGACCTACTGTAGACTCCAGTGCGCCCCAGCTACATGTGAATTGGTGGACGTACGTCCATCCCCTCGGGACACAACTCACCTTCGCATCAGTCTCCCCTCGGGACCAATACGGGAGGCCAAAGAGATCCGCGTCCTTGGCCTCTTCCTACACCATCAACGCAGAGTTGACACCACTCTGGCCAAGCTTCGCATGGTGGGAGACCAGGTGGGCCTTATGGTTCGCCGGGTCTTCAACAAGCGGGGCGGATTACGAAGCAAGGATGCACTGCGGCTTGTCCATGCTTTTGTAACGAGCAGAATCCTATACTCGACACCCTACTTGTAGCTGCTTAAACACGATTATGATCAATTGGAGGCCATCCACCGGAAATTCATCAAGCGGGCTCTCGACCTTCCGGTCAGCACGTCCAGTCAGAGACTTCTGGCTCTGGGCGTGGTGAACACCTTCCGGCAGCTACGAGAAGCCCACTTACTAAGCCAATGCACGCGTCTTACACAGACCACGTCTGGTCGCCGCCTCTTGGACCAACTACACATCAAACATGATTACCACATTGAGGAAAGGATGAGAGTGCCAGAAGTCTACAGCCGCGCCCTCCGGGTCCCACCCCTTCCCCGCAACATGTCCAAAGAAGACCATAACGGTCGTCGCCAGGCGCGCGCGAAAGCGTTGGAGCGATACTATGGTCACCAGCAAAACGTGTATTATGGAGATGTTTCCGGCCCTTACCACGGGGGTGGTATACGGCTGCAGTCGTACACAATACAAATACGGTTAACGGGCTAACTTTCAAAGCCTACAGCACAACTCACGCGGAGGAGATTGCTATCGCTCTGGCTCTCAGTATTCCCAAGTCGAAACACATCATCACCGACTCGCGAGGGGCCTGTCGGAATTATAGGCTGGGATGGGCTCCCCCGCTTGCCCAGCGTATACTGCAGTCTAGCTGCCGATACATAGACCCAACTCCGCATAACCTCATTTGGGCACCCGGTCACCAGGGACTCAAAGGAAGCGAACAGGCCGATCAGGCCGCCCGCGCAGTCTCTCCCCGGGATATCTCCCTGTCCTTGGAAGCCTACTCCCTATCCGACAATCTGGCCCTTACATTCAAAGATATCCCCGATTACTACAAGGAGAAGCACACGTGCTACCCTTGTAAGGGACTGGATCGTGCTGACGAGCGCCTCCTCATCAAAATTTTTACCTATACTGTACTGTTCCCGGCAGTGCATAAACATTTCAACCCGTCCTTTGATGGTGCGTGCCAGTACTGTGGGGAAGTGGCTGACACCTTCCACATGTTCTGGGCGTGCCAGTCAAACCCATCCATTTCTCCCAACCCCAATCCAACTAGAGAGGACTGGGAGGCGGCCCTGCTCGGCTCAAAAGGCCTTGGTTCAACGGACGCGGGCGGCGTTGCTTGCCAATGGGGCCCCGGAATAGGGCCTCCACCTAGTATTGTGAGGGGAGGAGACCGATACGTCTCTAACCCAAACACCTCTCTGTAACCATTTAATTGTTAATAAATGTTTTAACCACCACCACCACAAAGGTTACGCAAAGGTTACCGTGTTTAGAGTATACCGTCCCAGCCCCGTAGGGCCAGGGACAGCCACCCTTCACCACCTCCCCGCGATACTGTGAGTGTTCAGCGATAGCCTCTTTAACATCCGCATTTTTTTTTTAATTTTTAATAATTGGTTCACATGAAGGGAAAGGAGCAGTATCTTTCACACTTGTTTCTGCGGACACCTGAACCGCGCCGTAAGAGAAGGGGTGAAGGTGGGAGGGAAAGTGTAAAGAGAGAAAGAGGAGCCGCAGTAGAGAGCTTCTGAGTAATTTCGACCACCTGGGGAACTTTATCGTGCACTGACATCGCACAGCAAACGGACGCCTCTTCGTTTGATAATAAAAATTAAATATCACTGCAGAATCTGCATCGGAGTAATGCGAAAGCACGGATGCTGCTGCTGGTTGCTTAATTCACTTCTTGCTAACCTCCGCCCAATCTCGCTAACGTAATGTCTCGGGAAGTTAATGGTGTCCTAAACATATTTAGGACATCGGTGTGCATTAGGAGCCTGCGGGCTCCTCATGCACGCCGATACGGAAGGCACGTTTCCCCCGTCCATGATTGGGTTTCGAGCAGGTCTTTCGACTCAGGACATCATGTGGCAAATACAACATGACATTCTAGATCCAAAACGCATAAGAGCCACGCGAACCATCCTAGAATTCGATGTGAGTAAAGCCTTCGACAATGGGTCACACGCTTCCATCCTCACTCACCTCTCAAAGATGAACGTAGGCAAACGGACATATGACTACATCGCTACCTTTCTGAACGCGCGTAAGGCTACGCTCCATTTCATTCACAAAAGTAGCGACAAAATTACGCTAGAGACGAGAGGAACACCGCAAGGCGCCGTACTTTCACATTCTCTCTTCAACATCGCTATGAGCGACCTGCCGCGTCTGTTAGATGATATCCCACCGATACATCATTCCCTATACGCCGACGACCTCACCATATAGACCAATTCTGGCTCCCATGGAGAGATTACAGAGTCATTACAAGGAGCTATCGACACGGTACAGTCTTACGTGCAGGAAAACGGCCTTACGTGTTAACCGGCAAAATCGGAACTCTAAGTTATACGGAACAAACAAGTTTCACAGGCAGAACCAGATTTTCGAGAACCCATCCAGTTACACACTGACAACAATCCGATACCCCCGGTAGCCATGATCAGAGTTCTCGGAATGTTAAATCAGAATAACACGCAGAACACAGAAGCTATACGCCGGCTACGTGTCACGGCGCCCCAGATAGGTGGGCTAATGAGGCGCATTGCCACACGTCGCAGGGGTATGATAGAAGCCGACCTATGCAGGATCCATCAAGCTATCATGATAAGCAGAATCATGCATGCCTGCCCGTACTATCATCTGCGTCATAGGGAGGAAGATGCACTTAATAGCATAATTAGAACAGCATACAAAGCGGCCCTTGACCTGTCCTATACGCCACTTAAGATCGGCTACTGCAGTTGGGACTTTTTAACATGCTACCTGAACTAATTGAAGCCCATAACACAGCCCAAGTGACACGCTTCTCACACAGCGTTGCTGGACGCGTAATTCTCTACAAGCTCCACATACACCCCACTGAGGAGGTGTGCGCAACATCCCATTCATCAGCTGACATTACTAGTAGACTAGTTAAGTCAATAGCCAAAAACATGCTAACAGGTAGACGTGATACCCGCAGGAAGACAAGGGCACAGAACCTTGAAAAAGAGTACGAAAACGATCCACAGCCAGTGTGCGTGGATGCAGCTCAACACATCAAAAACGGAGCATACGTGGCATGTATCGCCACTCCTAAGTCAGCTTTCATTAACGCCATAACATTTCATGCTGGCACCATATGCGAGGCAGAGGAAGTAGCTATGGCACTGGCCATCGAGGATCCCCGCACCAAAACTATTCTAAGCGACTCAAAGATCACCGCTCAAAATTTCGCCAAAACTTCTGTAACCGTGCTCGCGACGCGAATTCTCCGCAACCGATCTCTCAATCACATCAATCTCGTATGAGTTCGCGAGCTAAGATGAACTTTTCCGCCTCTCATCCCTATCTGCACCCGGTAGGCGGAAGGGTGGCAGTTCCTGGCCCTACCGGGCTGGGACGGTAGGTCAACGCCGCTTGCGGCGGGTGCTAGCCAGCCACCGAATTTTTATCTGTTGTAGGCCGTCATTACACCCGCCACCGCTCAGGTGGTGGACGATGGCTGTTGTTGCGGCGCGCGTCTTTCTCTCCAGCTTCTTTTTCTTTCTCCTCTATTTTCTCTTCTGTCCGCACAAGGCAGCGGAGGTGGCTCAGCTACAGAGCCAGTAGCAGGCCCGTGCATTTTCTTTTCCTTCTTCCTACAGCCACAACAACAACATCTGAACCGGGCGCAAGCCACGACACAGACGCCTACAAACAAAGTCCATTTTTAGTCCCTACCGAATATCTTTAATTACGAACGGAGAATACAACCCTACATACCGGCACTGCGGTGACGGGACGCAGGCCACCCAAGACCATATACTATGGTCTGGAATGGGACTAGCTGTTGGCCAGCCCAAGAAAAACTACGCAACTGGCCCTCGTCACGCGAGCTCAAGAGGTCGCTCCCGACTGGAGACCACCCTGGGCTCGCCCCAGCCCGAAATAATTCCTTGCATTATGTGGCAATGTTAATACCACCGCCCATTTTAGTCTTTGGTACTTTCAAATTGCGCGCCAATCCCTTCCTATGCTCTTTTTCGGCTCTACTTCCGGTTGCGTGACGTCACAATGATTCACTTCTTGTTTGCCCATTTCAGTCTTCGGTACTTTCAAATTGCGCGACAATCCCTTCCTATGCCCTTTTTTCGGCTCTGCTTCCGGTTGCGTGATGTCACATCCTTGACAACACCCTAATTGACTGCCTTAATTACCTACTTTAGTCTTTGGTACTTTCAATTTGCGCGCCAATCTCTTCCTATGCCCTTTTTTGGCTCGACTCAGGTTGCGTGATGTCACATCCTTGACGTCACGTTAATTGACTGATTTAATTAACTATTTTAGTATTCGATGCATTCAAATTCGGCGCCCAGCCATTGGCTAATGAGACCGTTTTCGCCTCTGCTTTTACATTTTTAGCGAGTAATTAATTACTTAAGTAACTTAGTGGCGTAAATATTTTTCGGACACAACATTACGTCACCTTCTATCGATTGACACCACTCATCAACCTCTACCCCTTCTCAATCACAACTGCTAACGCACTGCGCCCTGAGAGCGAGCTGACGCGCGGTTCACCTCGGCTCCGTGTTTTTCCAATTGTGTTTGCGAATTTTAGACCCAATATGGCCTGATCTCACTCGAAACGGTCAGTGAAGGTGTTCGGCACTTGTTTGCAACAATTTTATTTTCGACTCGCTGTTCAAGTCGAAGCTTTCAAGGACCAGGAATTGCCTAATCGACGCTCTCGGGGTCCATCAAAACCACGGCTGCTCCCGGGCCACAGCCGGGCGGCGCCGCTGCCGCCACAGCGCATCCGGAAGATGTGACCTTCAAAATTTTACGTCCCGCGACTTTCACTCCGGGCTAACCACCGACTACGACCCCACAGTCAAGCCAAGTTACAAGACGTTCCGACTATCCGCCCTTACCGGTGGGGCACGAGCAGATGAACGCTACGCCATACTTCGCATCCAGCCGAACCCTGACTCCGACGCCCCAAATGCCACAGGTTACACCGACTACGACCCCACAGACAAGCCAAGTTACAAGAAGTTGCGATTATCCGCTCTTACCGACGGGGCACGAGGAGATGGACGCTGCGCCGTACTTCGCATCTAGCCGAACGCTGACTCCGACGCCACAAACGCCAAAGGCTACAGGGAGCTTTGATTGCCCGCTATTGCCGACAGTGCACGAGGAAATGGATGCCGCCGCTCTGACTGTATCTGCAAGCCCTGCTGCTCAGGTTAAGACAGCTACAGGATGCAGCATAACTTCAACGTATATCGCAAGCGTCAAGTGTCCCCGCAACGCCTGCACACAGAACGGGTGAGTCGTCCCCATTTCACTGCTCTGATCAGGCCACTTAACAAAGTGCATGTCACAAGCATCCCGAAACAGGCTATTAGCAACGCAATAGAGCAAAGTGCTCCGTCTCAGTATTTTTCGGATATTGCCATTCTCCGCTTTGATTCTGCTGCTAACTGCATCCGCATAACTGTCAGGAACGCTGACCATTTCAAGAAGCTGTGTACATTGACCCGCTTAGTCGCGCGAACGCGGGATTCTGTCCAAGCGTTCGATGTGGACGCGTCCCCACTGAGACAGCCTGCGGTTGGCAGCACGCGAGTGCCATCAGAATTAAAGAAGGCCTCACGATTGACTATATCATGGCACATCTGCGCTGCGAGACAGCTGAAATCACAGACACACGCATACTCGGCAAGACAAATTTGCTACTTCTGACCTTCGCATCAGACGCATTACCTTCTCGGCTAGTATTCGACTACGAGATTAAACGAGTCCGTGAATACCGCCCGCGCCCAGTCGCATGTTATAACTGTCACCGCAACGGCCATCTAGCTAAATACTGCTCGTTTCCCGCCGTTTGTCGGCATTGCGGTAAGAACCCGCACCCTGAGGACCCTGGCTGCAAGCAGTTTCCTCATTGCGTAGCCTGCGGGGCTTCCACGCATATTGCCCTGAGTGCCCATAGCCCGGCTCGAGCTTATGCAAAGCCTGTCGACAATTTGGCACCTAAGGAGTCGGATGATCCGAATACGGATCAGGTGAAATCCTCACATACCATCTCCAAACATGTATCATATGCTGAAAAGATCTCTTTTCCAGGTTTAGCCGAGGTCATTGAGAGCCTCACAGCAGAAATATCTGAACTACGCCGCGAATATCAGCATCTCCGGGAGATGATACCAAGGACAAGATAACAAAGGACACCCAAGCTCGTTCCCAGACTCCGTAACGCAGCCGCTCACAGAAGGACCGCAAAAGCCGTTCGCCTACCTGCCGGCCACAACGTCTGATTCCGTCTATACCCACATGCTGGGGCTAATCCGACAGGAACACGCCCAAGAGGCACAGACGCTGGAAGAAACTCTGCGAAAGGACGTTAATGCAACTCTTAGTGCTGCCCTCACTTCCATGCAGAGCCATCTGCAGACTATGTTTGAGGAGTTCCAACGTACCACACTCAGAGCGATAGTAAGCGCCGTAAATCTGTGCCTCTTTCATGAGTGCTATGGCTCATGGGATTCAATGGAACTGCAGAAGCTTCAATCAGAACGGTCGTACCCTTCGTACATTTGTGCCTCAGCGCCGTCCTCTTTCCATGCTCCTTCAAGAAACGCGCGGTCCTTGAAAATTCCTGGTTACTGCACTTACCAGACACCTACTATCCAACATAAAAACGGCCGTTCAGAGGGACAGGCGGCCGTCATAATCCGAAACGATTGTCCTTCCACTCAGCTCTCGCTTCAATTCATTTGCTCTCCCACTCGGGAGATTGTTGCAGTAAATATCTTCCCCCCTAGCCAAAAATCTTTTGTCGTGGCATCGGCCTATTTGCGGCCAGGTAACATCATGGCAGAACCCTGTACCTGGCTCCCTGACCTTGAAAACGCAGCACACCCTTATCCTATTCTTATCGGCGGAGATCTCAACGCATATCACGTAGCTTGGAGCTCATCTCAGCCTAATCAACGTGGTAAACACCTATATGACGCCCTTGATCAAACTCTTCTTACCCTGTGCAAGGAACCTAACACACGGACCCGTATCGGTCTCCATCCCTCTGAAGCGGGCACTACACTGTACCTTACATTCTCATCACCGCGTCTTCTTCGGCGCTGAGAAGTCCTTTCTAATTCTTGGGGTAGTGATCACTTGCCCATCTTGCTCACTCTCAATCGTAAATGTCTTCGTGTTCGGACAACACGTTTGTTTTTCAACTGGGACAAGTTTCGTGCTAATACTACGACCCCCTTCTCGGATATTTACTCCTTCCTATCTGTACTCCGAGATGCCCGCACTCAAGCTCTCGAATACATCCCCTGTGACGATTCCACAGTTGGCATGGATGCTCACTTGGCTAAACTTTGGCTCCGCGCAGATCAGCTCACGCAACTTTTTCGGACACACAGAAAACGTCCCAAAGACCTCTTACTTCTTCGACGACAATTTAAGCTTATCCGAGTATACCAGCTTCACCTGCAAAGTGAGGCTTGGCACTCTACATGCGACCGTCTTGGACAAGTACCGGGCCTATCACAACTTTGGTGCATCTTTCGTGGCCTAAATGGCAAGGCACGCGAAGCCCCACCTCTCTCCGAGCTAGCTCCTTCTCAATGGCAACGCGGCTGATATTGAAGTTATACGCACCTTTTTCCCACACGCCAGCCTAACGCCTCCACCAGCAGTTTCGATATTCCCAGTCAGAAACCTTGATCCAGACCTGGATCGCCCATTCTCTAAGGGAGAACTGCAAGCAGCCCTCGGAAGAGGCCGAGCTCGCTCCACACCCGGGCATGACCGAGTCAGTTGGCAGGAGCTTCGCAATCTCGACTCGGCAGCCCAGGATGCCCTTCTCGACATCATTAATTCTTACCCTTCTCGACGTCATTAATTGTTACTGGGAGACCGAAACAGAATCCGGATGATCTCTAGCTTTCTCTAAATTCTCCTTATCCCTAAACCTGGCAAAAACCCTCGACTTCCTAGTAATTTGCGTACAATCGCCCCGACTTCAAATCTCTAAACTCATCAAGCGCCTGCTGCATACGCGAATTAGTCACTACACTGAATACGTCAGTCCTGGATTTCATTCAGCTCAAGCCGGCTTCCGCCCTAACCTCGGAACTCATGACTGCCTTTGGCTTTTGCGAAGAGTTCTGAATACAGCTCATCGTAAAGCGCTACCTGACTGTCTCCTGGCTCTCGATATATACAAAGCCTTTGACAATGTTCGCCATTAGGTTATCCTGGAGGAACTCTCCAAACGCTTTCCTAGTACTCGTGCCCAAATCTGGATCCGCAATTTTTTTACATCTAGACCCATTCAGCTACATGGCAAAGCTCCGGGATGGGTGCCCAAAACCTATTACTTGGATAAGGGGTACCCCAGGGATCCATTCTCGGACCCATATTGTTCAACTTGGCCATGACACGCGTCGCTGAGAATCTGGAACTCGTCACAAGCGCAAGATTCGCTATATATGCCGATGATATTACCGCCTGGACTGAGGCAGCTAATTACGCAGACAAATATTCTATGCAGACTGAACTTCAGGCGGCCCTTCTTTGTCTTGAGGATGCACTAATAAAAATTGGCCTCGAACTCGCACCACATAAAACAGAATTGATTAGCATCGACGGAAAACATAAAACCAACTCCAGTATCCAGATCCAGCTTCACATCGGTGGCAACACCATCACCTCCTCAAATGGGAAAATCCGCATTCTTGGCCTGCCCATCTCAAGCTGCCACAGTCCCCAGAAATGGGTTCATTAGCTACAATTCCTTTGGCCAGCGCTGCTCCACACTATTCGTCGCCTGTGCAACCGGCACGGCGGTGCGCGGCAACATACCTGCCGTGCGATGGCCCGAGCAGCGGCGGTCGGAAAAATCCTCTATGGCATACCCGTCCTCCAACTGTCGAAGACTGACTTCGCTAAGGTCGAACGCCTTCATCGCGCAACACTACGCACTATTACCGGTCTACCTAAGCACACTGCTATAGCCGAACTTGAGCGTTTGGCCGCTTTTCCACGCCTCACTACCATCGTTTCCGAATCACAGACGCGTCATCGAATGCATCTAGAGAACACTGTTCAAAGGCGTCGCCTGCTGGCCTGGTATGAACAGCGTAACGACAAAACACTAGCCCTATATGTATCCCTTGCCCCTTGGGAGATGCCAGTAGTCACACGCCTCCATCGCCGACCTATAAACCGCGATTTTGTCATTCCCCGGGAGCTGCTCGCTGCCCATCATCCACAAGAGTGAATCCCTGATACGACTGCCATATACACCGACGCTTCAATTAATAGCAACTCTGCATTTATGGGGTGGGTATGCGATGACAACCCTTCCCTTTCAGGAGCTTATACCTGCCACCTACCTCAAGGTACCCCTCTTCATGCTGAACTCCTCGCGATTTGGGGAGCCTTGTCAGCAGTGCCTTGCACCGGAACTGGTTCAATACGTATTCTTACTGATTCCTATGAAGCTTACAAGGAAATCGCTACTCCGGGTTCAGAAAATGCAACTGCTACGGCCATACAACGCCTTCTTAAACGCCATCAATTCGCGATCAGAACTGTCGTTATTCAGTGGACCCCGGATCACTCGGACGAATCAGGGGGCAATGCGGCGGCACACGCCGCGGTTGCCTTGGCAGGTGAGATGTCCACATTTACTTCCCCATCCCCCTTGCTTCATCCTTACTCGACCTTGGGCGGGCAACACACCTCTTCTCGTGTCCTATGTGCACTATACTCGGACCAGTCTTTGTAGCCTCAGTCAGCATCGCATGCAGGTGGCCACACCAGACCCATCTTTTACGCGAAAAACCCACCTCACCCGAAGTCAAGAAGTCTTTTTGAATAAGCTCATCGCCCATGTGGCCTATACATGCCACGTATTATGGCCCGCTGGCATCAGTATACACAGGAAATGATTGCGTGCCCCCACTGTACGACTCTAATGCGCGGCGGCATATCTCGTCTACTCTGGGATTGTCCTGCTTTTTCTACTGGACGCTCCGAGATCAAACCCTACCGCCTGAACTACAGTTCCCTTCTAGAAACTGATGATAACACACAGATATTTGCGAAGTATGGCTCGCTTAGTGGCCTGGTTAGAGCAATATGATTTGAGCGATGACCTAAATAATGAACATTCTGTCTACTCCCCTTTACCCCCATCCATGCCCTCCATCCATTAGGAGACGCCTGCTTCTGGGAAAGAGAGCAATGGTTAGCCTTGACCGCCTAGTAAAGAGCAGAGACATTAGTCTGCCAACCAAGATCCGTATAACTCGTGCTATGGTCTTTCCAGTTGTGATGTATGGATGCGAGAGTTGGACTGTGAAAAAGGCTGACCGCCGAAGAATTGACGCGTTTGAATTGTGGTGCTGGCGAAGACTATTGAGAGTTCCTTGGACTGCCAGAAGATCAAATCAGTCGATATTGTCGACCATAAACCCTGACTGCTCATTGGAGGGTCAAATTCTAAAGTTAAAGCTCAGCTACTTTGGTCATCTGATGAGAAGAGAGGAGTCGCTGGCGAAAAATTTGATGTTGGGAAAGGTTGAGGGTCGCCGGAGAAGGGGTAGGCAGCGAACGCGATGGTTAGATGACATCCTCGAGGCACTGCAGATGAAGTTATGTGATGTTAGGAAGATAGTGAGAGACCAGAAAGCGTGGCGTAACATGGTCCATAGGGTCACGAAGAGTCGGACACGACTGAACGACTGAACTGAACTGATGGCCATGAGCCTTCCCATTCAATAAAGGACATTCAATCAATCAACTGCTGCGGACACGAATTTGCCGACGCGGCCTGCGAACGCGATCTGCGGACAGAAATCTGTAAACATAGCGAAGTGATGTTTTTTCGAATTAAAATTGGTTCACAGGAAAGAAAGGTGCAGTATCTGTCACACTTGCTCTGTGGACACCTGAACCGCGCCGTAGAGGGAGGGATGAGTTGGGAGTGGAAGTGGAAAGAGGGAAAGAGGAGCCGTAGTGGAGGGCTCCGGGGTAATTTCGATGCCTGGGGATCTTGCACTGATATCGCACTGCACACGGATGCCTCTCCGTTTTGCCTCCATCGACAAGCAGCCGCCGGCGGTTGGGATCGAACCCGGGAACTCTGGCACAGCCCTCCGGCACCTTACCACTGCACCACCGTGGAAGGGGGTCTCTTAGTTTAAAAGTTAGTTTGGGGAAAGGAAGGCAGAGTATACATTTGGGCGGATACCATGGAGTCCTGAACACACACAAACATGCCAAGGTCACTTGAAGGGCAAATTTAGTCTCGCGCGAAGACCTAGCGAAACTTCCATTGGAAATTGATTTATAAGGAAAGGCGCAGTATCTGTGAAGGTCACTTGAAGGTGAAAACCTCCGTGACGCTGACGGCTCGAAAAGCTGGCTTAGCGTTCCGATGGAGGCGAAACGAAGTGGCGTTCATGTGATGAGGGATGTCAGTGCTGTTGTTGTGGCTGTGGGAAGAAGGAAAAGGAATTTCACGGTCCTGCTACTGGTTCTGTAGCTGAGCAAACCTCCGCTGCCTCGTGCGGACAGGAGAGAAGAAAAATTGGCAGTGGCTTAGCTTGGTTAAGCCTGCTAATTGCGGAAGCGATAGCTATGGCTACGCCTAGGTTCAGCTGGTGGCGTAGCTGGTTATGGTGCTTGGGGTTATGCTTATGATTATGCAGTGATTCACTCTGGCCACGGCATATGGTTCAGCTATTGTTTATTGCGGGGTGCTACCTGGTTATTCTATGTATAACTAGTAGCGAGGCAAGGAGTGCCGTGGCTGCAACGATATACTTGGTTGTGGGAGAGGTTAAGGCAGAATGTACAACTGCCACTCCGGCACCAGCTGCAACGGCATTATTTACGCCAGTAGAAATGAAAGCATTCCTGGAGACTGCGTTGGTTCCACCTGCCGCTAGGCCACCTTGTATAGTATCCAACGTTGCACCCCCGGCGGTAGCTGCGCCAGGAGCGGGAGTTAGGCCGCGGTTGGTAGCTACCGCCTCGCGAGTTGACGGCGCGAGTTAGGGGCCCTGTTTTTGCGGCATATGGGATGACGTCACTCCGGCTGTAGCACTCCCTCACGGAGGGAGCGGGAGTTAGGCCGCGTTTGGTAGCTACCGCCTCGCGAGTTGACAGCGCGAGTTGGGGCCCCTGTTTTTGCGCAGCTGTGCTTAGCGGCGCGCCAAATGTCACACTAAAGGTCAGTGGTAGCTACCGCCTCGCTACGCGAAGGGCTGAAAAGTGAAAGTAGTATTGCGTTCGCATTAAAAGAAGAGGGAGAGATAGACGCGCTGCAATAGCCGTCGTACACCACCTAAGCGGTGGCAAGGACGGCCTACAACAGATAAAATTTCAGTGGCTGGCTAGCCCCCGCCGCAAGCGGCGTTGACCTACTGTCCCAGCCCCGTAGGGCCAGGAACAGCCACCCTTCACCACCTCCCCCATGTAATTGCACGTTATATATCTCCGGACGCCCGCTTCAGCCATCTGCACGTCGACTTTGTCGGTCCTCTTCCTCCATGCGGGAACCACCGCTACCTGTTAACGTGCAATGAAAGGTTCACAAGGCGGCCTGAAGCGATTCCCCTTCTGGACATAACGGCGGAGTCGATCGCTAGAGCACTCATCACACTTTGGATAAGCCGCTAGGGTGGTCCTTCCACCATTACGACTGATCGTGGACGTCAATTTGACTCAACATTATTTGCTAACCTATCTCGGCTCCTCGGCGACAACCACAATAAGACGACCTCTTACCACCCTATTTCGAATCGTATCATTGAACGTTTTCACCGGCAGTTCAAAGCTTCACCTATGGCGTCCGCTTTCCCTGCACCATGGATTGAGAGCCTATCTCCGTCCTGCTTGGTCTCCGCAACGCAGTTCGCAGTGACTATTCCACCTTTGCAGCAGAGTTAACAAAATAACGGCTTGAGGGGCTAGTTGGTGCTGCGTCGTATTCGGATATGTGGCGCAACAAACACAAACACAAGAGAAGATACACAACACACGCGCACACTACCAACTGTAAGAAGAATCTGAAAACACTTCCTCTTCACCACTCCTCCTCTTCTACACTCAGGTACATCTCATCTTCCTCTTCTTGTCATCTTCCTCTTCTTTGCCAAGGGGATAGTGGCACTTCCTTCCTCGCGAAAGTGCCACTATCCCCTTGGCAAAGAAGAGGAAGATGGGAAGAAGAGGAAGATGAGATGTACCTGAGTGTAGAAGAGGAGGAGTGGTGAAGAGGAAGTGTTTTCAGATTCTTATTACAATTGGTAGCGTGCGCGTGTGTTGTGTATCTTCTCTTGTGTTTGTGTTTGTTGCGCCACATTTCTGAATACGATGCCGCAGAATTAACATTTGGCACCACTCTCCGTGTCCCTGGCGAGTTCTTCGAGCCATCGCCACCCACGCCTCCTGACGTCACAGATTACGCCTGCCAACTACGTAGCGCTATGGGCTATGCCGTTCCACCACGTCAGCGCCAGTATTCCCGTCGTATCCATGTTCCCCACTACCTCTAGCGGTGCACAGGACGCTGTACCTCCACTTTTACGACCGCCATACGACGGTCCGTACCAGGTGCTCCGCCGTGCTCCTAAGTACTTTCTACTGCGTATCAATGGCCGGGAGGAGAAGATCTCCGTTGATTGCCTTAAACCCGCCCACCTTTACTCAGATGTCATCGCAAACTGTACCACTACAACCCCTCGCGTGTCATGCCACTTCTCGCCGAATACGGTACACGCTCCCAGTGTCCGCTTTTTGCCATTCCCCTTCGCTCATGGCTTCATCGCTAGAGGAGGGGGGGGGGGGGCTGTGGCATGCCATCGTCGTCTCGGCGGAGAAGACGACAGCCTCAGCACGCCTGCCAAGCACACGCAGTTCGTTCTACGTGGCTACAGCTCTGAATGCCGACGGTTCGCTGTCCCGTTGCAGCCTGGCACAGGGGTCCTGACAAAATATATTTGTGGAGACCTGATGTAGAGGGTCTGTGGTTCGTCTCCACAACCGGAATGCGTTTAAATTACCGACGTACGTAGCCACGTATTTGTGACCTCCTCAAACAGCCTACCCAATTAGAGCAATGGCACGGGAAAAGAAATATCGGACAAGATTCTTGGTTTGTGGTGGTGAGCCTGTGACTTCTTTCGCAATAAAAAGAACATTAAAAAAGTGGTTACACAATGGTCTATTCGAACTTAGCCTGATATTATTAGCTATGCACGGCTAGCACGGCTCGTCCGCATCGCTGTGCACCAATAAGCAACTAACCCGTGAAATCATTTGCGAGATATTCCGAAGTAAATAAACAGCAAAGGGAGAACTATATAGCCACCGCAATACAACACGCCTACAAGAACAAATGTTCGATTAACCTCCATTAATCGCCACAGTCAAAATAATTGCGTAACAAAAAACAACGAAATTGCTCTACATAATCAGCTCGCCAAGAAGCTTATTCATTATTAGAATTACACAGGTAATTTGAGTCCCCTAGGATCTAATTAGCGACTTGTGCCCAATACTCACTCGATCACTTCAGATCATGATTCTTCAACCTCTGAGCAAGAATCCATTTGATTTCATAGGAACTTTCTAGGTCGAACTCGGCAAGACTCAGATCATAATCTGAATGCGAGTCCGGACTCACTCACGACCCAAATCATGATCTAAATGTGAGTCCGGACTCACGACTCAGACATGATCTTAATGTGAGTCCGGACTCCATCAAACTCAGATCATAATTTGAGTGTGAGTCTGGACTCACGGCTCAGATCACGATTTGAGCCTGAGTCCGGACTCACTCACGACTCAGATCATGATCTGAGTGTGAGTCCGGACACACTCACGACTGAGATCATGATCTGAATGTGAGTCCGGACTCACTCACGACTCAGATCATGATCTGATTGTGAGCCTGAGTGAGCCCGAGTGAGTCAGCTCATGAGTGAGTCCGCCGACCTATGGCCCTTATACATAGAATTCATTGATTACGAAAAAGCATTTGACGCAGTAGGAACCTTGACGGTCATGCAGGCATTGCGAAATCAGGGTGTAGATGAGCCGTACGTGAAAGGGCTGGAAGATATATATAGTGGCTGCACAGCAACTATAGTTCTGCATAAAGAAAGTAAAAAAATTCCTATAAAGAAAGGTATTAGGCAAGGAGACACGATCTCCCTAGTACTATTCACAGCTTGCTTAGAAGAAGTATTCAGAGACTTGGAATGGGAGCAGTTAGGGATATGGGTAGATGTAGAATACCTCAGTAATCTGCGATTTGCTGATGACATTGCCTTGCTAAGTAACTCAGGGGATGAACTGCAAATAATGATTGATGCCCTAGACAGGAAAAGTAGAAAGGTAGGCTTGAAAATCAATATGCAGAAGACTAAGATAATGTTCAATAGCCTGTAGGGAAAGGACAGCAGTTTACGTTAAGTAGCGCAGCACTGGAAGTAGTAGGCGAATATGTCTACTTAGGACAGGTAGTAACCGCAGATCCGGACCATGAAAGCGAAATAACAAGTAGAATAAGATTGGGATAGAGCGCACTTGGCAAGCACCACAGATTATGACTAGCAGCTTAACGGTATCGTTCAAGAGGAAAGTATACAACAGTTGCATCTTACCTGTACACACCTATGGAGCTGAAACGTGGAGGCTAACAAAGAGGGTTCTGCTTAAGTTGAGGACTACGCAGAGGGCTATGGAAAGAAAAATAGCAGGAATAACGTTGAGATAGTAAATGTGCAGCGTGGGTCAGCGAAACAGCTCAAGTCACTGACATTCTAGTGGAAATGGGCATGGGCAGGGCATGTAGTGCGAAGAAAGGATAACCGATAGTCGCTTAGGGTAACAAACTAGATTCCAAGGGAAGAAAAGCGCATGAGGGAGCGGCAGAATTTTAGGTGGGCAGATGAGGTTAAGAAGCTCGCAGGGGTCAAGTAGATGCAGCTAGCGCTGGACCGGGTTAATTGGGGGAATATGGGAAAGGCCTTCTCCCAGCAGTGGGTAGAGTCAGGATGATGGTGATGATGATGATAGTTGGCAAATGTGTTCCTTTGTAGAAGGTTTAAAAGAATGAGTAAACTAGCTGATATATGATGTGCTTGTCAGGGGAAAATCTGGTGATAGCGAGAACCGCTAGCGCAGGGCGTCCTATTTTCAAAACTCATTGTTATGACTTTATATGATGAAACGAAGCTTTCTATGGTTTTTCCAGAACGAAGCTTTCTATGGTTTTCCACAAAGCATGAAGAAAAAGAGAGGCAAGTACAAGCATTTGTGATTTCTTCTTCTATGTGTCCTTCGTCCTGACTTTTATGTTGCGTTCATCGAGAAAACCACATCTCGAATGTAAGCAAGAACCGCAGCCGGAATATCACTCGGAGATAGTGTCACTGTTCCCATTCTGAGCGCCCCATTGGTTATCTCAGCATGAAATCAATCAAACCGCCCCAGTGCATGCTTTCCTACAGCATTTTCCGGCAAGTGAAAACAGTGGCTTTGGATCGAGCAGTCCTTTCTCCAACATCGCTGGTCAGTGTTGTATCTTCTGCGGGCGGGTACTCTTTGCTCCCTGGTATTAAGGAACTGGTAAAGAACGCGCACATGTAAACTTTGGCATGAATATATATATATATATATATATATATATATATATATATATATATATATATATATTGATACAAGCTATAGCGCGGTTCCAGGCAACCAGCTTCGTCGTCTACGCCAACTAGCAACCACTTCATCGTCTACACCAACTAGCCACTGATTGTCTCCGCTTCGTCGTCGACTATAGCTTGTATCACTGCCCCCCTCCTCTGTAGCATCGACTCGATGCGACGCGGTGCTACTAGGAAGAAGTTAGCGAAAGGGTGCACAAAAGTATCACAAGGACCCAGCGGCGTTGCCGAAAAGTTCAGTCATGCACGATCATGATAAGGCTTCAGCCGAACCACGTGCACGACTTCAGGACGCTGTGGCCTTCGGGATGGAGCTGAAGCTGCGGGAATAACGACGTAGGTGACGTCACTGATACGGCGAACAATCTCGTAAGGGCCGAAGTATTGGCGTAGTAACTTTTCAAATAGGCCGCGATGACGAACAGGTGTCCACACCCAGACGAAGTCGCCCGGCTCGTAAGTGACAATTCTTCGGCTGAGGTTATACCGAGCAGCGCCATTCGCCTGTTGTCGGTGGATTCTGAGGCGTGCTAGTTGCCGCGCTTCCTCAGCACGCTGAACAAAGATGTCGGCGTCAAGTTCGGCGTCAGAGCCGCAAGAAGACCAACTGGCATCATGACATTCAACGGCGTGCTCACGTGGCGACCGAAGACAAATTGGAACGGGGTCAGTCGCGTCGTCTCTTGAGTGGCGGTATTGTACGCGAAAGTTATATAGGGCAAAATCGCATCCCAGGTGCGATATTCTGCGTCCACATACATAGAAATCATGCCGGTGAGGGTGCGATTGAGGCGCTCCACCAGCCCGTCGTCTGAGGGTGATACGTCGATGGCTAGGTCAGAGTCATGACCGACCGGATTAGGCGAGCCGTAAAAGCTGTTCCACGGTCAGTGATTACACTGGAGGGGGCGCCATGACGTAGGACAATGTTATGAATGAAACATTGGGCAACTTTGGCTGCAGAGTACCTTTAACAAGGGACGCGGTCTCTGCGTACCGTGTTAGGTAGTCTGTCGCGACGACTACCCAACGTTTGCCAGACGAGGACTTCGGAAAAGGACCGAGAAGATCCATGCCCACTTGATGGAAAGGGGTCTTCGGCGGAGCAATAGGCTGAAGAAATCGAGCGGGTTTCAATGGCGGAGACTTCCGACGTTGGCAGTCACGACATGAGCGTACATAGGCCCGCACCGATGGGAGTAACCTGGGCCAATAATACTTTTGGTGGATTCGTGCAAGTGTACGGCTCACCCCCGGTGGCCGGCGGTGGTTCATCATGACAGGCACTCAGTATATCTCGGCGCAACTCGGAGGGCACAAGGAGAAACGTCTCTTCACTGTTAGCAAAATTTCGCTTGTGAACGCAGAGTGAACGTTTGAAGCCCACGATGAAAAACACGGGGAATACGGGCGTCGACGCCTTGCAGATAGTCGACGAGTGACGCTAACTCTGGGTCCATTCTCTGCAGCTGCGCCATTTGGGTTGTACTAATGGCCCCCAGAAAGGAAAAATCATCGGCCGTTTCTTCTGGACATATGGCGATGGGCGAGAGCGACAGACAGTCAGCATCCTGATGCTTCCGTCCTGATTTGTATACGACTGTTATGTCATACTCTTGTAATCTAAGGCTTCATCTAGTCAATCGTTCTGAGGGGTCTCTGAGGCTCGCGAGCCAGCATAATGAATGGTGGTCGCTCATAACGCGGAAAGGTCGGCCGTAGAGGTATGGTCGGAACTTGGTGAGGGCCCATATTACTACCAGACATTGTTTCTCAGTTGTTGAATATTTGGTTTCGAAGCGGGTAAGTGTTCGGCTCGCATAAGCGATGACCCGTTCTGCACCGTCTTGCCACTGAATTAGTACTGCACCAACCCCAACGTTACTGGCATCAGTGTGAACGTCAGTTGCGGCGTTTTCGTCAAAATGACCTAGTATCGGGGGATTCTGTAGGCGGCTGCGAAGCTCAAGGAAAGCGGCCTCTTGTTCACTTCCCCACAGGAACGGCGTGTCATCTCGAGTCAGTGTGGTTAGCGGTTCCGCGATGTGCGAAAAGTCTCGTACAAAGCGTCTGTAATAGGAGCATAAACCTAAGAACCGTCGAACAGCTTTCTTGTCAGTAGGGTGCGGAAAACCAGAAACGGCAGCTGTCTTTTCAGGGTCTGGGCGAACACCTTTTGCGCTGACCACGTGACCAAGGAAGCGAAGTTCCTCAAAGCCGAAGTGACATTTCTCCGGTTTGATTGTAAGGTTGGCGTCTCGGAGAGCTTTTAACACAAGGCGTAACCTTTCTAGGTGTTGGTCGAAGGTAGTCGAAAATATGACGACATCGTCCAGGTAAACCAAACACGACTGCCACTTCAAAGCGGACAGAACGGTGTCCATCATGCGTTGGAATATGGCCGGTGCCGAACATAGGCCGAATGGTAGCACCTTAAACTCATACAAGCCATCGGGTGTCACGAAAGCCGTCTTCTCCCGGTCTCTCTCATCCACTTCTATTTGCCAGTACCCACTTTTTAGGTCTAGCGACGAGAAGTATCGGGCATCTCGCAGTCGATCGAGTGCGTCGTCTATGCGGGGAAGTGGGTAAACGTCCTTTTTAGTAACGAGACTAAGTTTTCTGTAATCGACACAGAACCGCACAATGTTGTCCTTCTTTCTGACGAGAACAACCGGCGAAGCCCACGGGCTTGTAGACGGCTGAATGACATCGTCGGAAAGCATTTCGGTGACCTGTCTCTGAATCGCTGCTCGTTCCGTTGGAGAAACGTGGTATGCGCGTTGGCATACGGGGCGCGTGGTCTCGTCTGTTATTATACAGTGCTTGGCGACCGGAGTTCGGCCCACTTTGGAAGACGTTGCGAAGCAGTCTGCAAAATCGGCCAAGACAGCCGAAAGCAGATCCTTCTGAGCCGGCGATAACTCGGTGTTTATTTTGACAGGTGGCAGAACATGGCGAGGTCCAGTGTCGTCTTGAAGGGCTTCTTCCACGGTGCACAAATGTGAACACTCTGCGACGTTTTAGAGGAAGGAGATCACCATGCCTTTGAGGAGGTGCTGAAATTTGTTTGAAAAGTTGGTGAGCAGAACGGTAGTGCAGCCATCCCGTAGGTGGACGAGACCTCGGGCAACAATGAGACCCCTCTCAAGCAGCAGCGGGATATGTCCCTCCGCCATGCCCTCAAAGTCACGAAATAGGTTATTCTGCACGCGCATTGCGACACTGCACCGTGGTGGCACCGTGACATCATCCTCCACAATACGCAGAGCATGGCTACAGGGATCGCGGGTGTCGAAGCGTGCCACTGCCCGTTTAGTCGAAAATGTGACTCGTGCCTCGTGTAGGTCGATCACAGCATCGTTTGCCTGCAGAAAGTCGAGCCCCAGAATCAAATCTCTCGAACATTCGCGCAAGACAACGAATTCCCCGACGTAGATGAAACCGCGGATGCCAATTCGGGCTGTGCACCTTCCGGCCGGGCTAATGAGGTGACCTCAAGCCGTGCGAATGCTAGGGCCCAACCATGGCGTCACAACTTTGCTCAATTACTGGGCGAAGGAGTGGCTCATCACTGAATAGTTTGCACCGGTGTCAAGTAGAGCGATCGTGTCAGTTCCGTCAAGTGTCACGCGACGCCAAATCAGAAGTGGCGCGTCGGATGCTGTCGCTACCCTGCCCCTGTGAGAAATCAGCGTATCGGTGTAACGGCGGCGGAGAATCTTCAATTTTTCCGACAGCAGCGGCCCTGCCTCCGGAGACCGCTGGAATTAGTTTTCCCGGTGTGGACTTGGAGAAAGCCGCTCAGTATTGCTGGCGTCTCTGCGAGGGCTTGGGGAACGGTACCGCAGCGGAGATGACGATCCTGAGTCATAGCGCCTGTATCTCCCATGCCTCTGACGGGCCGACAGATGAGCTTCAATTTCTAGCGGCCGTTCACCGTTCCGTCGACAGGGTGCATCGAGTCCGAAGCCGCGAAGTCCCACTCGGCGATACGGGCATGCACGGTAAAGGTGACCGGCCTTCCCGCAGTGGTAGCAGATTGGCCTGTGGTCCCGCGTACGCCACACGTCCGACTTGCGAGGAGGTGGAACAGGCACCACAGCTTGAGCCGATGCGTCATACGGACTGATGTGGCTAACCACCGGTGTCGGGTCAATAGGACCACAGCCAGCTGCTTGACGTGCAACGAACGCGTACGTTTGTTTGTAGTCGACCCGTGGAGGCATGGTAGCGACAGGATCGTATGCAGCTGCTTGACGAATAACGGATGTGTGCGTGGGCATTTCATCGACGCGCTGCAGTACGTTGGTGACCGGGAATTCACGAGCAGCCTGGCGTACTTCATCTCTGACAACTTCGGTGAGTGATGTCACTGGCGCACTCTCAGGCAGACGGAAACGTTGGAGTTCCTCTCGAACAACCGACCGAATGAGGTCACGTAAGGCGTCCACACCGTCTTCATGGCACGACGAAAAAACAACTGGAACCAGGCTGCTGGCATCTCGGTTGTACTGCCGGGCCCGTTGTTGGAGCGTCGTTTCCATGGTCGTTGCCTCCCCGAGGAATTCAGCAACAGTGCGCGGTGGACTGCGAACGAGGCCCGCAAACAGCTCATGCTTACCTCCACGCATGAGCTGGTGAAGCTTCTCCTCTTTCATATTGGGGTCTGCGCGCTGGAAACGACAGGTCATGTCTTCACAGAACATGCGCACACTTTCATTGGTTGGTTGGTTGGTTGGTTGGTGTGGTTGGTTGGTTTGGTTGGTTGGTTGGTTGGTTGGTTGGTTGGTTGGTTGGTTGGTTGGTTGGTTGGTTGGTTGGTTGGTTGGGTTGGGTTGGGTTGGGTTGGGTTTGGTTTGGTTTGGTTTGGTTTGGTTTGGTTTGGTTTGGTTTGGTTTGGTTGGTTGGTTGGTTGGTTGGCTGGTTGGTTTGGTTGGTTTGGTTGGTTGGTTGGTTGGTTGGTTGGTTGGTTGGTTGGTTGGTTGGTTGGTTGGTTGGTTGGTTGGTTGGTTGGTTGGTTGGTTGGTTGGTTGGTTGGTTGGTTGGTTGGTTTGGTTGGTTTGGTTGGTTGGTTGGTTGGTTGGTTGGTTGGTTGGTTGGTTGGTTGGTTGGTTGGTTGGTTGGTTGGTTGGTTGGTTGGTTGGTTGGTTGGTTGGTTGGTTGGTTGGTTGGTTGGTTGGTTGGTTGGTTGGTTGGTTGGTTGGTTGGTTGGTTGGTTGGTTGGTTGGTTGGTTGGTTGGTTGGTTGGTTGGTTGGTTGGTTGGTTGGTTGGTTGGTTGGTTGGTTGGTTGGTTGGTTGGTTGGTTGGTTGGTTGGTTGGTTGGTTGGTTGGTTGGTTGGTTGGTTGGTTGGTTGGTTGGTTGGTTGGTTGGTTGGTTGGTTGGTTGGTTGGTTGGTTGGTTGGTTGGTTGGTTGGTTGGTTGGTTGGTTGGTTGGTTGGTTGGTTGGTTGGTTGGTTGGTTGGTTGGTTGGTTGGTTGGTTGGTTGGTTGGTTGGTTGGTTGGTTGGTTGGTTGGTTGGTTGGTTGGTTGGTTGGTTGGTTGGTTGGTTGGTTGGTTGGTTGGTTGGTTGGTTGGTTGGTTGGTTGGTTGGTTGGTTGGTTGGTTGGTTGGTTGGTTGGTTGGTTGGTTGGTTGGTTGGTTGGTTGGTTGGTTGGTTGGTTGGTTGGTTGGTTGGTTGGTTGGTTGGTTGGTTGGTTGGTTGGTTGGTTGGTTGGTTGGTTGGTTGGTTGGTTGGTTGGTTGGTTGGTTGGTTGGTTGGTTGGTTGGTTGGTTGGTTGGTTGGTTGGTTGGTTGGTTGGTTGGTTGGTTGGTTGGTTGGTTGGTTGGTTGGTTGGTTGGTTGGTTGGTTGGTTGGTTGGTTGGTTGGTTGGTTGGTTGGTTGGTTGGTTGGTTGGTTGGTTGGTTGGTTGGTTGGTTGGTTGGTTGGTTGGTTGGTTGGTTGGTTGGTTGGTTGGTTGGTTGGTTGGTTGGTTGGTTGGTTGGTTGGTTGGTTGGTTGTACAACATTTAATTCTATCGGAAACGGGGAGTCGTGCGCCCGCGGATTAGAGGCTGGCAGGTAGCCCTTGGCTTGTTGCGGCCTCTTCCGCCAGATGGACGGTGCGGTGCTGGATCGCAGGGTCCGCGCTTCGCGGCAGCGTATCCCAGGCTTCTCTACTTGTAATATTTTGTGCTATCCCTGGAGATTGTGGGCACTCCCAAATTATGTGGTCGAGGGTCCCTCTCGCCCCACAGTGTTTGCATAGATCATTGTCCCTAAAGTCTGGTAGCGCGTGAAACGCCCAGACCGGGTTCATGAAAGTATTAGTTTTGTAGCCGCCTCCACGCGACAGCTTCTTTTTTATTTAGTCTAACATCTGGCAGGGGTACCAGTCTACGTCCCAATTTATAATGGTCGATGGTTGGTTGGTTGGTTTGTGGGGTTTAACGTCCCAAAGCGACTGAGGCTACGAGAGACGCCATAGTGGAGGACTCCGGATGATTTCCCCGTAATTTTGCAGATGCTCGCCGTATGCCCAGTGTTCGGAGGCTCGACGGCTACCCGGAAGTAGAGAGCTCGGGCTAGCTCGTGAACCGCCTCGTTACCAGGGACGGCAACGTGAGCGGGTGTCCAAATTAACTGAATTTTCCTATTTATCGTTCTTTGGGTGAGGATTTGGCCGCCTCCGGCGATATCCTCCCCTTCCCAAAATTTTGAATGGCAGTTTTGCTGTCGCTTATTAAGAACTTGGCTTCTGTTTCTACGCAAGCTAGCGCTATCGCAACTTCCTCCGCAGTCTCTATGTTGCGGCCTCTGATGGCTGCCGCGGATACCGGTGCCCCTCGGCCATCGACTACCGAAGCTACAGCCGCACCTGTTCTGCCACTTGCCGCATCAACATAGACTACTTCCTTTACTCCCATGTTCTTGAACCGTTGCTCTAGAGCTTCGGCTCGTTTGGCCCTTCTTTCGACATTAAATTCTGGATGCATATTCCTAGGGAAGGGGGTACTATCAAGGCATTCCTGATTTCACTATTAATTGTGTTTTTTTTTTAACTCCCCTGTCTGGGTTGAGGCCTACTTTTGCAAGGATTACCCTGCCCGTCTCGGTCGTGCTTAGTCTCTCTAATTGGGAGACTCGCACTGCCTCCGCCAATTCTGCCCACGTGTTATGCACCCCGAGTTCGAGCAGTCGTTCGCTGGAGGTACCCATGGGCAGTCCTAGCGCCTTCTTAACGCATCTTCGAATCAGGCAGTCAAACTTCTCTTTTTCGCCGGCCTTGATGTCCAGGTAGGGCGTGGCGTAACTGATTCTGCTTATTATGTATGCCTGGATTAGTTTTAGTAAATTTCTCTCCTTGAGGCCTCTTCCTTTAGTGGCGACCCTCCTCAAGAGCTCGAGGGTTTGCATCGCGTAACTTTCTAATTTTTTCAGGACCTCTCCGTTATGGCCGTGGGATTGAATGACCATCCCCAAAATCCTGATCTGATCTACTTTTGGCACCGGTTTGCCCTCCACTTGAATATGAAACTCCCCGGTATTCTTGCAGCGGAAGTACTTTGGGTTATAAACGAACACCTCAGATTTATGCGGGGAGTACGAAAGTCCCCTTTTAGCCGCGTAATCGACAATGATGTCGGTAGCTGCTTGCAGGCGTTCCTCCGTACTGGCATCGCTCCCATGGTTAATCCAGAGGTTAATATCGTGCGCATACATGCTAAAATTTAGCCCCTTGATTTGGTTAAGTTTACCCGGGAGGCCTCTCATTGCCACGTTGAATAGAAAAAGCGATAGCACTGAGCCCTGCGGTGTGCCTTTGCTTCCTAACTCTATCGTAGGAGATTCTAAATTTTGAAATATCATGCAGGCTTTTCTGCCCGATAAGAAGTCTTTTATGTAGTCGTACGTTCTCTCTCCCACTCCGAGCACTTCGAGCCCTTCGAGAATAGCCTCGTGCCTGACATTGTCAAAGGCCTTGGTGAGGTCTAGGCCCAGGATCACTTTGGCGTCTCTCGATCGCGAGTCTATGATATCATGCTTTAGTCGGAGCATTACGTCCTGCGTGCACAAGTGTGGTCGGAAACCGACAATTTCGTGCGGCCACAGGTTGTTATGCTCCATGAAGCACGTTAATCTCGTCTGTATTACGTGCTCCAGCAACTTCCCTACGCATGAGGTTAGGGAAATCGGTCTCAAATTTTCCAATTGCGGGGGTTTTCCCCGTTTGGGTATTAGTATTATGTTTGCCGTTTTCCACTGATCTGGCAACTGGCTCGTTTCCCAAACTTTTCCAATGAATTCCGTTAGTAGACTAATAGAGTCATCGTCCAGATTCCTTAGCATTTTAATGGTGATCCCATCGGGGCCCGGGGCTGATTTAGTTTTTAGTCTTACAATTTCCGCCCTTACCTCTTCCTCCATGATGGGGGTGTCAAGCGCCTCATTGGGCGTGCCACCGTAGTTTGGGAGTGGGGAACGCTGGTTGTCTGCAACATATGTTTTTACTAACTTATTCATAAACGCCGCATCGTCTCCTTCAAAGGCTTGCATGACTTTTGCCAATCTTATTCCCGATTGAGTTTTTGAATTTGTTGGGTCCAGCAGATGCCGGAGCATGCCCCACGTTTTGGAGAGATTCATGCCTCCCTCCATTTCGTCGCATCTGCTGAGCCAGTTTTGTTCGCACAATTTGATCGCGTAGCTTTCAATTTCCTTGTTATGCCTCGCGATTCGTCTTCTAAGATTCTTGTTCCACTTTTGTCACTTCAGCCTGCGTTCCATGCTTTGTTTAGCGTCCCACATGTGGAGCAGTCGGCTATCTGCTATACCAGGAGCGTCGTCTCCTACCAGCGTCTTTGTCGCCTCACCAACGTGGCGTTTGAGTGCCTCCGTCCATTCCTTAATGTTCTCAATTCGTTCTAATTGCCCGGTTGCCCTGATTTCTCTAAATTGATCCCATTCTGTAACGGCAGGTTGGCACGCCCTTTGCGTCTTGACGCCCTCTTTGAGGACCGAAACGATAATGAAATGATCACTGCCAAACTTTTGCTCAGAATTTTGCCAGTCTAAGCCCTGCAAGTTTTTTGAAAATGTCAGGTCTGGGGATGTGTCCGCGCCTACGCTGTTACCCGTCCTCGTTGGATGATCGGGATCAGTGTGGAGGGTGAGACCTAGCTCGTGCGTGTCCTCCCATAGCTGCCTACCTTTGGTGTCCTGTATAGCATAGCCCCATTCTTGATGTCTGGTAGTGAAAGTCACCAACGATCAGCAAGGGATTATTCCCGGCCGCCTCTTTGCGCATAAGGGCCCTAAATCTAATTTTATTTTGCTTGGGTGAGCTATAAATGTTAAGAAGGAATAGACTGGGATCCTTCTTTCTCCCGTTAATATCTCGAGGAATACGTTCTCGATATCTCTCGAATTCAAATCGTGTTCTATCACCGCTACATTGCGCTTGACAAAGGTCGCCACCGTCGATTTCACGCCTCTATCGCTGTTGAACACCTGGTATCCCATTAGTTTGGCTTCCTTCCCTGTTTCCTGAAGGGCGATTGAGAGGGGGGTCTCAGTTATGAGTGGAATGTATTGCTGCAGTAGCGCTCTCTTGCGCTGGAAGCCGCGACAGTTCCACTGCCAAATTTGGTTTTCATTTACGCGCCTGGCCATTTTGCAGCTGGGTTAGGGTTTGCTTGACATTCTGCTGCCACGTGTTGACGGCTATGAGTCCAGTTCGAACTCTTTGCACTTCCCCTGCAAGTGCCTGTACCTGGCTCTGAATTTGGTTCATGAATTGGGTCATTTGGCTCATGAATGAATTCAGTTTTTCGTCAAGCCTATTTTCTAGTGCTTGGAACGGGTCTGCTTCATTAATTCTGCGCTTCACCGGGGGCGGGCGAGACGCCGCAGTCGCCATATGCTCATCCCCTTTCGCCGGGGGCGCCGCTTGTGGCGGGGCGACTGGCTGAGCAGGTGGCAGCTGCTTCACGGAAGTGGGAGGCCCTTGCTTTTCCGGGTGCTGTTTCGAATTTTGATTTTGCGTTAGCTTTTTAATCACCCCCTTAAGCTCCTCAATTTCTTTTTTAAGAATTTCGACTTCCTCGTCTTTCTTATCTTTTCTAGGTTTAGCCTGGGAGGCCCCGCTGTTGAAGCTTACATTTTTCCGGTCTCCGCTGGCGTTCCGCTCGGTCCATGGGTTGGCCGCGTCCCTCGACCTCGAGCGTCTCCTTGACCCAGACCTGGAGCGTCCCATGGAGCGAGAACTGGAACGCCCTCGCTGCTGCGGTGGCGTCTCGTTGGCAGTAGATTCCAACCTTGTGAAGGAGTCTTCTCTAACGCGGAAGTCTCCTCCTCCTTCTTGCTTGACTTTTGGTCACCCTCTGTTGTCGTCGTGCGCTGGCTTATCCTTGACTTTTCGCTCCCATAGCTTCTTCACCTCGTATGGAGTCCTGTATATTTCCTTACATTTTCGGTCACCAAGCAGGTGGCCCTTGCCGCATAGCTGGCATTTTGCCACACACTGGTGACCTTGCGGTGGCCTCTCCATTCCGCAGCTTCTGCACTTGACGTTGCTCGGGTCCGGACAGACGTCCTCCCTGTGACCGAGTCTTCCGCAGGCATTGCATACCTCATATTTTTTGCGGTAAAGTTGACACCGCTGCGCCGTCGGAGTCAGGCGAACCCATCGTGGTACTACTCTCTCTTCAAAGAGAATTAGTACAGTTCTGGAATTTTCGCCGAGCCTCCGCACACCCAAAACTGGCGGGTTGCCGTGGATTCTCAGCCTCTCCATGATGATCTCGTCGGCATAAGTAAGTGGCACGTCATGTACCACGCCCTTGCCGCAATCTTGCGGCGTCACCACATAGGCAGTCAATTCGATCTTCTCCCCCTCGGACACGAGGTGGGTTAGGCTCGCGTAGCGTCTCTTCCTTTCGGCGCTTGTAGTTGCCACGAGGATCGAGTGCTGCTTAATATTCGTCGAGATGACGTCCTCCCCGGCCTCGCCCGGATGGATACCAGCTGCCACGATTATTGCGTCAGCCAAGATTGCGTTGCCAAACTTCAGCAGACGCACGAAGCCGCCACGTGGCCTCAAAATGATCTTCTCGGCGCCATGGGTAGGCGAGCCTGCTGCTTTTCCACCGATTTCGCAGCCATTTTTCTTCCAGCATGCTTCTCAGCAGCTCGCTGCTTCTCAACTTGTTGCACGGTCTTCTCGAGTGACACACATCTCTTCTTCTTGGTGGTATACCATTGGCCAGGTACTTGAAATTCCTCCGGATCTACCAGCGTTCCTTCGACAATTTCCATTTTTTAAGCTTTAGTCAGCTTCACGAGGCTAGGGGTGGGTCCCCGACGGGGCCACCGCGATCCCAGGGCGCCACGAGACGCTAGGACACGTTAGGCCTAGCTTCAGCACGTAGTCCACCGAACAAAGTCCGAAAAAATCGGAAACAAAGTCCCACCTCGGAAAAACTGCTACTCCTGTGGTCCTCTTGATGCGCTCCGTCGATTCGACACAAAATTCAAAAACGCCGAGCCGATGAATTGCTCGAAACTGACGGAGCCCACGAAAGGCACGTCCGCTCGATTCAGAGGATCGGATCTTGTCAGGGCGCCCTCGTGGGTTTAGAACCACGTACGCGCAGACTCTTCTAGGGCGAAGTAAACATTATTGAGCTTTCGCTCGTCACTCCAGCCGTTGTACCGAGCCACTCGCTCGAAGGTCGCCAGCCAATCCTCAGGGTCTTCGAAGACGTCGCCGTGAAAAGATTGTGGTGTTCGCGGCGGGTGGCAAATGATCAGATCTGAGAGCCTGGGATCAGTGGCCATGTCGAGGTGGCTCGAGAGTTGCGGCTGCGTGATCCTCGTAGGGGGTGGAAAGGGGCCCAACCTCAGGCGACTGTCCGCGGAGGCGGCGACTGAGTCGCTGGTGGACCGTAGTCAAATCCGTCGTGAAGCGTGTTAACATGGTTCGGCTGAAGCCCTATCATGATCGTGCATGACTGAACTTTTCGTCAACGCCGCTGGGTCCTTGTGACACTTTTGTGCACCCTTTCGCTAACTTCTTCCTTGTAGCACCGCGTCGCATCGAGTCGATGCTACAGAGGAGGGGGGCAGTGATACAAGCTATGGTCGACGACGAAGCGGAGACAATCAGTGGCTAGTTGGTGTAGATGATGAAGTGGCTGCTGGTCGGCGTAGACGACGAAGTTGGTTGCCTGGAACCGCGCTCTGATCGCTGCTCGGACCGCTCTCGGACTTCGGGACTTCGGCAGTCTTCTAGGCTCAAGGCGTTTCCTGGACGTTTGGCGCAGTATATATATATATATATATATATATATATATATATATATATATATATATATATATATATATATATATATATATATATATATATATATATATATATAAACGAGCCCCTCTTATCTCCTTCAATTGCTTGCTTAATAGCTTACGAGGGTCTGGGTTCTGGCAGACTTGAGGTTGAAAAAGACAGCGTAAGATGGTTCTCGCACAGCTGCCGACATCCCTAAAGATCACGTGCTACGTGACGCTTGCGGTATAACAGGATGTTCCACGTCCGCCGCTAGGGATGGGGGTGGCGCTGGTGAACGCTCACAGGTTTCGGTTACAGTCAACATAAATACCAAAGAAAGCGGACGGTTGGACAGCCGTGATTGTAGCTCAGTTTGAAAAGCACTGGAGCACTGGAGTTGGAAGAGCAGCACCACAGCAGAACAGTCCCACTTCGTCGTCATCTATCTTGCCGCAAGGCAAGGGGCGGGAGGAACCACTTCGTCTTCGTCTTTGCATAACAATATACATGTGTGTTTACGTTTTTTTAAGGCAAAAAATTTACACAAGTTATTCCTCTGCAATGTGCAACTTAGAAGGATGAGCATTCAGTGCCTGATTTGGCGGCTGTTTTTTTTTTGCGCCAGGTTAAGTTTTGGTATGGCTCCAATTTAGGCCTTCCAGTTCCATCGCTGTCGTGTCATTTCTCATCATATCATGGCAACAGATGTTCACAAACTATACTTCCGCTTCAGCGAGTTCAATGCAAATGAGTCCGCGCGGTAGGAATGGACAACGTTCAAGCACTTCCTGTCTGGTTAACAACCTGCGAACGATTAAGTTCGGAGAAGGTTCCCAGAAAGTTCTTTAAACGCAGACGTTTCAGGGTGAGCTCTAAAACATATTCTTGGTTCTATAGATCGAATACAAGCGCTGTTTAAACCGTCTTCTGGTCTACTTCACCGGATCAGGGAACTGCGCTAGAACAATGCCTTTACCCGACCATAATCGAACACCAGCGGCATGTCGCAAATCAAGAAGAGCTGAGGCAGAACATGTATGACATGAGGCGTGCAGTCGCGACAGTAAGTGGAAAAATCATGCGGGTTATTGAAAGGACTCTATGTGCTGGCTGGAATTTTTTGCCTTCTCCTTTTACTTGCTTTCTCTGGAGTTCAGCCACATTTAGTTAGAAGAAACTTGACAAACTGGATAACGAAAGCGAGTTCAGCCCCGTGTACTTTTCTGTTCTTTAAAGACGGGCTTATTTGTCAGGCATACTCTTTTACCGGCGTTCCGCTTTCTCCTTTCTCCGGGTGAGGTAGTTTCTCCAAAAGCGGCGCGAGCGAAATACTGCAAGAGCTACGCACTGAGCGATGATGGTCGCATATCCCTCACGTCGTGAGCAGGCAACTCATGGAAAAGGCAGTCCACGCACGCCTCTCCAACTATCTAGAGAACTACGAGCTACTGCCACACGCGATGTTTGTATTCAATGCACATCTGTCCACCCATGATGTGCTTCTGCAACTCAAACGCGAAGTCATTGATCCAGCACGCAGAACAGTGGCCGAGTGCTTCTAACCCTCTACTTCAAAGGAGCATTTGACAACATCAAGCACTACACGATGCTCAACAGCCTCCAGATCACGAACTGAGGCCAGCGAGTCTACTCGTACATCTACGATTTTCTTAAATACAGAACCGTCAAGATCAGCATCAGCACAAAACGAACCCCGCAAGCGAAGATGGGCACGAGAGGCACTCCACAAGGGGCAGTATTATCGACACTTCTGTTCAACATTGCACTCCGAAATCTCCCACCCCGTCTAAGTCAGATACAGGGAATACGCCACTCCCTGTACGCTGATGATATAACCATCTGGACAACCACGGGAAGTATGATTATTGAAGAACAACTACAGACAGCGGCAACAACATGATTATGCACGAGCGTGCGGACTAACCTGCTCTCCCAAAAAATGTGAACTCCTAGTCTTCCGTCACCACAAACATCAGGCCCCCATCGACATCCACGTTGACAACTCGCCCAACAAAGAAGTTCAGACCCTCAAGATACTGATTGTGTACATAAATAACAAGGTCAACAACCTCCTCACCGTCCAGAAACTCCGCCTCGTGAGCGAGCAAGTCACCACGACGATCGCTAGGATAACGACGCGCAAATCAGGGATGCCAGGAAAACATGCTCTATGACTGATGCAGGCTTTCGTCGTAAGCCGCATCGTCTATGCAGCACCCTACCTCCGCCTCAAGAAGCTTGACATCAAGAATCTCGACGTCATAATCAGAACAACCTGCAAGAAGGCCCTGGGCTGCCCTCGTACACACAACTTGCACATATTTCGTGGGCCCAGGATGTCGCCCCCACCTGGATGTCACAGAAGACCCACCGGCCCTAATTCACGACATCTGGGGGCAGATAAAGTTGTTTTTCTCTCTCTCTCCCTCTTACGACATCGACAAACCGGCTTTTGCGACTGGGCGTCCGCAACACGGTATAGACCAGCTGATAGAGGCGCACCTATAATAATTAGTGACGGTGATACGGCTCTCCACGGCTCGGACTGGCCCACAAGTCTTGAAAGATTTGAACATAACATGTCCCGACAGCTAGACACCAAAAGCGACATCCGGAGAGGACACTTTAAAGCAACCCCATTGCCGAGGAATATACACCCCGATTTTCACCAATCAAGACGACAAGTACGAACCGAAGTTATAACAATTCGATGACATTTTGGCAACTAAAGTGATGAAAGGCGAAAACCTGAGTGCTGCATTCTGCTACGCGACAGTTGCGCATGTAGCGATGAATGCTGCTACGATTAAAGCGAGCAACTACTCTTTCATATCCTGCGAGTGCATCCAGTGAATTCTGCTTGGTAGCGACGAGATTGCACTCCTTGTATCTTCGCAGTTCACGTTTACTGTTGTGTGGTTGATTTTGCCGGGTGTGCGGCATTAATTAAATAACTAATTACGAAACTGTCACTAATTATTAGGTATTAATTTGCGATTCGGAATTAGTCTGTCATTATTAGTAATTAATAGTCAATTAGCAAGTAATAAATAATTAGTAATTGTCGTTGATTGGTACATGGCCATATAGGGCACGCATTTGCGCATTCTGTGGTGGTGCTTTGTGATTGGTCGAGACCTCCATGACGTCATCCCGCCTCGACCAATCAGAGCTGCCGCAAAAGCGTGACACTTTTACCGATGTTGCGACCGTGCATGGTCCGCGCTTGCGCGCACTATTGTGCGCCTGTGGGCATGGTATTGATATGTGCTGTTTGTGCAAGGGCTCTAAGTGAGCGTGTTCACATGAACCTTTTTGTGTGAGCATGCTTTGCTTTGT
Source organism: Amblyomma maculatum (assembly GCF_055883805.1). NCBI lineage: Eukaryota > Metazoa > Arthropoda > Arachnida > Ixodida > Ixodidae > Amblyomma > Amblyomma maculatum. The sequence goes on along the minus strand of NC_139349.1, from coordinate 163,661,100 downwards.
CGTGACCCTACAACTGCCAAGTTGGCCGTGTCAAGGGAACGTCAAGAAAAAATACAAAGAAACGTCACCCTGTGAGAAATAGCCGGAAGTGCTTTTGTTCAACTGTTCACCCTTCCCGTCGAGAGGCGCTATTTTCAAGTGAGGAATGCCTATTGTCCAATGGAGACGATCGGAGTGACACGTCCGCTGACGCACAGGAGAAGAAAGGAGCATGAGGATTACGGCCATTAGAGGATTTCCCGTGAATGCAGGAAAGAGTTGCAATTGCCGGAAAGGGACAATGCTGGGAGCAGTATTCGTGGCGTGCAGTATTCTCACTTGGGTTTCTGAGAAGGAAATCCACTTGCCGGAACCAACATAGCGGATCTTTGCAGAAGAATCGAAATTTACCTCCTCGCCGTTCCCAAGCTCTACCCGACAACAAGTGACCACGCCCGACGAAACAATACTGGACCAGTCAGTGCATCAGACCATCAGTGCCGTGATGTGTTCGATTGGTTGCCGATATCTTAGGGGTGTGCCCTGGAACTGATTGGTCAGCATCTTCAGAGAGGGGCTTTAAGGACGGGGCTTTAAGAGGGTATTTAAGGACGTTGCAGAGCACAAAATGACGCTCTGAGCCCTGGGTAAACGGCTCATCCAGACGCTTCTCGCTATGAACTCTTAACGCTTGCCATTTTGCTGATATACCCTTTTTTTCATGTAAATAACTTTTCTCAAAGTGCCATTAAACTTGCTTGTTTATATTTTACCAACTTCGAAGATTCAATTCTTCATCAACCCGGAGTCGCTGCACGCTACCAAGTGAAGGCCGGGGCGACTTAGTCCCAGCGTCACGACACCGACGACAATGATGAGGATTTCCCGTGAATGCAGGAAAGAGTTGCAATTGCCGGAAAGGGACAATGCTGGGAGCAGTATTCGTGGCGTGCAGTATTCTCACTTGGGTTTCTGAGAAGGAAATCCACTTGCCGGAACCAACATAGCGGATCTTTGCAGAAGAATCGAAATTTACCTTTCGCCTTAAAAAGGCCCTAGGGGCGGGCACGAAGACGTGTTCTATGTCGATGATGCGGGTTTCGAGCAGGGAGTTACGGCCGCCGCGGTAGAGCACCAAAATTAAACATTGGACGGACTAATATTGCCAGGGCAAGACACACTGGCTGCGGAAGAAGTGGCGATTGCCCTAGCTGCAACACACACCACCTTAGAATACATTCTAATAGATTCACAGACATCATATCGCAATTACCTCAGCGGCAGGATTGCACCGCTAGCAGCTAAAATCCTGTAAGGATTGTTACACCCGTGGCTCCCAACCCACACATAAACACGTAATATGGGTACCAGGTCACAGTGCATCCCAGGGAACGAGAGCGCACACGCCTCAGCCCGAGCATTTCTCCCCCGGACGCCCAGTAGGATCTCGTGGAGCCTCCTATACCCCATTACCAGCTTACATTGAAATACTTCAGTACGTGAGATTATCTCGCCGGGCCTACCTTCCACCGGCTAAGACACTGAACAAAGGGAAGGAGCTACACCTCCGCAAGCTACAGATCAACTCTTTCAACAACCCACGAAGACTACAGATCCAGTCATTGACTCACAATGCAAATTCTGCAGAGCGAAGGCAGACCTGTACCACACGGTGTGGGCCTGCCAACGAAATCAGGCTGCCAGTATTAATAACCAGCCAAAGCAGGAGAGGTAGTAGGGCAGCTATGACCAGCTCGGGCGCGAGGAGTCAAAAAGAACTGGTCGAAAGAGCACGAACAGCAGACTACGCCAATGGGGTTCCGGACTGGGGACTGCAACCGCTGCTACAACCTCTTAAACATTTTCATTAAAATATTTTATCCACCACCACCAAGCGATGCAGGAGAGTATTGCTCCATGCAGACCTCCAACTCTGTTTTCGCTGTCGACCGAGACGAGGGAAACCAGCGAAAACAAGAACCGCGTGAGGGGTCGGCATGCAAGGCGACGTAGGCAGCCTGCCGGCTGTCCAAGGTTTAGAGCGACCGGCCGTTTTCCCTCAACGCTCCCCTTCTTTCCTGAGCCAAGACAAGCAGGATTGAACAGGACCACTTCCGACTAGGGAGCCCACATACAAACACCGTTCTTAGGGTGGTGCAATCCTTTGTTGTCAGGGTTTATCCCGCCGCTCAGTTTTTCATCAGGAACCATCCTTGCTAAAATCTGCAACAATGATTTTTGGCGGAAAACTGGGTGGCGGGACCAACCTAAGCCCTTACAAATGATGGAACCTAAATCTCCTTCTATAACGAACTAGAGTGTATTCTAGTTCACTACACTCCTGCCCCGCAGCGGTGGCGCAGTGGGTAAGGTGTTTGACTTCTCCATCGTAGTATCCGGGTTCGAACTCGACCTCCGGCAGCTGCGTTTCGGTGGATGCGAAACTGAGAGGCGTGCATGAGCTAAGCAATGTCCCAGTGCACCTCTTCCTCTATTTCCGCTTTCGCTCCCACCTTCTTCCCTTCCCTTACAGAGCGGTCCAGGTATCCACGGACAATTGTGACAGATACTGCGGCCTGCCTTTCATGAGAACCAATTATTATTATTATTATTATTATTATTATTATTATTATTATTATTATTATTATTATTATTATTATTATTATTATTATTATTATTATTATTATTATTATTATTATTATTATTATTATTATAGTGTATCAAGCTTATTCGTCGCAGCTTAGTGCAAGAAAACGGTCGGTGGTTGCCAACTGCTATGCCTGAAAGCAACGGTGCAACATAAAGTGTTTGGCAGGAAATATGTAGTAAAGAAGACATCTGTGTAGCGCTATTCTCATGAAGCGAAGTGGTGAGTACATGTGAAAACAGCGCCACAGGAGATAAGATCAACACCGAACAATTACGAAACACGGTCTTTTTAATGTTATTAACCCCATGTTGCATGAATATCTATCAGGGAAACCTTATAGTATCGGCGGCTGAGAGCCACACCTCACTAATAAGTACGTTCAACCTCTGCACTTATTAACGGCAAATGATGTTATAGAATTGGTGCATTTAAATGCCTGCACTCAAACCTGGAATGCAGTGTCAGCCGTGATATATTAAATTGCATGTAACCAAAAGTTATGGATTAATTATGGTATACAATGTCGGAGGGTCGATCCTAGTTAGATCTGATCATAACTATCGAAAGCACCCGCCACACGGCTGCAACATGAACCAGGAGTACACGCGGGTCAAACCGACTGCGGCGACCGTGTTTCGGTGGAGGCCAAACACAAAGGTGCCCGCGTGCTTTGAGATATGAGTGCACGTTGAAGATCACCAGGTTGTGGAAATTATTCCACAGCCCTCCACTCCGGCACCTCTTTCTAATTTAATTTTCCGCCCTTCCCTTACGGCGCGGACCAAAGTCATGCGTCGTTATCGAAAGTGCCTCTCTCTCACACTGACCTCGAGTCATCTGATTGGTGGAAACGCCGAAACCAGAAGTTGTAGCAATTTTTGGTTGGTCGCCTCTTCCAGTTCCTTCGTTTCCACCCATCAGATGACTTAAGGTCAAGGAGAAAGTAGAAATTTCGATACCGACGCAATTAGAAATATGGAGAGGAGCAGCGCAAGAAAACAAGGACACAAGAACACGCTAAAAAACAGGACTAGCGCAGACTACCAACTGAATTTTTATTGAACTCCTAATCACAAAAGACCAGTAATCGGGAAACACGATTCAGAAATACAATCATTGCTAGCACGACAGTCATCTTCTCAACCCACGAAGTTCGGAGGCAATCAACAGACTCATAATCCTAAGGGGAAATTAAAAAGATTATTCAGCCAGCAGTTCTGAGTTCCCATAGTAGCAAAAGCTGAATTAAAACTACTAAAACAAAACACAGCAATAAACAGAAAAGAAAAACAAGTGTAAACGAAAAAAAAAAAAAAACGAGCTGCCATCAGAGCAAAAGCTGAGTCAGAACATCGTAGCAAAAGCAGAGTCAAAACACTAAAACCATAAAAGCAACAACACGAACAAATGAAAACTTTAGGCAAAACTTGACAAAAAGCGCAAAGGCAAAGTCAGGAGTAAAAGGAGTAACCGTAGGCACACCCGAGCCTTAAAACTTAAACTAATCCTTAAATTGAACCATTCAAACAGGCAATTTCTTTCTGCGACAAGCAAATTGACGGAGTGCTGACGCACCATGTCTCCACCCCTCGACATGAGCCAAGCTTCAACTAGTTCACTTTTATGCTGGTCTTTTGCGCGTGGTTTTCAATGGCCGCCTTTAATTTCTCGTTGTGAGCAGGATAGCCCACAGAAGCAAAACTTTACTATACATCGTAAGCTCATATACCATTTATATCGATCTGCTCCTAAAGCTAACTTACAACGTTGCACAGATGCATCAGCGTTAGTGAAACCCCCTTATAATAATAACAACTCCGTCTTAAACAATATCCCGCATATAACAATGGAGTAACGCGGTATCGCCTACTTTTACATTTCTTAGTAAAAAAGCGGCTTATAAATATATCATAGAGTGTATTATCTCTTAGAGAAATTAAATCTTGCCCCACCGCGGTGGTACACTGGTTACGGCGCTCGACTTCTGTATCCAAGGATGTGGGATCGAACCAAGGTGGTTGCGGCTGCGTTTCGATGGAGGAGAAACGAAGAGGCGTCGGTGTGCTGTGCGATGTCATTGAACGTTAAAGAACCCCAAGTGGTCGAAATTTCCGGAGCCATCCTCTGCGGCGCCTCTCATAGCCTGAGTCGGCTTGGGATGCTAAAAGCCGCAATCAACCAAACCAATTAAATCATGTAACTGAGAGCTTCACTGAGGGCTCTTCTTTCTCCGTATATTCGATTAACGTGGTCCACTTACACACTGTCGACAAACACCATTACCTCGGTCTGCTACTAACACACGACAAGTTGTGGTCAAAACACTTTGATTTCATCTGTAGTAAGAAAGGTACTGACATCGTACCTACGCGCTGCTCCTCAAGAAGCTAAGCTTTTAACCTATAAAACGCTCATCCACACCATCCTCGGATACTGCTGAATCCGTAGAAGCAGCGATATCAACTAACTAGAGCCTGCATAAGACAGCCATGCACTTTGTTTGCATTAGAGTTGATATAGATTCTTCGCCGTTCACTTTTCTTCAACAACCGGGCCTCACTCCCTTGCAGCTCGTCAGCGTCTAGAATGCCTCAAATTTATGTACTGTTTGCCCAATTCACCTCGCTTTTCTTGGCTAGATAATTACATCATGTTTTCCATACCTTCGTGGCCTAAACGTATCTCCCTTTTCTGCCAGCATTTATTTTCTGTACAGATTTTTCTCATATACCATTGGAGTTTGTAATTACTTAGGAAGCAACGTCGATTCCTTCTCATTAAAAGGATTTCTAAATACCTGTTCTTAATGTCTTATATGTTTGCTTTCTTTGTTTCTTTGTACTGAACAATACTTCTGCAACAGACTCATTGAGGGTGAAGTATAAATAAATAAATATATAATCAAGAACTAATAAAGTGACATGAGACATGAGAGTGACATGAGAAAAAATACGTGGAAATAAAGAAAACGGAGAAATAGTTTTCGTGTTGTTGTTTTTTCTGAAAAAGAAAATTTGGTGCATAAAGTCTAAAACTGCGTGGCAAAGACCGTAGGTTATTGTAACCTTCGACGACTGCGGCGGAGCCAATTTACGGATATTGCCGCCATTGACCTGTTGCTGCCCGAGCTCCCATCCAGGCATGTTCGTCCTATAAACAATTTTCTCTTGAAAGCCGTCAACTGTCGTCACCACCAGGTGTCGATATTGCTGTTGTGGCCCTCCTACTTATAATAGCGAAAACTGCAGGATTCAGAAGTACAGCACCATAATGTAGGTCCATGTAAGCTTATGTACTGAACAGCTTACTTTGCTGCTGCCGTTGCGATCGACCGTTCAGCTAAAACTTCACTGCTCTCAAAGCTGCACTAAGCACTCATAAAAGTAGAGTTAGGAGTACTGCCAGTCTTAAAATAATCTTCTGGACTCACCCTGTGACACTGGCGCGCTAAACAGAAACGAGTAAAGCAGAGGTGCTAAGACTGGCGGAGAATAGCCACGTGGTGCAATGCAGGCGTCAGCTGCGCCTTTGTATGGACATTCGACGACCATGTTATTTCAAATGGGGGGGGGGGGGGGGGGGGGGAATACGATAAAAATGGTAAGGTTCAGTTAGGTTATGTTTTCTACATTGATTGCTGATATAAAGCCTGATTAATGTGTTTGCGGGTTCGACCTTGAGCCGAGAGACGCCACAGTGGCGGGCTGTGTAAATGCCGGCCACCTGGGCTTTTTTAACGTGGTCTTATCACGTGACTAGGCTGGGATTTAATCAACTGCTTAGCCAGCGCTTGGTTGCTCAATATCGCCGTAGATTATGTATGTGCGGGTTCGAGTGCGCCAATGTTTCGACGCTGGCGTCAGGCTTATATGTGCGGATGATGTAAAGCTTAACAGAGTTTACGATCTCATAACTAGGATTGATTGGGATAAAGTTACGCAATTTTTTCGAATTTTCTTTTGCCCTTTGTCGTTCGATGTTATTTAGCTGTCCGTTGTTGAAGATGACGACCGTGATTACCATAAAGCATTTTGAATTACACCTACATTTTTTTCCTAGCGTTCAGCAGCGTGCATATGAAGGACTGGGAGAAACAACTTTGCGAAAAAGCAGGCCATCGACGCCAATGAGGCATCGATACAAACCTGTCGAAGCCGCTTAATTTTATAGGCTTCGTGGTGGGGAGAATCAAGGCATATTGAAGCGCCAAGTATATTCAAGGGCCGTTACTCCACTCTCGCTTATGAGAACGAGCAGTTTGGACAAGTGAGTACCATTCGAACCGAAACAGGTATTACTTATGAAGGGGTTAACAGGGCAGGGCGCTGGTTTGCGCCTTGCCGGTGCCTTTAACCCGCCGGGTGGCGAGAACCGTTTGCTTCACCCGGTCTTCAAGTGCCTCTTTTCTTCCCCTGTGAGGCCAGCAGCAGCGAAGGCCTGTTTCGCCACTACATTGATTACGCTCGCTGATCGAAGCGGTAATCGATGTCCACCTCTCTTGATCCCAAGCCCCTAGTATTTCTTTGTCTTCTATAAATGTGTCGCAAGCACACAGAAGACCTCGTCACCTTGGTTACATTTTGTTGCTAGAAGACAAGAGTCAATATTTAGTTCGTATCAAAAGGTTTTCAACGCAGTGCCGCGAAGACAGTGGCCACAAAAGAAAAAGCAATGATGAGGAGAAGCATTTCTAGATATGTGGAAGGCAGTTTGGAGGATTGTTTTATTTGGCGTGTTTGCTCTTCTTTTGGCGTTCTTCAAAACGCAGGAGCACGACGCAATCTGCTAAATGGTCTGTTGCAAAAAATGTGCACTCGTAGAGAGAGTGTAACTCTCAAAACCACTCAACTTTACGCATCAGCTTAGTCCATGTGTGATTAAACGGCCTCGCAAGTCGACAAGTAAGCTGATTTGAATACTAGTTGAAATGTTCGCTTATTCGTGGCCGATCATGCGTCCCCCGAGTCAGATTACAGCTCTGCTGGTTGGGAGTTAGTTCACTATATAAGTATTCGACATATAGCCGATGTGTGGGAAGACTACTTCCAGCGCCCTTCCACGAAGACACTTGTAAGTTTCATTGTTAACGTATATTCGTTTATGCAGATAAGGTGGAACAGTGTAAGAGGTCCTATATATTTCAAACTGAATTCTGGTGATAAGTTCATATAAGTTAGTAGTGCGATTGATGAGCTCGACACCGCCAGTGCACTGCGCAGGATAGATGTCGCACGCATTTTCAGCCGTCCCGTAGTTTGCACACCACGGAAGGTAAATTTCATCATGCACGTTAAGATAAACAACGCAAATTCTAAACTCCCTTGAAATCCGACGCTCTTCTGCTGATGCGGGCGTAAATATCATTTTACTAGAAAAGAAAAAAATTTCCGCTCCAGTCACAGAACCAAGAAGCAGCCTCTCCCTTCTGTGTTAATATTTTCCTTCTAGTCAAAGCCCTAATAATTTTATTTTGTCTAATTACGTAATTGTACAGAATTCTGCATGGTACTATCAGTTCAGTTCAGTTGTTCAGTCGTGTCCGACTCTTCGTGACCCTATGGACCATATCACGCCACGCTTTCCGGTCTAAAACTATCTTCCTCACATCACATAACTTCATCTTCAGCTCCTCGAGGATGCCATCTAACCACTGCGTTCGCTGCCTACCCCTTCTCCGGTGACCCTCAACCTTTTCCAACATCAAATCTTTCTCCAGCGACTCCTCTCTTCTCATCAGATGACTGAAGTAGCTGAGCTTTAACTTTAGAATTTGACCCTCCAATGAGCAGTCAGGGTTTATGGTCGACAATATCGACTGATTTGATCTTCTGGCAGTCCAAGGAACTCTCAAGAGTCTCCGACAGCACCACAATTCAAACGCGTCAATTCTTCGGTGATCAGCCGTCTTCATAGTCCGACTCTCGCATCCCTACATCACAACTGGAAAGCCCATAGCACGAGTTATACGGATCTTGATTGGCAGTCTAATGTCTCTGCTCTTTACTTGACGGTCAAGGCTAGCCGTGGCCTTCTTTCCCAGAAGCAGGCATCTCCTGATTTAATGGCTGCAGTATCCTTCCAGGGTGATCTTGGAGCCCAAGAAGAGAAAATCTATCACAGCATCCACTTCTTGTCTCTTGATGCTTCAGGACTTGATAGGGCAAGACGCCATGATCTTTGTCTTTTTAATGTTCAGTTTAAGCCCAAACTTCTCGCTCTCTTCTTGTACGCGCATCAGACGTCTCTTGAGTTCCACTTCACTTTTTGCCATTAAAGTGGTATCATCCGCATATCTAAGGTAGTTGATACGTTTTCCAGCAATCTTCACTCCTGCTGAAGACTCGTCCAGACCGGCCTTCCTCATGACGCACTCAGCATAAGGTTAAATAGGCAGGGCGACTGTTGCAGCCTTGTCTCACTCCGTTCTCAATCGGGAACCAATCAGTAAGATCATGCCCAGTTCTGACTGTGGCATGGTACTATACGTTGTTTTTATGTCCCATTCAACAACACGGAATTCTGCACAACCAACTCACCCTCAAATACGATTTGAACAAGCTATGGGAAAATATCGCTACTTGAGTACGAAATAAACTTCGCCGCAGCGAGAACAAGCATCTGCCGCAACTGTTTCTTCATTACGACATAAATAAACTTTCTTTTTCTACACACACAGCTTACAGACACTGCCGGAAATATCCATCTTAGAATGCGTTTATGTACTAAAGACGCACGGCACTAACGGCTGACAAAGCAGGTTCCCCATTCAGTCATGCAATCATACCTTTATTTACCGCACAAACTAGAGTACACTTTACTGGACTGCCAAAGCCTAACAGCTGCGGGCTTGGGGTGAGTTGTCCGGCTGCATAGGGATATCTATATTTGAACAGTCGTATACTTTAGGAAGTGTACTTAAGAAAATAAAAAAAAAAAACAGCTGCAGCGGTTTTCTTTTCTACAGTGTACTTATGAGTACACTGTTCATCAAGCACTCGGCACAAATGATGCAATGAAATATGTACGTTAGCTGGTGTTGATTTTATCTGCCTAATGAAATGTAAATAGAACTTAATATTCCGCTCTTTATCGGGAGTGGCAAAGATAGAGCGAGTGTACGCCCTCTAGCTCGAAACTGAAATACAGCGAACCGCTGACGTGGCCGTATAGAGCTTTTCCGCCTCGCATACCATGCACCGAGCTATTTGGAGTGCTAATATTCAAGTACAACAGCTGCATGAATGAATTAGGTTCGCGCTATCGAAGGTCGAAAATGCCAGTTATAAAACCGCATTGCGCAACTTCAAGGCCCCTCTGCAACCGCCATAAATACCACCAATATTTTTGCGAGTGCTGCTAGCCCCGAAGAGCAACGCCTTCGGTTCTGCGGCGTCAGGCATTCAGCCCCAAAGTTCCCGCCGCATTTCGTTTACTAATCGATACAAAGAATAACCTTGTATCTTTTGTGTTCATAACCAACGAAGCTGGGATATATGCTCTTCGACAGTTGACATTTTTCCGGTGGAAACTTCTCACGCACAGAACAGTTCTGCAGCGTAAAAAAAGCGCGGAATATCGAGGGCAGGGAACTTCAATCGACGGACGAAAGACTGAAGCGGTCCTATCCACACTGACGTGCGCCCGCATCTAGAATTCGCCTCCGCCGCAGATCCGTCTCCTCCTTTCGCCTCCCGCGTGGAAGCAAGTCTGAAAGCGGCAGCCGCGGCCGCTTTGGATGAAGACTGATTACAGGGTTGAATAGGGATACCGAGACGCTCGCCGCATCGCCGTGAAGCCCACTTGTTTGGGTGGCTTGGCGTGCTAGACTGCGAGCAGCGATCTTTAGGGAGGGTTAGTAAATACCGCCTGTCGCCGCGACGAGGCATTTCTAAAGGAGCGCTCGCTCGTCTCCGGCTCGTTGCGCTCTACCTTGTTGTTTCCTTCTTCTTTGCGTAGAGCTGTTATCCGCTCGTAAGCAGCGTTTAGGCACTCTTTGTGCTGCCTCTGGAGCCACCGCCTCGTTGAAATCGGTGCAGGAGTAGAGACCGATAGAGGCCGTGCTTAAAATGCGTCTTCGTCTGGACGCACAATGGCAGTCCTGCTAAATCGTTGTAGTTTCGAAAATGCCCCCTGTACGAATCCAAGTACAACGAAGCGGTGGACGGGGCTACGAAAGAGCGCTACATGTCTTACCTCCTGTGAGGCTATTTGAGGGTAGGCGACGTCGCGAACGGCTATCTCAAATGCATTTGGACCATCAGGCGTTTCTTAGCGTTCCCCAAACCTAAGCGAACGGACGCTCCGGCATGCAGCATCCGTCACTGCTCCAGCGTTGAAAGGAGCTCCATATTTAACAAACCTGAGACCTGCAAATCTGAAACATAGTGCCCCGCACGTGGCATTAGGGCAGGGCTGCAACGAAAAGCGTCTCACTGATTTGTTTTTCATTTCAGCGTAAGGGTGGTTATGACAATTAATGTGCAGAATGCCTAAATGAGGTTCAGCGCTCTCGGAAAGGAAGGGCAGTTTAATATATATAGCAAGGAGCCTGAAGTTGCAAGGGAAGGCATAAGCTTAAGACAGGTATGCAGTAGTTGCAGACCCGGACCACTAGACAAAATAACTAGACGAATAACAGCAGGGCAAAGTGTATTATTGAATCATAGCTTTCGAGCGCCCCGCAAGCGGAATATACAATAGCAGCTGTTTATTGCTGGTACTCGCTTATGGGGCAGAAAGGCGAGGCTAACGAAAAGGGTTCTGCTTACGTCGAGGACAAGCTATGCAATAGAAAATGATAGGTGTAACATTATGAGAGAGGAAGAATGCAGTGTGGGTCAGAGAACAAGTCGATTACATTCCAATTGGAATCAAGAGAAACGGGCATGAGCAGTTCATGTAATGCGAAGGCACCATTACTCGCGGTCTTTAAGGATGACAGAGTACATGGATTCCAAGGGAAGGCGAGTGTATAAGCGGCGGAAGAAAATTGGGTGGGTGGATGAAATTAAGACATTTGTAGTGATCAGGTAAATGTACAAGGGAAATTTAATTGGAGGCTTATTGGAGCGGAATTTTTCTTTCAGAGAGCGTACCAGTAATGACGACGATAAAATGCCGCCTATAGTAACAGCTTACGTTCAGCGTAAATTGTCCTTGGAGGTTTTTGGATCAGGTGAGAAAGCCTAGGCGCCCGTAATTCTGGGTGCCGTAGGGAAGTTTAATAAGGCGAGACTTGTGTACAACATGAGAAGAGGTGTTTCCGTTTTCTTGTTTATAAATCTAATCCCGACCCTATTTCCGTTGTGCAAGACAACATAATTCAATCTGTGGAAAAGGGCTTGAGTGATGGAGAATCTCTGGACACATCGGACCTAAATAGTTGCTGGCTGTCCTAAAGCAATGTTTTCTTGACTCTTTGCACTGTCTGCCACGGTTACGAGAAGCTCACATGATAAATATTTGCCTAAAATGAAGACAGAGAAAAGGATGCAGACAACGCGTCGCAAAATATGTCGCGAACGGAAGAACCTCGCTGCCGTCGCTCTGCTGGCAGCAGCGCGGAGATTTTATTACGGCCCTGTTATGAAAGCAGCCGCCGGGAGTGAGAACTTTACAGCACTATTCGCCAAAATGGTTGCCTTGAATGTGTGCAAACAAAAAGGCTTCCAAGCTGGTTTTCTTCAAAGTATAAAAGTGGCCTAGCGTCTCAAGACGCTTGAAACGATGACGACGAGCTTTCTGTCCACGCGTGACACACGAAAGGAGAATCTTGCAGTAACGCAATTTCGGCTTTTCTGGGCGGCCTCTGCAGGAGGGAAGTAACGCAGTAAGAGGACCCATGCGAGGAACGCCAGATTTCACCTTAGGGTCTCATTTTTGCAAGCGGGGAAATGCTGTGCGCGGTCACAATCGCGTGACGGGAGTGAGGTATAATGCACCTCCCCGATCGACAAAAGCGGGTCGCACAGTCATACGCTGTGTGATCGAGTTACAGGAGGCCGCCCCCGACTCCTAATCAGGTCAGTCGCCCCTCGGCGCACGCAGGAGCGGCTGGTTGTCGTGTTCCTTCCTTTTTTTTTTTCCTTCGGTAGCTCGCAACGAATTAATGTAAAAGCTCAAAGAACGAGTAAACGAGGAAGCGATACCAGCAACTCTCCTTTTTGCTCGCCCTCCGGGCAATACGTTGCTTCTCTGATCGGTTACTGCTTACATCAGCGTTTTCCTGCTGCGTCTTCCAACCCGATGTCAGTGACTCTCATTATGCTTATGCAGCAGAACTCGTCACTGCATCTTCCTCTCTGTTTCTTTGCTTACGTTCTGTCGCTGAGGGGGGAAGCAGGCTACGCCATACTACAGCTTCAGTTCCATGGCCTTCGAACGATGTCATCCCCTTCTTCTGCTCCTCTAAACCCTAGTATGGGCAAATGGAAGCGGCCATTCGCACCGCCGGCTTATACAGTATATTTCCGGCTAATTTTCTCGCATGCTCACCCTTTTCGTACTTCGTGCTTCTCGCTTCTTGCCCGCTCTTCATGTTCCTTGGTTTGCCATTCGCACTATGAAGTTGACTTCCTGCAGAATAAACACACTCGTCATTGCTCTAGTATGTGTATTTGTGATCAAATCTCAGACGTCACCGCCTTGCCTGACCTGTCCACTTTCTTTCTTGATGTGTTCGACGCTTTAGCGCTGTCCACTGATCTCCTTCATGTCTTTTACTAGCCCCGCTTTAATGCAGGGAAGAGGAAATGAAGAAAAAGCCGAGCTTCCCAAAAGTGATAGAATTTAGGTTAGTTAAAGCAAAGCTACCCATTTTGCGATTGGTAAGCGAACCCCTCGAATCGCGTATTTTCTAATTAAGCCTATATACTCAATCATGTCATTACGTTATCTGGTCATGACGAACTACCAGTGGTTGTATACTGTTTCGCTTCTATCTTATTTCTTCTTTCTATCCTGTTTCTATCATTTATTCCAAAAAAACGGCACACGTGACAGCAGTTCGATTGGATTGTTACGTGGCAGTCGTCGTTCTCAATTCAGTTGAAAAAGCCCCGTCAATTAGTTCCTTTTTTGTGTGTGCGTGCTTGCCACTTTCACCCACACACGGCTATCGCAAGAACGTATGCATTTTTGTCATGCTATTGTAACTGAAATTCTTCTGTCTGCGCAAACATAACCACGTTTCTGCTTTTGTGAACACATAATGGCGTATAGCTAGCAGAGGTTTTTCTCTCTAGGAACAACTCCCCTTCAGTCATGTTCTGAGCGCTGCTTTCCTTTCTTCCCTCTTCGGGCTTTTTCTTTTTTTGCCCCCCCCCCCCCTTTTTTTTTTTTTCGGCCAGCCGGGCATAACACCTCCTGGAAAATGTTTTTGGCTGCGCCGCTGACACGGAGTATATTAATAGATAAATGAAATTACGGAGGATTGCCAACGCGCCGTCAGAATTCTCGGCACATTTGCTGCGCCTATTTGATAACAGCTGAAGACGTAGCCCCCAGTTGCAAAGCCAAAGCTCGAATAAGCTTGTGGATTCTCGTCGGTGAGCCTTCTCCCAGCTTCAAATCATTTCATGAACGCTCCTTATGTCTGAGACAAGAGAACCCTTCGTATTCGTCCAGAAATGAAGCTTATTCACTAAAAGCGTTCCCTATGCTGTCGGCTACGTACATGCCACGTTTTCATCAAGAGATTGCGCGAGCGTTCTTATTCGCAACGAAGTACTGAACGTTCGCTTTCGATGTGGCAGAGCATATAGTAAGGTGCTCCGAGCAGCTTAATACATTTTTCGTATAGTGTATCACGAAGACGCCGAAAATAGCTTGAATATTTTTCCTTTTTAACCTTGCCCTAAATAGTTGACCTGAATGGAGAAAGAAATGTTAGACAAACAGTACTTGAACAGAAGCATTTTTTTCCCCTCCCAGATTTTTTGTTTCCGACTACTTTAAAGCTGGGTCACGGAAGAACTGGCCCAGAATGCTCTAGGCTGCAACGTCGCACTGTTTCCGCGTTTTGGAGCGAAGCGGAGTCGAGTTGCGACAACGACAGCGCAATCTTTAACCCTGACCTTGGCTCGGTCTCGGTCGCGTGCCAGAGGCGCGAACAAGGAATAAAAAGAAGACACTCGGAGGGGCGGCCGTTCCTTGTTGCGTCCGGGTTTGCTGACCGTGACGGTGCCACCGCCATCATCTACCCACATGCGTCCCCACTGAGCCGTGGCGTCTGTCGAACGCGGTAGACAAGCTCGCTCCGTCGCTTCTAATGACGTCACGTGCCTGCTGTTAATGCTGGTTGCGGAAAAAGAGGTGGAAAGGAGAGAAAAAACCGCGGACTCCGCGCTCTTCCTCTTCTCTCTTTATGTCCATCGTGCGGCACACCACAGCTCCCTTTGCTGCGGGTGGCGGAACGGCGCGTCTTTTGTTAAAGAGGAGAGGACAATTTGCGCTTATTGTGCGGCAGACCGGCAGGACGACTCGTCTCGGTGCTCGCGTGCTGCCGCGCAGGGTCTCGTATTCTGTGCCGGCCGAACTCGCCGAGCGTTTGCTGAACCGGGTCCTCCGACTATTTCTTTCTTGGTCCTACTCGGCCGACTCAAGTGGAGAAGCCAGCCGACTTGACCGCACGGCGAGCAGGCAGACATCACCTCTCTCTCCCTCTCTATTCCATCTCCGCACCATAGGGGTGACATTTGCTCCCAGCCCCTTCTTTTCTGGAGAAGGCGACCGCAGCAGGACGAGGCAGCAGGGGCTTCTGCATCCTTCTCAACAATCGCGTCTCATTACTGCCCTTCCTTGCCTTTTTCGTGGCCGTTGCTTCTACGTATCCGCGTTTCTATTTGCGTATCTGCACGCGCTGCGACAACCAGTAGTGCTCGCCAGCTCCCTCCAGCATGTCTAAAGGCGAAACTGAAGCATTCATACGTGCATATCAAACTTCAGCGCTGTAGACCCATGAAAAGCTTCAAGCAATCATTCCGGTAAGTTCCTTGGAGGTTAGGTTTTTGGTATGCGTACACGACAAGAGGCTGCCAGAACCATGCATGCCCACCATATTCCATTATTTTCCGTGGATCATAAGTCTACTGTGGTTCTGTGCCACGGTCTACAACGTGTCCCTTTTATAAGCATCGGTAATATAGGCTGCCATCACGGGGCCAGCACAAGTTAAACAAAATTGCCAGAATCTTAACATGATAAATACACGAACAAGGCTTCTACTAGTTGAGAAGATGAAAGTGCTGCGAACACCACGAAACAGCATGCACGGATGACTAAGGAGAATGAGTATCATAGAAGGACATATTAAAGAGTACCCTGGTTCAGGTCGTCGTCTTAAGCGGCGACTATATCGCCAACATGTCGGAGGTGTCATAGTATTGGAAGGAGGAGAAGCGATGCAGCGTTTCTAAGGATAGTGTAAGTAGACAGAGCTCTGCGTTAAATGGTGACAGTACTGCACGTGGGTGCGTTGTTAGGGCTTAAGCGTAACATATACTGGACAGCGGGTGGTCAGAGCGCGTGAGCATGGGGTCGTTAGTTCAGGCCACATAATAGAGAATTCGGTTTTGATCGTCTAATAAAAGTACATTAGTGGTATAGTTATTTGTGGAGAAGGTCCTTTCTCTTTGGTGTTTCCAGTGCATAGCTCGCTCATCCGCGGGGCTGTAATGATCTGGTCGTTGCTCAGAGACGTGTCGAGAGCGAGGGCGTGTGCCCGTTCGTTCCCTTCTATCCCCTAGTGACCGGGGACCCATTCCAGAAGGACGTGCCGTTTTCGGTGCCGAGGAAGGTAGGTGTTTATACTCCGTTTCATACATCAGGTGCAACGCTGCGAAAGCTGTGCAAGTATAGTTCGCAAGAAAAACGATGGACGCGTATCACTAAGCGCTCGTTTCGTGGCCGAGTGGTTCCTGCGGAAACGGGATCTATTCCGAGCATACACATTTGCAATAACTTGTTTCGTGTGCCTGGACATATTCGCAGTGCAGATCTTACAGAAAACATCTGCTCCCAAGAAGCAGTCGAGATCGCTGCGCTGCGCAGTGTGGAGGCTGGCTGAGGGCACCGCTGGCAGGGTTGCGGGGCAGCGAAAACGCGACACGAACGAAAACGACAAACAAAACATACAAATTCAGCGAATCCGTTATTTTCTCCCAAAAAAAGGTGCTTTTTATGGAGCTGATGGTAAATGTAAGATGTGTTAGGCTTGCAGACAAAGCAACTGTTTTCCTCCCGTCAAGAGCAGGCACTATTTTTCATCGCGGATGCGGGGAGCCCAAATAAGAGCTCTAGCATTGGCAGTGTTGCACGTGATGTATGAAACGGAATATAGTGGACAGGGAAATGCCCTGGAAACGGGCCCTTATTATTCGCAGTAGCTTGGGCTCCCGCCAAACCTATTTAAAGGTCAGCTTTCAGAGTCAAAGCTCTCAGTTTAAGCTGTAGATATCGCAAGGTTCGTTCCATTTTTTTTTTTTTTTGTTTCGCAGGACAGTATATATAGCTTTTTAGGAATATTCCACGGTGCAAAAAGATGCGATGTCGTATCACTAGTCAAAAGCTTTGCTGTTTACCTACTACCAGAGGATAAGATTTAGCCATAATAAGCACGTCCACCAGGATCCGGGCATGTGATTTGTGTTCATGGGAACGACATGTTTGAATGAGATCAGTCGCTTGAACCGCGGTGCAGCCACTATTCTGCACCGCTAGAAAAGAAAACAAGAACTGGAACATTACGGACCCAAGCCTGGGGTGCTGCTTGATCGACACAGCCGAGAACCAGCCAAGCTGCACCTATATGCTAGTTATCGCAAACGTACTTACGAGGTAATGTTAAGGCTTGTTCAGGCCTCTGTATCTCGTTTCCATTCATGATGAGCATTCGGCGCCTCGTAACTTCGTTGACAGTGTTCATTAGAGAAATGCACCAAGACCAACCCCCTGAGTGGGTGAGCATTCTTGATTACCTAACATGCCGGAGAGGATTTTAATAAAGCCATGTATTCTTTAGTGGCGCTGATGTTGTGTAGATATTTATTTGCATTTCTTTGTCTAAGTAGGCAATAAAGGAATAAAATAGAGAGGACAGCTATGGTATGTTTCCTTCGCACTAGAAATTCCTGGGTTGAAATATGCACCAATTGAGTTTTTTTTTTTTTTTCTGGCCATGTCAAAGGTCGAGGCTTCAGGCACACCGTCTGTTTTCATTATTATTATTATTATTATTATTATTATTATTATTATTATTATTATTATTATTATTATTATTATTATTATTATTATTATTATTATTATTATTATTATTATTATTATTATTATTATTATTATTATTATTATTATTATTGCTGTTGTTGTTGTTGTTGTTATTATTATTCTCCTGAAGTAAGGATTTCGCAAATAAGGCAGGGTTCGAATGTAGTAAACCCTAAGCACGCAGTGTTGCGCTTCTTTTCTCGCTTAGCACGGTAATGCGGTTTCTGTGATCGACTCCTTGCTGTTAATTAGCCACGGGAAGCTGTGCCCTGCGATCCCTTCACAGAAATCACAACGCTCCAAGTGCGGCCGAGATAAACAGATCACCCATCGACTGTACGAACATTACTAAAAAGAGGCAACTCCGGCGTACACCCAACAGAGTACGAAGCCAAAAGCTTTCACATTAGTCCGTACGTGCATGTCAATTTTCCCTTGCGTTTTTTATACGCTAAAGCTAAGTTATCAACTCGTCTCTCGGTGTTCTTTTCTGCGGGCACGTCGTCCAGCTGTGGCCTCAAGCAAACACTCCAGTTGGTCCAAATTCAGCGGCCACTTATTGACTGCGCGCTAATGACGCCACCATCGATTGCCCCTACAGTGTTAGCTCCGCGCGCGTTGTGGAAACCGCTTGCTCGCTTCACTTCGGTCGCTCATGTCCGCTCGCTACACGCATACTTATACGTGACTCTCGAAAAATCACATAACCGAGTTGCGCAACACTAGTGACACTGGACGTCTTCCCACAAATTCTTCATTTACTTCGGAGCGCCCTTCGAGTTCGATATTGGAGGAAAATCCGCATGAGCGGAGAAAAAAAAAAAACGTTTCGCACCTTCCCCAGTGTCCACTGAGGGATATTTCGCTCGTTCATCTTCATCCGGGCTTCCGCTCCGGTCGGGTGCGCAGTCATCCTGAGGCTCTCCTGTCGTATAGTCTTCACTTTGCTTGGCGCCATTTTCTGAAATAAAGTTGCCCGACCAAAACAGGAACAATGATACGAGGGGAGATAAAAAGAGAGAGAGAAACAGAACTGCCTCCTCTTCTTCCACTTCCGCCTTCGCTGCCGTCTCGCTGCAGAGTGCAGTTTGGTGTCCGCGGATTCCAGGCGACGGCGCGGAGCTTCGACCTGATCGATGGCTCCCAAAGGCCGATTCAATTTGTGCGCCGCTCACTCGAGTGGCGGCCGCCGACCGCAGGCGTTTCTCTCAGGGGTCGTCGAGCCGCCGCAAGCGCTAAATTAGAAATGTCCTGCGTACACAGTGCGGACGTGTGCAAAGATGACGCGCACACGTTCCCTTCGGAAGACCGGGTTCGGTTTTATATATATATATATATATATATATATATATATATATATATATATATATATATATATATATATATATATATATATATATATATATATATATATATATATATATATATATATATATATATATATATATATATATATATATATATATATATATATATATATATATATATATATATATATATATATATATATATATATATATATATATATATATATATATATATATATATATAGGTATATATTACGCTTTCCTTGCTTATCAGCTTGCGAAGGCTCCTCGTGGATTCCGAAGTTTAAATCGATGCCGCAATCCAAGAAGTGGCAGCGCATCAGGTGTTTCGATTCTGTGGCCAAATCCGCACAAGGATTAAAACCTGCGCGAACAAGATAAGGGCGCGAAGCCAGAAACACACAGTCATGGTTTACGAAATCTCGTGATGTATATACAATTGAAAACACAACACCACAAGTGCATTTATCATTCGCGTAAGCTCAGATATCCAGCAGCTAATTGACTTCTCAAGGAAACGCCACAAAATTAGAAAAAGAAACACAAGTAAACCAGTGGTGTGTCGCCAAAATGAACCGGGTCAAATTATTATAAGGGATCACCACGAGGAGAGTCCTATCAAAGTTTGTAGTTGATGATATCAAAACCTGATAGGCTAAAACACAGGCTGCCAATTACGGCCACTTTCTAGATGGTTTTAACGCCTGCCATGACTGGAGATGTTCCAGAGGCCTTCTTGTCTCACAAATCAATGCACATCAAAACGCATCGTAATATTTTAACGAAAGCTAAATTGGCAACATTGTCGCCATTTTTTTTATTTTTTATTATTTTTTATTCAATATACCTTACAGGCTCCTAAGGCGGAGCATTGGGTAAGGGGGGCACATGAACAATGAAACACAAAATCAATTACCTATAGGCAACGGCAAGATACAAGATTATACAAAAGCAAAATACATCAAGGTCATGAAAAGGAATGAAAAACACGAATAACACCCAATGACATGTTCTATTTATTTCCTATACAACTTTTCAAGCGCTTTTCGAAACAGCGCCCGGTCAACTTCAGAAGCGATTGTGTCGGGAAGACTATTCCACAGTGAAATGGCTCGTGGGAGTGCAGATGAATTGAACGCCAGCGTTTTGCCAGAAATGCGTCGAAAGCTGAGATTATTATGTAGCCGCGATGATGTGCGCAATGGAGCTTCAAGGGGAAAGGGGCATGGTCTCGGGCTATGAACATATTTCTGAAAGCGGCATAAAAGGGCGATTTGTCGACGAAGTTCTAATGGCTGAAGCGAAATGTCCTGTTTAATTACTGTAATGCTGGAGTATGGTTTGTAATTGCCTGAAATGAAGCGAGCGGCTCTATTCTGCACAGATTCTAGTTGGCAAGTTAAATATTTTTGATACGGTGACCAAACAGCTGAAGCAAATTCTAGCTGCGGACGGGCGAAAGTTAAGTAAGAGAGGCTACGTACGGTGGGCGGAGACTTGTGCAAATTACGGCGGAAATACCCTAGCGTCTTTGATGCTTTGCTACGAATGGTGGAAATGTGCAAGGACCACGATAGGTTGGGCGTGAAATGAATACCTAGGTATTTGTAAGATGAGGCTTGGGATACAACAGAGTCATTTAATAAATAATTAAGTTTGGATACGGTCTTCTTGCGGGTGAACGTCATAACCTTGCACTTATTAACGTTAAGAGTCATTTGCCAGGTCTGGCACCAGTTAGAAATTGTGTTAAGATCAGCCTGAAGAGCTAGATGATCGTCAGTGTTGTTAATCGTGCGATAGATAATACAATCATCCGCAAAGAGCCTCAGTTGAGAAGAAATATTACTAGGCAAATCATTAATATATATCAAAAAAAGTAAAGGGCCGAGTACGCTGCCTTGCGGGACACCGGAAGTTACATCGGATAGGGGCGAGGAAAAGCCATTAACCACAGTAAACTGCTGACGCAGCGTTAAAAAGTTACGGAGCCAAGATAGCGTATGGTCATCGAGTCTAAGAGCGACTAGTTTTTCTATTAGGCGACAATGGGCTACTTTATCGAAGGCTTTCGAAAAATCCAGAAAAAAACAATCTGTTTGCTGGTTATTATTCATATTAAAGTGTATATCAGTAGAAAATTCCAATAACTGTGATTCGCAAGAGTACCCCTTCCTAAATCCATGCTGATTAGCGAAGAAAAAGTTATTAGATTCCAGGTGACGGTAAACATGGGATGCAATTATATGTTCGAGTAATTTGCAGGAAATGCACGTGAGTGAAATCGGTCGGTAGTTGTCCGGTAAATGTTTGTTTCCAGACTTAAACACGGGGATTACCTTAGAGATTTTCCAATCCAAAGGTAGCTGACCGACGGATAATGATTGGCGAAAAATATGACATAAAATGAGGCTGGAAGCATTAACGGTGTTCTTTAAAAATTTTGAGTTGATGTTGTCGATGCCAGAAGATGTGGATACTTTAAGATTGTTAATGATACATGCGATTCCTTCTGCAGTAACGTCGATTGGTGCCATGAATGGGTAATCAAGTTCGGCTACCATGGGCACATTGGAATAGTCTTCCCTTGTAAAAACAGATGTAAAAAACGCATTAAATGCAGATGAGCATGCACTGTCGGACAATGGTGTTTGACTATCATCATGCATGAACTGGGGGATATCAACCGCCAGAATTTCCTAGGATTGGATTTCATAAGTGATGGTACATCGCGTGAAAAATATTTCTCTTTAGCGCTACGCAGGGCGAAAATATAGGATTTTAGGCAACATTTGTATTTAGCCCACGTGGATGTGTTTACCTGGCATTCCGGTAGAGCCTCTTTTTCTTATTTCTTAACTGTCGAAGATGTTTAGTGAACCACGGATTTGTTTTGTCGTTAGAAATTGAAATGACTGGTATGTACTTGGTAACCAATACAGAAATCCTGTCTTTAAACAGCATCCAATTTTCGTCAACAGAACGATTAGAGAACGAGGGCAGGAATTCCTCGCTGATGAACTTGTCTTGGTCAGCATTGATAAGATCGAATTTACCCTTATTATAGTCTCTAATTACCTTCGATGACTTGCCTGCATGCGTCAAGGGGATATGAAGGTCTAAATTAAGCAGCTTGTGGTCACTGAAACCGTCATGATGTGTAATAGAACCCAGTGTTTCGGGAACAGAAGTGACAATTAAATCCAAAATATTAGAGCCACGCGTAGGCTGGCATTCCACTTGGAACAGATTAAAATCTAATAAAACGTCGATAAAGTCAGAAGAAACTTTGCATGGTGATGTCAAAAGGGACCAGTCAATATTTGGAAAATTGTAGTCACCGAATAAGTAAACGTTATCAGTAAGGAACAGCTCAGAAGCTGCAGTTACGCAGATCACTGACAAATGAATGGCCAGAGTTTGGTGGACGGTAGCAAGCGCCTATCAAGAATCTATTTGCTGATGATGTGCAAGCAACCCAGAGTATTTCTAAAGGTGAATTCAGGTCTAGAATAAAGGACGAAATTGTATTTCTTATGGCTATCAGGACCCCACCACCTCTTTTGTCACTGCGATCACGCCGGTGTATGCTGAAACTGTTGTTTTCGGGGAGGATTTCTTTATCCGCTATTCCAGCATGCAACCAAGTCTCGGTTAAAATGAGAATGTCAGTGTCATTGTCGGTTAGCAATGAACAGATCTGGTCACGCTTAGGCATAAGGCTTCGAATGTTATTATATGATATGGATAGCGAACGTGCCGTCTCAGGCCTGTGAGGGTGCTCGTGAGCGCAGCTGCCGACAATAAATCGTTGCTATCTGTTTGAGGTTACTACCTTATCTGTCTCAGGGTCGTAGGTGTAGGTGGAGTTACCAATACGCAGCTTGTCAACAGACAATTTGAAAGGTTTGTCTTGCAAGCCAGCGAAATCGATTAACCTTTTTCTAGCATGCCGCGTGGGCATCGAAAAGTCCTGGCTGATTGAAAATGAAGTACCCTTCAAATTGCGTGCTGAGGCCAGAACGTATTCTTTATCTTTATAATGAGCAAACTTTGCTATAATAGGCCTGATTTTGTGTGGTGAAAACCGACCTAGCCTGTGAACACGCTCAAACTGGTTACCACTCATTGATATGCCAAGGTATTCCGAGCAGAGCTTTGTAATTTTATGCTCGGACGCAGCCCAGTCCTCTTTACTGTCATCTTTGAGGCCAAAAAACAGAAGATTAGACCGTCGCATTCGGTTCTAAGCATCGTCACATTTTTGTGAAACATTTCTTAGTTGTTTATATATGCTAGAGAGTGCAATTTTAGGTGCAGCGCTATTTGAAATATGGAGAGAAGTGAGGGTAGCCTCTAACGTGGTTACTCTATCTGCTAGACGTTTAAGTTCGCTGTCAGTTACGTCGTATTGGTCTTTAACACATTTGAGCTCGTTTAATATCGATGCCTGTACTAATTCAAGTCGGCTCACAGCTGCTAACAGAGTGGAAAGCACATCCGTGGTATCCTCGGCGTTTGGCCCAGGATTAGATTCAACATCTCCGGATAACAACAAAATATCAAGAAAAGCAAGACACAGGCTGAATGGAAGCGAGATAACTCGCCTTAACGCAGAACACACATCGTATGGGCACGACACCGCAAACAAAAAGTAGTCACTAGACTTTGGACAGACTGCACCATTTAGGTAACCAACCTGTAAGTACAGTAACGGTGAATGCCACATGCTGACTGCGGCGTCGTGCCACGCCTGTCCGAAGCACGAAGAAAAAAGAAGAAGAAGAATTAGTGGGAGGCGGTAGCTGGCAGCTGACATGGCCGAGCACTAACTGGGCATAGGGCTTCCTGACATTACGTTTGGCAGGAGCTGCTAACTCGTGCCTCTCCTTTCATATGGGTGGGTGATATCACAATCAGGCTGCCAAAACCCTTGCATTCACGGTATCCCTAGGCCTCCACGCAGGCACGTTCATACGGCTTGGTTAAAGCGGAGCTTTATATGTTGGTTGGTAGCATACGCTATCGCGTCATCGCGAAGGTGAAAACAGAAAAAGGGGTGCCGTAGTGGAGGGCTTCGGACAACCACGCAATAGAGGCTTCGCCTCATCGCACTTTAGTGGCCAAAAGTGCCCTCTACGGCATAAATAAAGCTGAAATCGGAGAGTAAACTACTATGTACAGAGACCATGACCTTACTTTTAAGCCAAACATAAGCGTAGCCATTTAGACAGCTCTCGCGTAACTCCAGGTTTAACCACCAGCTAAACCACACTTAATATTTTACTCAGTTAGGCCCCAGGATCTCATCTGTCTGCCCCCGATATCTTGGGATATTGGTGCAGCATCAAGCCACAAATAACAACCGATAACATTTATATATATATATATATATATATATATATATATATATATATATATATATATATATATATATATATATATATTACTTCCGCTTTAAGCTCAGTATACGCTCAAAACTGCGTCGAGATGCATAAGCGCTCTCAACGAGCGAGAAAAGTTCGAGAGAAGGCGGCATATCTGAGCGAGCGCTAACTGGCTGTTCCCTCGCAAAGTCTCGCCAAGCGTTCCGCTTTAACGAGCCAAAGTGCCCTGTCCTCATTCTCTGATTTCCATTTCTTTGTAAAACTATACAAAAGGCAAAGGGCATTGTATGCGGGCTCCCTGCTCGCTGATCTCATTTGCAATGCAGCGATCGAGCGGTAATGACGACAAGTTGAACTAGCGCCTCGCGATCACGCTAACAGAATAGCCCCGAGCGAGCACCGTTCATCCGTGTTAAGCCCGGATGATGTCGCGTGGTAAGTGACAGAAAGAGAGGGGAAATAATGCATCCACGGGGCGCGAGCCCAAGCAGCGGAGAAGCAAGCTGCTTGGATAAGCAAGGAAGCTCTCTGGCGTCCAGTTACCAAAAGGGCATCGCGCGCCGGACGGTCACCTGAGTGTTCTTTGGCGACAATACCTGTTTTTCTCTTTCTCTCTTGCCGCTAGCTCGTTCGCCCCATCAAAACATCGACTAGATGAGTTTCTCGAGCAGCCGATAGCTCTAGGGCACTAAATTATTTTGGGAGCTAGTGTCTCTGAATATGCCCCTCAATTAAAAGACAAACGAAAAGAATAAAATGGAAAGGATTCCTTTCCCAGAGTCGGTGCTGGCCACAACGCATTCATCTTGCTCCAACTGCTAAGCGGCTTCGTTAGGTCAGAACTTCATTAGCATTTGGACCTTCGCAATACGATACCAACGTCAAAGCGGCCAGTGGCTTTGTAGTTGCTACTCAATACTCAATGTTTCTTTTAGGGTACGTCTGTGCGTTCATTAGCAAGTGGGAAAAAGAGCTCCTTTAACCAATGCCTCGAGGCCATTTTCAGACAAGTATTACGACTATGTGTCAGTGAAGAAACTCCAAGTCTTGTTTTCATATTATTTCATCAATATTGCAGGACAACATGATGTACAATGGGGACGTTTATTCAGTGAGAATTGTGACAAACTTTACGCACAAAAAGATGGCCAGATAGGCAAATAGTTTTTTTTCACTCAAGAAAAAAATTGCCCACGATTACGTTACTTCCTAATGCGAAATTTGAACGCAGCTCATCAGCTGTTTCACCTTTTCGATAGATTGAGGCAAATATTTTGAGCAAGACATGTATGTATGTACAATCAGACTACTTTTTTTATTTTTCAAACGTATTCCGTCAAGAAACAATCCACAAGCAGT